>NC_138771.1:27663305-28005805 GCF_965119305.1 Pelophylax lessonae | reverse complement strand
TCGCCGCCATTACTAGTAGAAAAATAAATAAATAAAAATGACATAAATCTTTCCCCTAGGTTGTAGACGCGATAACCTTTGCGCAAACCAATCAAAATACGCTTATTGGGATTTTGGTAAAAAAAAAAAAAATAGGTAGCAGAGTAAAAATTAGCCTAAAACAATGAAACATTTTGATTTTTAATTTTTTTTTTGAGGAATGTTGTATAGCAGAAAGTGAAATATATATATATATATATATATATATATATATATATATATATATATATATATATATATATATATATATATATTTTGTTTATAGCGCAAAAAATAAAAATCGCAGCGGTGATCAAATATCATCAAAAGAAAGCTCTATTTGTGGGAAAAAAGGACATCAATTTTATTTGGGTGCAGTGTTGCACGACCGTGCAATTGTCAAAGTAACGCAGTGCCAAAAATGGCCTGGTCATTAAAGGGGGAAATCCTTCAGGTCCAGAACTGGTTAAAAACGCCTATAAACAAAACTGCTTATGAATGCGATTTACCGCGTTTAGATGCGTTTTCACGCTGTTACAAGCATTTGCCCTTTCAAATGCCGATAATTTTCTGTCCTGAATTTTATTTTTTTGTTTTATAAAAAAAAAAAAAAAAAAATGCCACTAAACTCAATTGCCTCTAAATGACTATAACAGCCCATTCAGACTGGTGCGACACGACTTTGTGGGGCGACTTTCACGGGCTTCATATAATTGAAGTCAATGCAAGTCGCCTCCAGGTCGCCCCAAAGTAGTGCAGGACCCTTTTTCTAAGTCGGAGCAACTTGTGTCACACCTATTAGAACGGGTCCTGTACTACTCAATGGCGAGCGAACGACCGCGACTTGTCAGGCGACCAAGTCGCCTGACAAGTCGCACTAGTCTGAATGGACTCTAAATGTCTCAGTGTACACGGACAGATGAGATAACATAGAGAAGAGTTTAGGAGCTGCTGAAAAAAACGCCCAACTGCTCCTAAATGTCCGTTTTCAGCAGCAGTGTACATGAGGCCTAATTCATTTATCTGTTTATTTCAGAGATGAATAGAAGCTTTGATTCATTGATCTGGGACATCTGGTGCTCCATCAGTCGGGGGGGACGTCGGGTGGCAGACGGACCCCCCCCCCATCTCTTCAGCCCCCCCGTGCCAGTTTACTTACCTTGCTCCGTGGGACTGACAGGTGGTGGCGGCGGCTTCCCCCCCCCCCCCAGTCTTCATGTTCCCTCTCAGTGGCCATCTCTTCCCTCCTCCTTCGCCAATAGGATGCCTTCTTCTTTTGGCCAATCGGGAAACGGGTCTCAGGACCTGCTTCCTGATTGGCTGGGAGGAGAATCAGTGTGGCAATAGCGAATATTCATTCGTTATTGTCACACAACTGAGAGGGCTCACTGCGCCCCGAGTCCACTCTGTTTTGAAGCCTGTTAGAGCCTCTGGGTTGGGTTGGCGGCGCCCCTGCGCGCCTAATGGATGGGCTGCCACTTGGCCTGGGAATTTATACCCATACAGGCATACCCCACTTTTAAGTACACAATGGGACCAGAGCATGTATGTAAAACGAAAATGTACTTAAAGTGAAGCAATACCTGTTTTTTTTTTTTTTTTTTTACTTCTCAATGCATGTAAATACACCAGTTCTATGGGAAATCTAGGTCCGCTTGACATGGCACTGCTCCTGGTTTTTAACATTTAACATTGGCATCTATGGGAAATCTTGGTCAAACTGGCATGGCACTGCTCCCGAACCATAATTGAGAGGGACACCAAACTTGGGGAGCACGTTAAGGGGACCCAGGACTACGAAATGGTATATTACCTAGGCAAGCTGGCCCACCCCAAAATCAGATATGTTGTAGTCCTGAGTCCCCTCTCGGTGCTCCCCAAGTTTGGTGTCCGTCACTTATGGGTTTGGGAGCAGTGCCATGTCAAGCTGACCAAGATTTCCCATAGATGACAATGTTAAATGTTAAAAACCAGAAGCAGTGCCATATCAAGCTGACCAAGATTTCCTATAGATGCCAATGTGTCTGTACTCATGAGTGTATGTAAAGTGAGGGTACTTAAAGCGGGGTGAACCTGTAAATGAAAAGCTTTAGGCAGTAATCCCAAGCGTAAGCCTTCTCCATCTGTGCTGGCTGACCCTGAGATAGAGGCCATCAATCTGAAGCTCCTCCATTCTTTCAGAACTCCCTTTGGTTGTGTTTACGTTTTAGTCTACACATGGCTTTGTTCTCTGTTTGTGCAGTTGGTCGTCTGCATTGGTGTTGGGAGTTATTGGGACAAGTTAGGTATTTACTGAAGTTCTCTGACTTTGTTGCCATCTCGGGTTTGGATCATGCTTCCTTTGGAGCTATTGGAGTTGGGTTACCATGAAGAAAACACCAGCTGCAATGTGCTTTGACGGAGAAGTGTTTGACCTCTCGTGACATTGAGTATGTTACTTTCTCCAAGTGTTCATGGCACCTCATTCCTAAATGTCACTGGACACAATCTCTCGTTTAAAGACGCAGTCCTTAAAATGCAGCTGACACCTCTGTATTCATGAAATGTTGAGTCCCAGGCAAATGCAGTGGAGATTCTATAACCACCAGCAAGAACGTCATGCGTGTATTATGTCCGGCACAACTGCTAAGGTTGGTGTAGGTTATTATTGAAACCCCCTTCTATAAAATGGAGAACAATATCGGACATCGTGAAAACTCAAAGAGTACACAAATATTGTTTAACTTCCTAGGATTTATTAAAGGAGATTTACAGACAAAGCTCATTTGGTTGTACATCTCCTATGGATCACAGGGGTGCAGATCGTTCTGCACTGCTGTGACCCATTTTCAGCAGAGAGTGGGCTGACGTCCACTCTTTGCTGATGTCACAGATGTGGGTCCAAGCACCGCGTCATCATGACCACGGAGTCTGGATCTGCCAGGTGCCTGGACCGACACCCAGGCTCAGCCTCTCAGTGAGTCGCTGAGAGCCTGAGCCGGCTGCTCTCCGCAGCCCAGCACTCCAGTGAGCGAGGAGGGGGCAGAGTGCTGCTGACTTGTACGTACCTACATTATATATATATATATATATATATATATATATATATATATATATATATATATAATGGGTAGTATCTCACAAAAGTAAGTACACCCCTCACATTTTTGTAAATACTGTATCCTATCTTTTCCTGTGACAACACTGAAGAAATGACACTTTGCTACAATGTAAAGTAGTGAGTGTACAGCTTGTATAACAAAAAAAAGGGTCATGCACGACTTTGGTCCGAATACGATGCGAATTCAGCCATACAATCTGTACGGCTGAATTTGTTGCATCGCAGAGACATCGCATGTGATTTGCAGAGCATAAAGAATTTTAGGGTTTTATATATAATTATAGACTTGTTAACCACTTAAGCCCCGGAGGATTTGGCTGCTAAAAGACCAGGGTTTTTTTTGCGATTTTTTTTTTTTTTTTTTTTTTTTTTTTTTTTTTTTTTTTAATGCGTGACTTTAACGGACAATTGCGCGGTGTACCTAAGCGAATTTGACGTCCTTTTTTTCCCACAAACGGAGCTTTCTTTTGGTGGTATTTGATCACCTGTGCGATTTTTTGATCATGCGCTATAAACAAAAAAAGAGCGTCAATTTTGCAAAAATAACCATATTTTTCACATTTTTTTTTATATGTAAAAATCTAAATTTTTTAACATTTTCGGCCAATTTGTTTTATGCTACGTATGTTTGGTAAAAAAAATCGCAAAAAGCATATTTTGATTGGTTTGCGCAAAAGTTACCGCGTTTACTAACAAAGGGAAAGATTTTTGTCATTTTTGGTGTTTTTTTTTTTTTTAACGCGTAATGGCGGCGATCTGCGATTTTTTTTTTTTTTTTTTTTTTTTTTTTTTTTGCGGTACTGCAACATTGCGGCGGACAGATCGGACCCTTGACTTACATTTTTGACACTTTTGGGGTTACCAGTGACCTTTCTACAGTAATCAGTGCTATACATATGCCCTGTCCTGCAAAAATGACACTGGCAGGGAAGGGGTTAACTGTATTGGAGAGGGAGGGGCTAAGTGTGTCCTAGGGGCGTGTTTCTAACTGTAAAGGGACATGGCTATTGGTGTAAAAACAAAGATCAACGGTCCTACATAGTAGAACCGTCTGATCTTCATTTTTACACAGGGAAGAATGACAGACGGCTTGTTTACATAAGCCGTCCGCCTTTCTCCCTTCACCGGAGCGATCGTGAGTGACCGGCGGACGATCGGGTCCGCCGGTCACACGCACTGACTTGTCAGTGAACGAGCCGGGGCGGGCGCGCGCCTCGGCCGGGGCGGGCGCGCTCCCGCCCGCAATTGGCTCGCAAGTCAGTGACAGGCGAGTGACGTACCCCTACGTCACTCTGCCTGGCCGGGGCTGACCGCCGCAGTATATAGTCGTGCGGCGGTCGGCAACCGGTTAAAAAAACAAAGTCCAGCCACTTTTAATGTTCTACCTGTACAATATGCCATAAAACTCTGGAAACGTGTTTAAATGCCGGTTCACACTAATGCGATGCGGGAACACTGCGAATATACAGCGTGTTTCCGCATCACATTCGCAGCACAGGTAGTTCACACTGCCATATCCGATACGCTGGGGGTGTCAATTCAATGTTAACAACACCCCCAGATCAGATCGCATATCGCAGTGCGATCCGACAGTTTGCACATGAATCAGATCGCACTGGTGTGACCACGTGCACCATGCAATCCGATTCTGTTGCGGACCAAAAAAAGTGTCCTGTGCGTGTTCACTGCGATTGCGGTGCAAATTCAGCCATATTCGCACCGCACAGACATCGCATGTCATTTAGGACCAGTGCGCTCCGAATTATATGCAATGTCTGTCATCGCAATAGTGTGAACCGGCCCTTAATGGCAATTTTTACTCAATACCTGTGATAGATGCCCAAAAATCTATAAAAAGAGAAGGGTAAGCGGTTATATAGGCAAAATTACTTGGTATCTCCGAATATCTTTACAAAAAAAAAAAAAAGGGAGAATTAAATCTACCTTTTTTTTTTTTTTTTTTATTAAAATTAATTTTAAAAGTCGTTTTCTCTGCAGTTCCTGCATTCAGTGTTTGCAGTGTTTTTTTGCAAAACATTTGCAGTGTATTTATGGTGTGTGTATGGTTTTGATTTTTTTTTCACAGTTTCATTTGTGTGCTAAAATGCAGCATGCTATACTTTCCTCTCTGTTTTTTCAGCTCGGCTCATTGAAATACATTTATTTGTCCTGCATATATATTCATATAATGCAACATGCTATACTTCTGTCTCCTCCCCCACCCCACTATACTCCTTGAAATGCATGTATTTTTCCTGCATATACATTCATACATTTAAAAAAAAAAATTGACTGTAAATGAGCCCTAAAGCTGGCCATAAACAATTTTGGTTTAAAAAGTTTCAATTTACAAATGTTCATATGATTTTTTTTTTTTTTTAACGATTAGCGCCAATCAACTCTAGCTTCATTGTTGACCAGAGTAATGAGAAAACTTGAAGCGTTGTGGATGGATTTCTAGCAGTGTATATAGTTTCAGGGTTCCATAGTCAAGTTGGAAAAAAACACGAATCCATCAAGTTCAACCAATAATAATAGAAAAAAAAAATAGAATAAATATATAGAAAAACGTTCAGGAAATTCTATTAGTCCAAAATCGAATGTTAAGAGCAAATAGCATTTTTTAAGTACTTTCGAACGAAGCTGTCAAGTCATCAGATATACTGTGAATTTTTATACAAATGTTTGTCAAAACGTTCATTAGAAAATCTACTAGTGTATGGGCAGTTTTAGGGATTGTTCACAGCAAGTGTGGTGCGGGAACTTTTATTAAATTGTGCGTTTTCCCGCACCGCACAGAAGCATGCTGGCTTTTGCAGATGCGGTTGGGTGTCATTAATTCTTAATGACATTCTGATGCATCTAGGAAACATGCAGAGTGAGAGCAATACTTACCTTAGAACGAGCCTCCGCCGTGCCACCCGCTCATCTATAGGACGGGCGACATGTCCAGTCGCCCGTCTTCCGGGATCGCGGCATCCGGCCATCTGATTGGCCGGGGCCGTGGTGACGTCACTCCCGCGCACGCGTGCGAGAGCCGAAAGTCACGGCACGGGGCTCTGAAGAAACGGCACCAGCGGCCGTTCCTTCAGAGCGCATGCGCCAGTGATGTCACTGGCTGCATGTAAGGTAAATATCTCCTAAACGGTACATGTTTAGGAGATATTTACAGTACCTATAGGTAAGCCTTATCATAGGCTTACCTATAGGTAAAAGTGTCAGAGGAGAGTTTATTTCCTCTTTAAAGCGTTGCCAATGGGAATTTGTAAGTACTGTAGTTTGGCACCATTCCATGGGCATACGCAATTTTAAAATGTGACATGGTTGGTATCTATTTACTCATTGTGACATTATCTTTTATATTTTAGCAAACATTTGGGTATTATATTGTGTATTTTTGTGTAATGAAATTCATTAAAGTGTATTTTTTCCAAACCAATTGCGTTTGAAAAACCGCTGCTCAAATACCGTGCGACATAAAAAATTTGCAACACCCACCATTTTATTCTCTAGGACCTCTGCTTGAAAAAAAAAAGTGTGTGTACCATATGTATATATGTACATGTATGTGTTATGGATATATATATATATATATATATACAGTGTGTATGCTATGTATATGGTATGTATACAGTATGTGTATGCTATGTATATGGTATGTATACAGTATGTGTATGCTATGTATATGGTATGTATACAGTATGTGTATGTTGTGTACAGTCAGGTCCATAAATATTGGGACATCGACACAATTCTAATCTTTTTGGCTCTATACACCACCACAATGGATTTGAAATAAAACAAACAATGTGTTCTTTAACTGCAGACTTTCAGCTTTAATTTGAGGGTATTTACATCCAATTTAGGTGAACAGTGTAGGAATTACAACAGTTTGTATATGTCCCTCCCACTTTTTAAGGGACCAAAAGTAATGGGACAGATTAACAATCATAAATCAAACTTTCACTTTTTAATACTTGGTTGCAAATCCTTTGCAGTCAATTACAGCCTGAAGTCTGGAACGCATTGACATAACCAGACGCTGGGTTTCATCCCTGGTGATGCTCTGCCAGGCCTCTACTGCAACTACCTTCAGTTCCTGCTTGTTCTTGGGGCATTTTCACCTTCAGTTTTGTCTTCAGCAAGTGAAATGCATGCTCAATCGGATTCAGGTCAGGTGATTGACTTGGCCATTGCATAACATTCCACTTCTTTCCCTTAAACTCTTTGGTTGCTTTCGCACTTCGGGTCATTGTCCATCTGCACTGTGAAGCGCCGTCCAATGAGTTCTGAAGCATTTGTTACCTACAGGTAAGCCTATAATAAGGCCTCTAATAAGGCTTACCTGTAGGTAAAATTAATTTCTACAAAACCTGCACGGTTTAGGAGATATTCACCCTGCATGCAGCCGCTGACACCAGCGTCGCCTGCGCTCTGGAGGTCCGGCGTATCTTGCCTGACCTTCTGAGCTCCTTGCCGGAAAGTGAACTCCCGCGTGCATTTTTACACAGGGGAAACAACCGCTTTAAGGCTCGTACACACTTTGTACGAAAATTTTCACCTGATTTTCTTATAAAGAATTTTCGTATAGTGTGTACGCAACTTTCCACAGCCGGTTCTGAATTTTCGTATGAAAATTCTCGAAGGGACAAACTCCAAAATTCTTCTCTTATGGAAAAAAAGGAACGATTTTCGTTTTTTAATGTGTAAGGTTTTCCTATGAATTTTGTACAAGAAAGATCAGAAAAGATAGACTGCGCATGATCAGAAACAATACACAACAAAAAAAAAGTCTTTGTTGTAGAATTTTCGTAAAAAAAATTTTTTCGTTCATCGTCCTCGAGGAAAATTGGACGACGGCTCTCCCGATTTTTCTTATAGTGTGTACCCCACTTTAGGCACTTATTTTTAATGTTTTACATCCCTATACCTGGGAACCAGCCTGAAGTCCTCTAGCAGCCGGGCTTCATTTTCTGAATGAAGTTCCACTTTAAGGCCCCTTTCACACAAAGGAGTCCATCGGCGGACTCAGTTTATCTCAGCAGGGGATCGATCCGCCGATCCCCCACTGAGCAGGCGGTTGACAGCTCTGTCTCCGCTCTGTGTGCAGAGACGGAGGTGTCAGATCCCTGCTGTTCTCTATGGGGGAATCGGATGGGAACGGACTGCCTGTCCAATCTCATCCGATCCCCTGGACGGATGGAAAATAGGGTTTCCATCCATCCAGATTTGACGGACAGGATCGGATCGGGTGTCAGTAGAGATTTCTCCACTGACATCCGATGCCCCATAGACATGCATGGGGCATCCGATCAGATCCGCCTGAAATACTCACAGGTGGATCTGAACGGTCCACTAGTGTGAAAGGGACTTAAGAATTGTGCCTGCACCATAGGACAATTCATATAATTAAATGAGCTTCCCTAATGCGCAAAAAAGCCCGATCGGACACGCTGCATGCAAAGCTGGAATGTTGTCATGTGCTGTAACTTTATGTACGTGTTTGTTGGTTACACCTAAAATAACACAATTCTGGTACAGTTGCAGTTTTGTAGCGATCAACTGCCATACGCCACAAAGTATAGGAACTGCCGTACGCCACAAAGTATACAAACTGCCATACGCCACAAAGTATAGGAACTGCCGTGCGCCACAAAGTATAGGAACCGCCGTGCGCCACAAAGTATAGGAACCGCCGTACGCCACAAAGTATAGGAACCGCCGTACGCCACAAAGTATAGGAACTGCCGTACGCCACAAAGTATTGGAAGTAGTGCCGTGCGCCACAAAGTATAGGAACCGCCGTACGCCACAAAGTATAGGAACCGCCGTACGCCACAAAGTATAGGAACCGCCGTACGCCACAAAGTATTGGAAGTGTCGTGCGCCACAAAGTATAGGAACTTCCATACGCCACAAACTATAGGAACTGCCGTACGCCACAAAGTATAGGAACCGCCGTGTGCCACAAAGTATAGGAACCGCCGTGCGCCACAAAGTATAGGAACCGCCGTACGCCACAAAGTATAGGAACCGCCGTACGCCACAAAGTATAGGAACTGCCGTACGCCACAAAGTATTGGAAGTAGTGCCGTGCGCCACAAAGTATAGGAACCGCCGTACGCCACAAAGTATAGGAACCGCCGTACGCCACAAAGTATAGGAACCGCCGTACGCCACAAAGTATAGGAACCGCCGTACGCCACAAAGTATAGGAACCGGCGTACGCCACAAATTATAGGAACTGCCGTACGCCACAAAGTATAGGAACTGCCGTACGCCACAAAGTATAGGAACCGCCGTACGCCACAAAGTATAGGAACTTCCATACGCCACAAACTATAGGAACTGCCGTACGCCACAAAGTATAGGAACCGCCGTACGCCACAAAGTATACAGCTTGTTCTCTAGGAGATGACAGAGCGGTTATCAGTCCTATCTTGCACGTTTTACACTGTTCATCCTTGTTTCAGGTTTATAGAACCAGCAACAGATTTGCATCTGTTTTTACAAAGAATTTTGACACATCAAAGGGAGTGCTTAAGGCCGACAACTTCCTACTTCCAAGCACTGTCTTTGCTGATGCAGGTGAAATGAAAGACGTCAGTCAGTGCTATCTCAGCTGTTACTGGCCAACCATCAATATTCATTGCTTCAGCTGCTATTGCTTCTCAAATGGGAGTCCGAGGAAGCCGAGAGTGAAGGGGCCGGCAGTTGGACAGTGTGAGAAATGCAGGCTTTTCAGTCTTCCCTGGATGACAAACTTCCAACATTTGGACCTTAGTGGAGGCCGGGGACTTGTACACCGAGATCCTCACTCAGTGCCGGGGCAGAGGCTGCCGGGATACGTTGCATGAAGCTGAGCTCTGATCAGTATGTATATGGACTACAATTCCCTTCTTGTATGTGATTGTAGAGCAGGCAGAGTTCTGACAAGGGGCTGATAGGAAAGCAGTGAGCAGGACCAGACCTTTAAAAAAAAAAAAAAAACATAAATTTATGGTACAAAATGTATTGTTTGACATTTGATTGGCATATGCATAGTATGTTTCTTATTTGTGTGCGTGTATGTATGTATGTATGTATGTATGTGTGTGTGTGTATATATATATATATAATATAATATAAAAAATGTGTTTATGTATGTATCTGTGTGTGTTTGTATATGTGTGTATGTATAAATGTATAATTTTTATTTTTTTTAGATTTTGTGTGTGTATATATATATATATATATATGTATATATATATATATATATATATATATATATATATATATATTTATATACTTTTTTTGTGTGTATATATAATTTCGTTTTAAATTTTGTGTATGTATGTATATATATATATATATAATATAATTTTTTTTATTATTTATTTATTTTTATTTACCTTTTTTATTACTTATCATGCCATGTCGGTGATCAGTTGCTAGTGGTGGGCTTACCTTGCCAATGATTGTTTTTCTTCTTTACAAAGATCAGTAGTTTTTATAGTGTGTTGTGTATTTGCGGTTAGCTGGTTGGATCTAAAGAAATGAAACTTGCAAAGTCTCAGAATGCATAAATTGTATCTTCTTCTACTGTCCTGTGACTGTGCAGCTGAATGGTAAGGCTATGGTAGTGGTCTGATTGTACTGTTGGTTTTAAAACCTTTTTTGTAACGGTTATGTACTTAAAGTGACACACAACCCTGCTAAAAAAATAAATATAAGTAAATGTATTTTTTTTTTTTTTTTTAATATAATCATAATAATTCTATTGTCTATGTGTAAAACACTGCGCAAACTGTTTGCACAATATAAATCCTGTATAATAATTATATATTTAAGATTATTAATTATTATGAGTATTTTAATACTATATATATATATATATATATATATATATATATATATATATATATATATATATATATATATATATATAAATATATATATATATATATATATATATATATATATATATTTATATATAAAATATACTCTACCACAAAATACACTGCCTGGCCAAAAAAAAAAGTCGCCACAAAAAAAAAAAAAAAAAAAAAAAAAACAAGGTTCACAAGCTCTAATATTTCATTGGCTTGGATTACGGCACGCACTCACTGTAGCATTGATTCAATACGTTTCTGCAATGTGACAAGATTTATTTACATCCAGTGTTGCATTCATTTTTCACCAAGATCTTGTATTGATGGGAGAGGCGGAGCACTGAGCAAAGCCTTCTCCAGCACATCCCAAAGATTCTCAATGGGGGTAAGTTCTGGACTCTGTGGTGGCCAATCCATGTGTGACAATGATGTCTCATCCTCCCTGAACCACTCTTTCACAATTAGAGCCCGATGAATCCTGGCATTGTCATCTTGGAATATGCCCGTGCCATCAGGGAAGAAAAAATCCATTGATGGAATAACCTGGTCATTCAGTATATACAGGTAGTCAGCTGACCTCTATTCGGGCACATGCAGTAACAGTTCAATTGGAGAGTTACTGCATGCTTAGTTTAGGTAGTTGCTTAGTTAATTCCAGGTAGCAACTTTTTTTTTTTTTTGGCCAGGCAGTGTATTATATTTTATTATTTTGTTTTTTTTTTTTTGGGTTCTTAACGCCACTTAGTACCCCCTCTATTGCTCTGTCTCCTCCAAATGACTGTATTTTTTTTATTTTTGCTGCTCTACTATGATTTGACTTTGTCACATCCATCAGTTCTCCGTGGTCCCACTGTACTCAGGAACGCAGGCTCTCTATTTGGATTAGGGACTTTGAGATTTGAGTTGAGGGCAACTAACTGCTCCTTCCAAACAAATGGAAAGTGAGGGGTATTTGGAGTGGTTTGAGAGCTCACGAAGGCAGAAAAACACAGTAGTTAAATGTTAGATGACAGGACGATTTACAGCCCATTCAGACTGGCGTGACGCGACTTGGTGGGGCAACCTGTGAAGTCGCGGTGCACGCTGTGCACCGCGACTTCGGTACGACTTGCACGGACTTCATATATTTTTAGTCAATGCAAGTCACCTCCAGGTCGCCCCAAAGTAGTACAGGACCCTTTTTCTAAGTCGGAGCAACTTGTGTCGCTCCTATTAGAACGGGTCCTGTGCTAATCAATGGCGAGCGACCGACCGCGACTTGTCAGGCGACCAAGTCGCCTGACAAGTCGCGCTAGTCTGAATGGAGTCTAAGTAGTGGATGAGTGTGTGGATTGTTTTTGGAGAATAAAGCTGGATACACACTATACAATTTTCTATAGATTTTTTTCTTTAGATTTACAAAAACCATATAATATGAGGTCAGACCTAAACACTTTCAATTACATGCAACCAGGCCGGCCCTTGCACTACATATTTGAAGGTAAATCTAAAGGAAATCGAACAACAAAAGTTGTATAATGTGTATCCAGCTTTAGGATAATGTTTAGTGTCACTTTACAGCTTCATTCACACGGCCATAAAAATGTTACTGATGAGATTTTCTAGGAGAAATGTTCCGGGGTAATGATTAGTAGAATACTTACATATAGATGCGTTTTAAACACTTAAAGACACCGTACATAATTTATTTTCCACCTTTGTTTAGGCCTAATTTACGGGCATATACATGCGTTTGTGTATAAAGTGCATGTTCTTAGACACAGATTTCTGGATTCTGTGTTAGGGTCCTTTCACAGGAACGATCTGATCAGATCCGCCTGTCTGATGGGATGCTCAATGCATCTCTATGGGGCAGCGGATGTCAGCAGAGACATGTCCGCTGACGGGGGCCGCTGATAGGGGGGGACCACCAGTCCTCCTGTAGGGGGTCCTGGCACACAGGGGGGCCCCCAACAGCATGGGGGAATTGGTTTGGTTTGGTGGAGGGGCAATAACAGAAGGAATCCCTGTGCAGCTCTCTGCAGCAGCTGAAAGCCAGTTTCTCCCCCTACTGACAGCCTTCAGCTGCTGCAGGGAGAGACACAGACACAGGGCATTGTTCCTGTATATGCTTCTCAGACACCGATCCCCCTCCCTGTTCTGCCTGCTTCTGATCCCCCCCTCGCCCTGTGTGCCCCCCTTTTTATTGTGCCGCCCCACCACCTGCAGCACTGCAGGCTTCCCTGTCCTGTAAAATAATAACAAATTGTAAAAAAAAAATAAAAATAACAATTAAACATTGTAATAAATTAATAAAAAAAAATTGTAAAATAATTGTAAACGTTTTTTTAAAAAATTAAAATTTTGTTTTAATAAGAAAAAAACAATTAAAAAGGGCTAATTCACACAAGTTCACTGTTATGTTTGTGTCTGCTAATAATGATTTTAGTGTATTTTTAGTGAAAATATTGTCTTGATATATTCAGGGGGGGCCCTGCCAGGTAGGCTGCACGGGGCCCTGTGATTTCTAACAGCAGCCCTGCCACTGACACCCGCTGCCTTCCGCATCCGATCCTGTCTTTGAAATCTGGACGGATGGAAACCCTATTTTCCATCCGTCCAGCGGATCGGATGGGATGGGATCAGATGAGAGCGGACAGGCGGTCCGCTCTCATCCAATTCCCCATAGAGAGCAGCGGGGCTCTGACACCTCCCTCTCTGCACATAGTGGAGACAGAGCTGTCACCCGCCTGCTCAGCGGGGATCAGTGCATCGATCCCCTGCTGAGCAGCATGAAGTCCGCTGACAGAGCGTACCGTGTGAAAGGAGCCTAAGGCAGGCCATAGACGATTCGAATTACGTACGATTTATCGTTCGATAAACGAAAGCGGCACTCGTGCACATCATCGAGTGTACCATCAATGTGAGCCGAAAATCGTACGACAAAACACTATTTTTTGTGCCTTTTAACCACATCTCTACCGGACACACTCCCTACTGTTCTGTGTTTTGTTAGGCGAAATCATACAACTCCCCCACTAATGATAAGAAATTCGGCCGATTTTCGCAAAAAAACCCAACATGTTGGATATGTGAATTTTTGCTGTCGTACGAAAATCGAACGTTTTACATACCACACTAACGATACAAAAATCGTTCGATAACACTGCCATTTACGATTTTCGAACGAAATTCGAATCGTCTATGGCCTGCCTTACGGATGTGAAAGCTGCTCATGTTTAGGCACCTGTGTGAATGGCTCCAGTGAAAACAATGCAGCTGCATTCAGATCCATCATTAAGAAACGTGTGCATGCATGCATTTGTGTGTGTGTGTGCACATTCTTTTTACAGCCATGTGAATGAAGCCTAAAGCCCCGTACACACCACAAGAAAGTCAGGCAAAGGTTTTTGTCCCAGGTGTTTGTCTGATGGTGTGTACACAACTTTCAACAGCCGAATCTGAGCAAAAATTTCCAAAACTCCCAAATAGTTTTTTCCATATGGGAACAGAACAAACGATTTTTGTTTAATGTGTACTGTTTTCGTACGATTTGTGTATGAGAAATATCCGACACGAAACACTGTACATGATCAGGAATCACAAATAACAAAAAAAAAAGCCTTTGTTATAGGAGAATTTTCAAACGATTTTCTCATAGTGTGTACGGGGTCGGGGCTTAAAGTGGTTAAAGGGTACCCCTACTTATTCAAGAAAAAAAAAAAGTAAACTGTTAATGAAAAACACTTACAGTTTTTGAGGAGTCCGTAATGGCAGAAGGTTTTTTTTGTGAATGCATTCTTTGCATTACGATAAAAAGCCTTCTGTGTGCAGCACCCCCTAATACTTACCTGAGCTCCATCTCTATCCAGTGATGTTGCAGGAGTGTCTCGGCTGCCTGAGACTCTCCCTCCTCATTGGCTGAGACGGCAACACCATTGGCTCCTGCTGCTGTCACTCAAATTCATTGAGCCAATGAGGAGAGAGAGGGTGTGGATCCGGGTCGAGGCTCATTGCCAGAATGGACACAGGGAGCTGCAGCTCGGCTCGGGTGCCCCCATAGAAAAAACTTCAGGCGGTCCCCGGGTTACAAAGCAATGTTTGTTCTTAAAGCGGAGTTCCACCCATTTTTAATAGGTTGGAATACATAGCTGTATGTAATCCCCTTTAAAACGGCTTTTACCAATGGAAACTTTTTTTTTTTTTTTGCTAGTAAGTACCTTAATTTCGGCATTATTGCTCCTCTCCTCACTTCCTGGTCCGATCGGCGATGACGTCATTCGGCGATCCGCAGTGTCTGCTGGGATGTATTCTATTCCAGAAATCTCGGAGTAGCTGTATCTGTACTGAGCCGTGCCTGCCCCGCCTCTGCCCCGCCTCCTTCTATTGAGTTGCATTGTATGAATGTATTAAGGCCGTTCTCTGCCCCGCCTCCTCTTACAAATCAATGAGAGGAGGCGGGGCAGAGAACAGCCTTAATACATTCATACAATGCAATTCAATGAGAGGAGGCGGGGCGGAGGCGGGGCAGAGAACAGCCTTAATACATTCATACAATGCAACTCAATTAGAGGAGGCGAGGCGGAGGCGGGGCGGAGGCGGGGCAGGCACGGCTCAGTACAGATACAGCTACTGCGAGATTTCTGGAATAGAATACATCCCAGCAGACACTGCGGATCGCCGAATGACGTCATCGCCGATCGGACCAGGAAGTGAGGTGAGGAGGAATAAAGCCGAAATTAAGGTATTTACTAGCAAAAAAAAAAAAAAAAAAAGTTTCCATTGGTAAAAGCCATTTTAAAGGGGATTACATAGATCTAAAGTTCCAAAAATGGGTGGAACTCCACTTTAAGTCGAATTTGTTTGTAAGTCGGAACAGGTACATTTTTTAAGTTTAACTTCCAGCCAAAACAATAATTTTTACGTTTTTTTTTTGGATAGCATAGGGAAGGGTTAACACCCCTGTAATATTTGTTTTGCTGTCTGTGCCACTGTTCAGAAGATTTCACCTCACTTTCTGTCCCTATGACAACTGGATTTTGAAAATTTTGGGTTGTTGTGGAAACATGGATTGGTGATAAAGCTTCAGTGGAGACACCTTTTTCCCATGAGAACTCTTCCAGGAGTGAATTTCCCTTCCTAGGGGGAGATTTCTCCTCGCTTCCTGTTGTCTCTCTCCGTCTGTAAGTCGGATGTTTGTAACCCGGGGACTCGCCTGTATACGATCACTTTAAAGGGTAAAAACCCTAACTACTCACGTCCTATGATGTCCACCCGGTCTTGCCACTTGTGCACACCCCCAGGGAAGCGCAGGTTGGCGATCGGAGAAGGTCGGGGTGTCCCTTGGACACAGCCCATTGCCGATCAGCGTAAAAAGCCAACGAAAAGCCAAATCATTTGCTGGAGGGGGGGATTATGGTGTGGGGTTGTTTTTCAGGGGTTGGGCTTGGCCCCTTAGCTCCAGTGAAGGGAACTCTTAAGGCATCAGCATACCAAGATATTTTGGACATTTTCATGCTCCCAACTTTGTGGGAACAGTTTGGGGACGGCCCCTTCCTGTTCCAACATGACTGCGCACCAGTGCACAAATCAAGGTCCATAAAGACATGGATGAGCAAGTTTGGGGTGGAGGAACTTGACTGGTCTGCACAGAGCCCTGACCTCAACCCGATAGAACACCTTTGGGATGAATTAGTGCAGAGACTGTGAGTCAGGCCTTCTCTCCAACATCAGTGCCTGACCTCACAAATGCGCTTCTGGAAGAATGGTCAAACATTCCCATAGACACACTCCTGCCTTTACACGCACATGAATTTTAGGTGTCCAACGTACCAATACTTTTGACAGCATGGTGTGTTTGTGTGTGCATGTATGTATATATGTGTGTGTGTGTATGTATGTATATATGTGTGTGTGTGTGTGTATGTATGTGTGTGTGTGTGTGTGTGCATGTATGTATATGTGTGTATGTGTGTATGTATGTATGTATGTATATATGTGTGTATGTATGTATGTATGTATGTATGTATGTATATATATATATACATACAATGTATGTGTGATATTTTTATTATCTTGCAATTCCCGTAGCCCTGTATTTTCTACTTCCTAAAGACAAATTATTGCAACTACAAAAGCAATTTCTTCCACACTATGCTGATCATTTGGGGTTGATTTAACTAAGGGCAAATAGGCTGCTCACTTTGCATGGGAATTTCCCTTAGCTTATATAAGGTGAAGCTCTAATGACTTTGATCATCCAAATGTGCAATTTTTTTTTACTTTTTTTTTTTTTTTTTCCTTGCATGACTTCCGATCTCTCCTAGGATCGGTTCTGCATGTCCTCCCCATTGCTGCTAACCTCTCACCTCCTTTATACACCACACCAGCATTTACATTTCTGCAGATGTCAACATGATATGGCAAAACCACCCCACACCTACACTACAGCCACGCAGAGCTCCACAACCAGGCTTATTATTACCAGGAAGCTGCTGAAAGCGGCAGCTCTGACCACATACTGGAAAAAAAGAAAAGCGGATAAATGATTTTAAAATTGGGGGGCAAGTAGTTGTTCTGATTGCTTGTGGCTGCTAAAGTTGGCATTGAATTGTAAAGGGCTTCTATTTCTTTAGAAATTGTTTTATTCCGTTGTAGCCACCTTGAGATACTGAAGTTGAATTAAATTAGAAGATTGGCAATGTTCAGCAAATTCCCAACTGTCATGGAGGTTCCACAGTTTTTTCCAATACATTTAGTATAGCATAAAGTGGAAGGGTTAAATTGGATAGATTAAGGGAAGACAGCAGAGAGGGTCTAACACTTTACATCAGGGGTCTCCAAACTTTCTAAACAAGGGGCCAGTTTAGTGTCCTTCAAACTCTCAGGGGGCCAAACTGTGGCCAGTGTGAGAAGAAAATGCCCTGAGGTCAATGGGAGTAAACCATGCCCCATCATTGGTATCTTTTGAAGGAATAGTGCCCCGTCATTGGTATCAGTGGGAGAAGTAGTGCCCCGTCATTGGTATCAGTGGGAGGAATAGTGCCCCATCATTGGTATCAGTGGGAGGAATAGTGTCCCATCATTGGTATCAGTGGGAGGAATAGTGCCCCATCATTGGTGTCAGTGGGAGGAATAGTGCCCCATCATTGGTGTCAGTGGGAGGAATAGTGCCCCATCATTGGTGTCAGTGGGAGGAATAGTGCCCCATCATTGGTGTCAGTGGGAGGAATAGTGCCCCATCATTGGTGTCAGTGGGAGGAATAGTGCCCCATCATTGGTGTCTGTGGGAGGAATAGTGTCCCATCATTGATGTCTGTGGGAGGAATAGTGCCCCATCATTGGTATTCATGGAAGGAATAGTGCCCCATCATTGGTATTCATGGAAGGAATAGTGCCCCATCATTGGTATCAGTGGGAGGAATAGTGCCCCATCTTTGGTATTAATGGAAGGAATAGTGCCCCATCATTGGTATCTTTGGAAGGAATAGTGCCCCGTCATTGGTATCTTTGGAAGGAATAGTGCCCCATCATTGGTATCTTTGGAAGGAATAGTGCCCCGTCATTGGTGTCAGTGGGAGGAATAGGGCCCCATCATTGGTGTCAGTGGGAGGAATAGGGCCCCATCATTGGTATCAGTGGGAGGAATAGTGCCCCATCATTGGTGTCAGTGGGAGGAATAGTGCCCCATCATTGGTGTCAGTGGGAGGAATAGTGCCCCATCATTGGTGTCAGTGGGAGGAATAGTGCCCCATCATTGGTGTCAGTGGGAGGAATAGGGCCCCATCATTGGTATCAGTGGGAGGAATAGTGCCCCATCATTGGTGTCAGTGGGAGGAATAGTGCCGCATCACCACCAGGATCTGTCTATGGCTAGCTTAAAGTGTTACTAAGCCCACAAGAGTAAAATCAGTCTGTATATGCAGTAAAGCATGGTTGTTATACTCACTGTGAAACCTAAGGAGTTAATCCTCTGTATTGTAAAAAAGGCTGTTTGATCCTGTCTTCTTTGATCCTTCCCTTCATCCAGTCTCCAGTCCATCTGTAGATAGTACAGAGCCTTGTAGGCACTATGCACATGCTTTGTTTGGTGTGTATTGCTATGTTTTTTTTTCTTTTCTTGGGAGAGTGCATGTGATCAGCACAGGGCCAATCAGCACTGTCCAGAGAGAGGGTAAGGGGTCTTGCAGCCTCATAGGACAATCAAAATAGAATGAAAACTCCTCCTACAAGCTCTAACCAGACACTGATAGAAGTCACAAGACTGCTATGTTCTGCTGAATTAAAAATAAATATTTAGCTGTTTTATATACACTAAAAAAATGGCATTTCCATATTCTGTGTATTGTTGGGGACCAGATATAGTGAATACAGGCTTCTGGGTTTAGTAACACTTTAAAGCGGAGTTCCAGCCTCACCACCTCCCCCTCCAAAAATTAAAAGTCAGCAGCTACACACACTGTACAAATACTGTAGCTGCTGACTTTTAATATTAGGACACTTACCTGTCCTGGAGTCCAGCGATGTCGACACCGCAGCCGATGTTTCCATGGGCTGTCCGGTGCTGCTGCCGCCATTGCCGGTGAGGGAGCCCGGCAGTGAACGGGTGGGTCCCTATGCATTTGGATTGGCTCGGCGGCGGGGGAAGGAGGAGGGGGCCAAACTTTCAAAGGAACAGCCCCGCGGCGCCGTCTCCCAGAAGTGGGGAAGGGTACCTGTCAAAATCAGGTACTCGTCCTCTCCCCCCCCCCCTCCCCCCTAAAAGGTGCCAAATGTGGCAGCGGAGGGGGGAAGGAAGGAAATGAGCGGAAGTTCCACTTTTGGCCACTGTGGCACAAATCATATTGTATTGAATGTTATTAACCACTTTACCTCTGCTCACAGTAATATTACTGCGGCAGAGTGGTTCGTTATCGTCTGACGACGTAGTACTACGTCGTCAGACACTCCCCCTTCTGGGCGGCGCTTGCGCGCCGCCGGAGGCTCGCTCCCGCTGTTTTCATTCACAGCGGGAGTCGGGCCAGGGGAGGAGCAGCGGCGATCGCCGCTGCTCTTACCCGATCGTCGGGGATCGAGTCTGGAGATCCGCCCGCTGTGTGTAAACACAGCGGGCGGATCTCCATAGTGACAGGGAGTGACAGATCGGACTGTTCAGCATAGCTGGACATCCGATCTGTCCATGACTCACTCAGTCACCTCCCCCCCCCACACGTCAGTAAGCACCAGGCATACATTAACCCCTCCCTCTCCAATAAAATTAACCCCTTCCCTGCCAGTGTCAGTTTTACAGTAACAGTGCATATATATAGCACTGATTACTGCAGTAATGTCACTGGTACCCCCAAAAGTGTCAAAAATGTCAGTCAAGGGTCCGATCTGTCCGCCGCAATGTCGCAGTCCCGCAAAAAAAATCGCAGATCGCCGCCATTACGCGTTAAAAAAAAAACACCAAAAATGACAGAAATCTTTCCCTTTGTTAGTAAACGCAATAACTTTTGCGCAAACCAATCAAAATACGCTTATTGCGATTTTTTTTTTTACCAAACATAGGTAGCAGAAAACAAATTGGCCAAAAATTTTAAAAAAAATTGGTTTTTACATCTTTTTTGGGGGGGAATTTCATATAAAAAAATGTTAATATTGTTATTTTTTCAAAATAAACGCTCTTTTTTTGTTTATAGCGCAAAAAGTAAAAATCGCACAGGTGATCAAATACCACCAAAAGAAAGCTCTGTTTGTGGGAAAAAAAGGACGTAAATTTCGTTTGGGTACGGCGTCACACGACCGCGCAATTGTCAGTTGAAGTCGCACAGCGCCGAATCGCAAAAAGTGGCCTGGACGGAAGACGGCAAAATCCTCCGGTGGTAAAGTGGTTAAAAATGACCTTTTTCTTTTCAATTTGCAGCGCTGTAATTTTCTGAAAATGGATGCTATAAAGCAAAGCTTCCCCTTTTTGGTGGAAGTTTTCCCCTTGTGCATTTCATAAATGTGTGCAAAATTACACATTTTGTAGTTGTTCACAGAACGCTGTAGTGTGAATGTAAGACGTCTATGTAAAGTAAAGGTTTATTTCCAGGCAGTTGGAACACACAAGCTTGGATGGAAGCCCCTTGGCTGGGACACAAGCTATTGTATTGCTGTAAGCCATATGTTGACGTATCGGTGTGTCTGAAAGACTTCTCACACCGTTCAGGATGCAGTTGTTGCACAACATCGCACCTGTAATGGTGCCCAGGCTGGTGGCCCAGCTGTCTTCTCGTCCTTCTATGACACATAATTAAACCGACCCAACTGTTTTCCATTGTGTCAGGCCTTTGGACGAGCTGGAGCAAGTGTCATAAAACAAAGGGTCACTAATGTCTTCCCCATTACGATCTGTCATCCTGAGTAGCACTGAGAAGTGCACACACCGTCCTTTGGGATCCATTACACTCGGGGAGGACGTTGTTCTGAGCAGAGCTGTTTACAGCTGTTCTTGGGTTTCCAGCAACTTCTCTAACATTTTATAAACCTGCTAATGACACTGATGGCTTGTTTAAAACTTCCAAACACATAAAAAGAAAAAAAAAAAAAAAAATATATATATATATATGTATATGTTTTTTTTTTTTTCCAATTTAACCACTTCTGGACCAAAAGATTTTCCCCCTTAATGACCAGGCCATTCGATTCGGCACTGCGTCACTTTAACTGACAATTGTGCGGTCGTACGACGCTGTACCCAAATAACATTGATGTCCTTTTTTTCACACAAATAGAGCTCCTCCTTTGGTGGTATTTGATCACTTGTACGATTTTTTTTATTTATTTTTTTTGTACTTTAAGGGTACATTCACACTAGCGCGACTTGGTCGCCTGACAAGTCGCGGTCGCTCGCTCGCTCGCCATTGAATAGTACAGGACCCGTTCTAATAGGAGCGACATAAGTCGCTCCAACTTAGAAAAAGGGACCTGTACTACTTTGAGGCGACCTGGAGGAGTTTTGCATTGACTTCAATTATATGAAGTCCCTGCAAGTCGCGTCGACTTCACAGGTCGCCCCAGCAAGTCGTGTCGCAAGTCGTGTCGCGCCAGTCTGAATGGGCGCTAAACAAAGAGTGACAATTCTGAAAAAAAAAGAAAAAAACTATTTATTTTTCACTTTCTGCTATATAACATTCACAATAAAAAAAAAAAAATGTAAAAATCAAATTTTTTCATCACTTTAGGCCAATTTGTATTCTGCTATACATTATTGGTAAAAAAAAAATACCAATAAGTGTATTGTCATTGGTTTGCGCAAACGTTATCGCGTCTACAAACTAGGGGATAGATTTAGGTCATTTTTATTTATATTTTACTAGTAATGGCCGGGATCAGAGATTTTTTTTAATTTATTTATTTTTTGCGGGACTGCGACATTGCGGCGGACAGATCAGACCCCTAACTGACATGTTTGACACGTTTGGGGGGACCAGTGACATTACTAGAGTAATCAGTGCTAAAAATTTGCACGGTTTCTGTACTAATGACACTGGCAGAGAAGGGGTTAACACCAGGCGCGATCAAAGGGTTAAACGTATGCCTAGGGGACGTTTTCTAACTGTGGGGGGGGGGGGGGGTTGGGCTTATGGAATCAACATAGGGACCGGTGTTCCTAACTAGGAGGAACACAGGAGCTCTGTGTTTATTGCTGACAGAACAACGGTCTGCTGTATTTACAACAGCAGACCGCCATTCTGTCTCCACGGGGAGCGATCACGGGTGCCCAGCGTCCCCGCAGATCAGCTTTCCCGCTGGCGAATGGGGGTGCCCCAACGATCGCTCCTGCGAAGCGCCATACGGGTACGGCGATTCGCGGGAACCCGCCGCCATATATCTGTCCTGGTCAAAGAACATTTACTCCTAAAATACAGATTCCTGACAATTACAATGGTTGTTAAGCCACTACTATAAAATAATCCACTCTTTAATATTACACTTAGTGCTCCTGTACCTGCCCTACCTATATCACAATGACTCTCATTGATCAGCTGATCCCTCGGCTCTCTTCTCTGTCTGGCTGACAGCTTCAGTGGGCGGGGCCGAGCACTGCCACTGACATCAGCAGGGGAAGATAGGGGAGAGAGAGAGCTGAGCGGTCACGTGATTGCTGGGAGCTGCTCTGATATAGGTACAGATCGCCATATTTTTTCTATAAGACAGCCACAGGAGCACTTAGTGTTATGTTACAGAGGGGATGGGATTATTTTGTAATAAATATGAGAGCAGCAGGAGTGGAGGGGCAGACACTCACTTAGCAGGGAGGGTAGGGGGGTGGAGGACACAGGAGACAGAGAGGAGAGCTTTGAATGACTGAGGTACGTACACTGACCACGATGTCAGGGCTCAGCAGCCATGATATACCGTGGTCAGTTTACAGGGGGGGAAGAGTAGAAACTGGCAGGATCAGCCATGTATTTTAGGTGATAGAAGGGGCCAAATTACACAGAACAAGTACTGTGCTGTATAACATGCTTTAAGGAAAGGTATCTGGTTTTTTTTTTTTTTTTTTGCTTTTTTTCTTTTTTTAGGGTAACAAACGCTTTTAACATGAGAACATTCGTAAACCGGTAGAAAGGATTGTGATATCTGCAATCGTTGCTCCTATAATGTGATCGAAAAATTCATCATATTTATTACTGGAGGCAGTCCTATTTCAAGGGGATTGTGAATATTTTATTATGTTCAGGCGTAAAAGAGTTTTAGCCTGAATACCAGGTTATCATATTACACATACATAGCTGAATGAGTTAAAGCGGTTGTACACCCAAACCAAAAAAAAAAAAACCTGCAAGACAAAGGCATAATGAGCTAGTATGCATCGCATACTAGCTCATTATGTATTACTTTCCTTAGAATGAAGCCCCGACACGGACCCCCGGACATCGCTGCGGGCGCTGCCATGATCCCTCTGCGTCTCTTCCGGGTTCGGCGGCTCCGGCGCTGTGATTGGCCGGAGCCGCGATGACGTCACTCCCGCGCATGCGCGCTGGAGTGATTTTCCGGCAAGCTCCCGGCAAGCAAAACTGAAGGTCCCCACGGACCTTCAGAGCGCATGCGCCGCTCGCGTGAGCGGCTGCATGCACTGCAAATATCTCCTAGACCGTGCCGGTTTAGGAGATATTATTTGTACCTACAGGTAAGCCTTATTATAGGCTTACCTGTATGTAAAAGTGTCAAAAAGCGGGATACTACCGCTTTAAAGGAGAAGTCCAGTCAAAAACTAACGCTAAACCTGCTCTGTGCCACCTTCTAATATCTAACCCTATTAAGCAAAAATCACTGTTCTTACCTTTTCTACACCCGATCTGGTCTCGCGCTGAGCCGACGTACGTTTCGTCATACGCAATGACGTAGTCGGGCGTGACGTCGTATGACGAAACGTACGTCGGGTGGACCCTCATTGGTGGAGGCGGACGCATGCGCAGTAGAGGGCGACGGCGGCCATCTTTTTGGTTTGAAACAGCTACACCGATGCGGATATACCAAACGCTACTGCCACTCTGCTTAAATGTGAGTGTAATGTACTCTGTTTTATCACATTAAATTGATTGCTTTGGATATATTACACTATGAGAGGCTCCCTTTGTGTTTTTTGAGAATAATGCTCACAGGGGAAAACTAGCATTTGGGACACGATTGACCACGAATATCTCCTGGGAGAATGTCCTATGCCTGCTGATATCAACTGATATTTACTGCCTATAAGAGTATGCGATCTGGTAAGGGTATTCAATATGCCTCTCTTGGTGGTGGTTTTGTGTCTCCCGGTTTTCCGTGGAAGTGTTGGTGGATGTCACTGCTAATCAACACGTGGATATCTGCTGTTATGTAGATTTTAAAGGACATTTCCTTTTAACACTTATATGGACTTTTTATCACTTTAAGCGCTACAATTCTTAACCTTTATATTGGCAAATAATTGACTGAAGTTATTGGTACTCGATAAAATCGGTGTAACCCTACTATTGAGTGATAGACCTTCCTAATTTACAACCTCATTCTATACTTTTACCATTGCCTTGCTTTTTAAAAGGCTGTATAGATTTCAGCATCTCCATATAAGGATTTGTCTCACTGCGTCTTAAAGCAAGAAACTTTTTTCTTTTCATTCTCCAGCTGTGCTAGCCGGGTGTCATTTTAAGGGTCCATGCACACTGAACACACAAAAAAAAAGCCCAGTTCCCATGCCAGGAAAAAAGCTAAATTTTTTTGTACACACGTTTAGGCATGTGTAGCGTTTTTTTCTTCCTGAAGACTCCACCCAAAAAACGCAATCCAGAAGGTTTTTTTTTTCTTCTGTTTGGGGTTGAAAATATGCCTCTAAATGTCCTAATGTGCATGGACACGGGATAACATTGAGCTGCTGCCCAGTGTGCATGGACCATAAATGTATAATAATTATAATGTTCCATTTATTTAAGACTTTGTTAAAGTGGTATGTATATCTTCATGGTGGAATACGTGTAAGGATACAATAGGCTCTTTGTGGTTCCTGTGTAAGGAATTTTTCAATGTTCTGTACATTTTTTGTTCTTGTTCTGATCATATTTAATGGGTTCTAGAGATGTTCACATCAAAAGCAAGCGGATCTAATTGAAGATAAAAGAATTGTTTTCCCATGAACTTTTTTTAATGTATTTTTAATGGTATATACTGAACTTCTATTCACTGAACACATTATAGACCTTTCTCAACCTTTTTAACACTAAGGAACCCTTGAATAAACCCTGGCTGGTAATTGGGGTCTACAACCTTCAATACATTAGGCAGGAGGTTAGTGGGAAGAATGCTCCTTACACTGGTGATCAGTGGGAAGAATTCTCCTTACATTGGTGGTCAATGGGACGAAGGCCCCTTACTTTGGTGGTCAGTGGGAAGAATGCTCCTTACATTGGTGGTCAGTGGAAAGAATGCTCCTTACATTGGTGGTCAGTGGGAAGAATTCTCCTTACATTGGTGGTCAGAGGGAAGAATTCTCCTTACATTGGTGGTCAATGGGACGAAGGCCCCTTACTTTGGTGGTCAGTGGGAAGAATGCTCCTTACATTGGTGGTCAGTGGAAAGAATGCTCCTTACATTGGTGGTCAGTGGGAAGAATTCTCCTTACATTGGTGGTCAGTGGGACGAAGGCCCCTTACTTTGGTGGTCAATGGGAAGAATGCCCCTTACATTGGTGGTCAGTGGGAAGAATGCCCCTTACATTGGTGGTCAGAGGAAGAATTCTCCTTACATTGGTGGTCAGAGGAAGAATTCTCCTTACATTGGTGGTCAATGGGACGAAGGCCCCTTACTTTGGTGGTCAGTGGGAAGAATGCCCCTTACATTGGTGGTCAGTGGGAAGAATGCCCCTTACATTGGTGGTCAGTGGGAAGAATGCCCCTTACATTGGTGGTCAGTGGGAAGAATTCTCCTTACATTGGTGGTCAGTGGGAAGAATTCTCCTTACATTGGTGGTCAATGGGACGAAGGCCCCTTACTTTGGTGGTCAGTGGGAAGAATGCTTCTTACATTGGTGATCAGTGGGAAGAATTCTCCTTACATTGGTAGTCAATGGGACGAAGGCCCCTTACTTTGGTGGTCAATGGGACGAAGGCCCCTTACTTTGGTGATCAGTGGGAAGAATGCTCCTTACATTGGTGGTCAGTGGAAAGAATGCTCCTTACATTGGTGGTCAGTGGGAAGAATTCTCCTTACTTTGGTGGTTAATGGGACGAAGGCCCCTTACTTTGGTGGTCAGTGGGAAGAATGCTCCTTACATTGGTGGTCAATGGGACGATGGCCCCTTACATTGGTGGTCTGTGGGAAGAATGCTCCTTACATTGGTGGTCAGCAGGAAGAATGCTCCTTACTTTGGTGGTCAGCGGGAAGAATGCTCCTTACATTGGTGGTCAGTGGGAAGAATGCTCCTTACATTGGTCGTCGGTGGAAAGAATGCTCCTTACATTAGTGGTCAGTTAGAAGAATGCTCCCATCACAGAACACTAAGAGTCAGTTCACGCTGGGGGGGGCAAGACTCTATACTACTTCGGGGGCGACTTGTGCATTCCCATGCACCACGACTTCGGAGCGACTTGCAGGGACTTCACATAATGGAAGTCTATGCAAGTCGCTCCGAGGTCGCCCCGAAATAGTACAGGACCCTTTTTCTAAGTCGGAATGATTTGTGTCGCTCCTATTAGAACGGGTCCTGTAGCGGTCAATGGACCGCGAGGGAGCGCGACTTGTCAGGCTGACAAGTCGTCTGACAAGTCGCGCTAGTGTGGATCGGCTCTGCTAAAAATAAATAAATAAAATTCAAGGGAAAGTGTAAAAAATAAACAATAATAAAAAAAAATAATAATTTAAAGCGCCCCTGTCCCCACGTGCTCGCACGCAGAAGCAAACACATACGTATGTCGCGCCCACATATGTAGACGGCGTTCAAACCACACATGCAAGGTATGGCCGCGACGTTGGAGCGAGAGCAACAATTTTAACCCACGACCTCCTCTGTAACTTTAAACTGGTAACCTGTAAAACATTTTAAAGCGTGGCCTATGGAGATTTTTAGGTACCAAAGTTTGACACCAGTCCATGAGTGTGCGCAACTTTAAAGCGTGACATGTTCGGTATCTATTTGCAACGCACCTAGTGTGATTTTTGCATTGGCTCCCCCTGTTGTCAGTCAGATCTTGTAAGTAGGAAGCAGGGAATGGGGCAGAGACGTGTTGCGTCTGTCTGTCTGTGGTTTGGGACCAAGCCTCCACGAATGCCCCCATGGGAAACGGCTTCCTATGGGGGCATTCGCTGAAGAGGAGGAGCCAGAAGTGTCAGCGGTAGATCCAAAAACAGGAGCTTTGGGGCTGCTTTGTGCAATTTTATTGCACAAGGGGGGGGGGGGTTATATCAGTGTATCATATTTATTATTTAAAATAAAGATTGCTGCTTACTTTTAATTTTTGGGGGGGGGTTTGGGGCTCCTCTTTGAGAACATTTGTACCTTCCTAATTTTGATAATATAAAATGTTGTTACAATGCACTGGTTGTGTTATTTGTGTTCCTAAGGAAGGAGAAATAGTTACATTTGTGGGTCGATTTTACTATACTGTAGATTAGGTGTTTATAAGTTTGTGCCTTGTAAGGTATTTGTGGTCAAAGTGTTAAACATAAATATTCGTAACAGATACTCTTGATTGGAGTGCCAAGCAAGTTGGGACAAGTTAGTAAGATTAGTAAAGGCGGCGGGGGTACGTGGATGCGTGTTTTCATATCTAAAGCATTAAAATGTCATATTCTGGTACAGCATTCTAGTTTCTGTGTCATATCCTAGTTTTCCTTTTTTTTGTTCTGGGTAATGGTGGAACTACACATCCCAGCATAACTTTTGACTTCTTGAAAAAGCTTGGAAAAATATGGACTTTTTACTAATGTTTAATACATTCCATGTGCACTAGGTTTCCTGATGGCGGGTTGAGACCACACCATTGCATTCTTTTACTGTCAAATAGGTTATCAAAGTGGGTTGTAAACCTCCTGAAATAAAAAATGAACAAATCGCGTCCTATAGCAGGGATCCCCAAACTATGGCCCTCCAGCTGTTGCGGAACTACACCTCCCATAAGGCATTGTAAAACTCTGACATTCACAGACATGAATAGGCATGATGGGAATTGTAGTTCCTGAACAATTGGAGGGCCATAGTTTGGAGACCCCTGTTCTATAGTGTGCACTTGCCTCAAACCAAAGCATCCAGTGTGATTTATGTCTCCACTTTCTTCCCTCTAATATCTGCGTGCAGTCACCTCAAACAGGTTATTCTGACACCACAGAATTGTGGGAGATAGACCTGTCCCCCCCCCCCCATCCTTTCCTCAGCACACAGCGGATGATTGACCGCTTCAGCTGTGCATGGTTCCCTACAAGACTTATGTAGAAGGGGTGTGTCCTTTCCCTCCATTCAGGACTCAGATTACACTTGGCTCTCCTGGAACTTTCTAAAGTAGTGGGGCTTAGTCCCACTAAGGCAGGGGTCTCCAAACTTTCTAAATAAAGGGCCAGGTTACTGTCCTTCAAACTATAGTAGGGCCACACTGTGGCCAGTGGGAGTAGAAAATGTCCTGGTGTCAAAGGGAGTATATAATGCACCATAATTGGTATTAGGGGAAGTAATACTGTGTTTCCCTGAAAATAGGACCAGGTCTTATAATAATTTTGGCTACAAAAAACACCCTAGGGTTTACGGGATGTCTTATGTATTTACGGTATGTACAATGGTGATGTTAAAGTGGTTGTAACCCTAGAAAAAAAAAAGAAATCCTAATTCTTTAAAGCGTGATAGACAGCACATTGCTTGTGCGGTGTCGTATATCCCTCTCTATGTTCTAAAAAACCTAGAATAAAACAATAAAATGTCCTGTCTTATCTCCCCCTCTCCCCTGTCAGCTCAGGAGTTGGCATTATGACATTCTGTAATCCCAAAAATAAACCTTGGTTTAAGTCATTGTAAATTGATGTAATCCGTTTTATAAAACGAATATATAATGTGCAGTGTGTCTCCTTTTGTAACTTTATTGTGGAAAATACCTGATCTTCAGCGGCGCTCACATGACCCGTCGGAGCTCTTCTTCCCCGCTCCTAATATTGCAGAGAGAGGGACTGAGATCCCCGCTGATGTCAGCCCCGCTCCAAGCGCTGCAGAGAGAGGGGCCGAGATCCCTGCTGACGCCAGCTCCAAGGAGGAGAGGAGAAGATCTCCGGGGGGAGGGAAGGGGTTACGTGAGCGCCCAGCAGCCCTGTAAATAACATATTTTCGACAAAGTTACAAAAGGAGACACACTGGACATTATATAATCCCATTCCAAAATGGATTGCATGTTTTTACAAGGCCTTTACTAGGGATTATTTTCGGGGTAGGGCTTATATTGCAGCCTTCCCCAAAATCACGCTAGATCTTTTTTTTTTGTGGTATTTTTATGTGCAATTGCTGGTATTAATGGGAAAATTTGTGCCGGATCATTGCTGTCAATAGGAGGGATAGTACCCCATCATTGGTATCAGTGGGAGAAATGGTGCTCCATCATTGGTGTCAGTTGGAGGAATAGTGCCCCATCATTGTTGGCAGTGGGAGGAACAGTACCCCGTCATTGTCAGTGGGAGGGATAGTACCCCATCTTTGGTATCAATGGGAGGAAAAGTACCCCATCTTTGGTGTCAATGGGAGGAATAGTGCCCCATCATTGGTGTCAATGGGAGGAATAGTGCCCCATCATTGGTGTCAATGGGAGGAATAGTGCCCCATCATTGGTGTCAATGGGAGGAATAGTGCCCCATCATTGGTGTCAATGGGAGGAATAGTGCCCCATCATTGGTGTCAATGGGAGGAATAGTGCCCCATCATTGTTGTCAATGAGAGGAATAGTACCCCATCTTTGGTATCAATGGGAGGAAAAGTGCCCCATCATTGGTGTCAATGGGAGGAATAGTGCCCCATCATTGGTGTCAATGGGAGGAATAGTGCCCCATCATTGGTGTCAATGGGAGGAATAGTGCCCCATCATTGGTGTCAATGGGAGGAATAGTGCCCCATCATTGTTGTCAATGAGAGGAATAGTACCCCATCTTTGGTATCAATGGGAGGAAAAGTGCCCCATCATTGGTGTCAATGGGAGGAATAGTGCCCCATCATTGGTGTCAATGGGAGGAATAGTGGTTTCAGTAGGAGTAATAGCACCCCATTGTCTGTTTCAGTGGCAAGAATTATGCTCCACTGTTGGAATAATGCCCCCAGGGCAAGGTAAAGCTTTGCACAGTAATAAATATCATTGGCAAACAAATTTTTATTTTATTTTTTTTGTTCCTGTCTGTATTTAAATTTTGATTTGTTACATGAAGTGCTGATCACAATGGTCCAAAAAAAGTTATTTCGGTAAAGTAAAACGAAAGACAAAAAAAAAACACTTCTAACAGTAGACTTCTCCTTCCACAGGCCTCAAGTATTTGAAAACCGAGCCGTGTTGGACAATTGTGCTTTTCCAATTTTGTGGTAACAGTTTGGGGAAGGCCCATTTTTGGTTTCAGCATGACTGTGTTCCTGTGCACAAAAAAACTCCAGAACGACATTGGTTTGGTATGGTGGAATTCAAGTGACCTGCACAGGAGCCCTGACCTCAGCCCTACTGGTTACCTTTGGGAATAATTTTGGAAAGCAAATTTGTGTGTCAGGTCTTCTCATCCAACACCGTTACCTAACCTTACAAATGCTCTTTTACTTGAATAGGCACAAATTCCCAAAATTGCATGGAAAGCCTTCTCAAAATAGTGAAGGCATCCAGGGGGTGCTAACTCCATGACCATGCTTATGGTTTTGGATTCGGTGTCTAACAAATTCATATAGGTCAGGTGTCCAAAAACTGGTCATCTAGTGCATTCTAAAGCTCACCAGTGAGTAATGATGCGATCGGTTACTAAGCTGCATCTGACTGTTTAATGAACAGGAAGCTGAGGTGCATGTTGGGAAATCCTGGAACCCTAATTCCACATACAGAAACATAGCATGTATGTGATATTCCTAGAAACGGGCTGTTCACAAACATGACTATACATATATACATAAATAATACCAGCTTCATGGCAATCATGTCAGAGGATAAGATTCTGAAGTTATACAGCTATACAAGGCAGCATAATGCATAATAATTTAGGTGCAAAGTGTTGCCATGTGTAGATGTAAGCATTGTGTTAATTCAGATGGGTAAAATCCTAAAAAAACTAAATGCATCGAATTACTGAAAAAGCAAGGATAAACAGTGAAGAGCCGTTAAAAGCTCATCTCCAGGGAAAGTAAGAATCTTCCAATGCAGTGGGGTTGCCCCCCTACTGCAAGGGTAAATTTCTTCTTTTGGTACCAGATAAGCAGTTTTACTTACCTTATCCTCTGCTTCCCCAGCAGCCAGTGCTCTTCTCTTTTCCCCCGGCGCTCGGGCAGCTGCCCTCTGTTCCCCTGCTGCTCGGGTGGCTGCCCTCTGTTCCCCCGATGCTCGGGCTGCTGCCCTCTGTTCCCCCGATGCTCGGGCTGCTGCCCTCTGTTACCCGGGAGCTCGGGCTTCAGCCCTCTGTTCCCCCGGGAGCTCGGGCTTCAGCCCTCTGTTCCCCCGGGAGCTCGGGCTGCTGCCCTCTGTTCCCCCGGCGCTCGGGCTGCTGCCCTCTGTTCCCCCGGCGCTCGGACTGCTGCCCTCTGTTCCCCCGATGCTCGGGCTGCTGCCCTCTGTTCCCGGGCGCTCAGGCTGCTGCCCTCTGTTCCCCCGATGCTCGGGCTGCTGCCCTCTCTTCCCCCGATGCTCGGGTTGCTGCCCTCTGTTTCCCGGGTGCTCGGGTTGCTGCCCTCTGTTTCCCGGGTGCTCGGGCTGCTGCCCTCTGTTCCCCGGGCGCTCGGGCTGCTGCCCTCTGTTCCCCGGGCGCTCGGGCTGCTGCCCTCTGTTCCCCCGGGAGCTCGGGCTGCTGCCCTCTGTTCCCTGGGTGCTCGGGCTGCTGCCCTCTGTTCCCTGGGTGCTCGGGCTGCTGCCCTCTGTTCCCTGGGTGCTCGGGCTGCTGCCCTCTGTTCCCCCGATGCTCGGGCTGCTGCCCTCTGTTCCCCGGGAGCTCGGGCTGCTGCCCTCTGTTCCCCGGGAGCTCGGGCTGCTGCCCTCTGTTCCCCGGGAGCTCGGGCTGCTGCCCTCTGTTCCCCGGGAGCTCGGGCTTCAGCCCTCTGTTCCCCGGGAGCTCGGGCTTCAGCCCTCTGTTCCCCGGGCGCTCCGGCTGCTGCCCTCTGTTCCCCCGGTGCTCGGGCTACTGCCCTCTGTTCCCTTGACGCTCGGGCTGCTGCCCTCTGCTTCACTGGTCGTTACAAAACTGCTATAGACTGATAATGAGAAAAGGTATTTAGCAGTTTATATTTACTAAAATAATTGCATTTCCATGTTGTGTGGGAGAACAGTTATAGTGAATGCAGGCTGCTGGGTTTCCTAAGACTTTAAAACAAGCATTTAACCCTCGTGGCATGTGAGCAGCCCCACTGCAAGGGTGGCGTTCAGCTTTAATGTCACTAAATACATCCAGTGGACACTTTACTCGGCTCTTCCTGGATTGAGGGAGCAGCTGAAGTGCAGTTTGGGATCGGCTGTCTTCTCAGTCTATATATTCTTAAATCCACTGATCAATAGACCAAGGAAACCTGCTCAGCACAAGGAAGCTAAGGGGTTTTTTTTTTACTTGCTTCTGACCTGTTTGGGTATGAAATGCTGGGCACGCATGTGAATTCAGATTTCAGCTCATGTGACATCGTAGCAATATTTTGCTAACGCACGTAACGTCGCAACGCCTATCTACATCAGTAACTTTGTAAAGCATTGTTTGGAACTTTTTACTATGCATCCCAGCAATGTTATATTCAAAAAGTGCATATTAGTTTTATCTATGTGAGTAGTATTCATATCTTGAAGTGCAATAAAACTTTTTAGTTAGTTTTACGCTGGTTGGATTCTTTCATTTTGATTTTATGTGGAATTTTGTGCATTATATGGTTGCCATTGATGTTATCATTGATTGGAAAAATGAGATACACAGTTGAACTCTAGCCAAACAATATGAGCTGGATTTGTGCTTGATGGGATTGTCATATACAGGCTGATTTGACTCTGTAGTGGAGTCCTCATGTTCTGGTAAGAGTGCACTTCTTATGGTATGTGATGGAAATCCCTAATGTTCTGGTAAGAGTGCACTTCTATTATGGTTGGTGATGGAGTCCTCATGTTCTGGTAAGAGTGCACTTCTTATAGTTGGTAATGGAGTCCTCATGTTCTGGTAATTGTGCACTTCTTATGGTAGGCGATGGAGTCCTAATGTTCTGGTAAGAGTGCACTTCTCTTATGGTTGGCGATGGAGTCCTCATGTTCTGGTAAGAGTGCACTTTTGTTATGGTTGGCGATGGGGGTCCTCATGTTCTGGTAAGAATGCATTTCTATTATGGTTGGTAATGGAGTCCTCATGTTCTGGTAAGAGTGCACTTCTTATGGTTGGTGATGGGAGTCCTCATGTTCTGGTAAGAGTGCACTTCTTATAGTTGGTAATGGAGTCCTCATGTTCTGGTAAGAGTGCACTTTTCTTATGGTTGGTGATGGAGTCCTCATGTTCTGGTAAGAGTGCACTTCTTATGGTTGGTGATGGAGTCCTCATGTTCTGGTAAGAGTGCACTTCTTATGGTAGGCGATGGAGTCCTCATGTTCTGGTAAGAGTGCACTTTTCTTATGGTTGGCGATGGAGTCCTCATGCTCTGGTAAGAGTGCACTTTTCTTATGGTTGGCGATGGAGTCCTCATGCTCTGGTAAGAGTGCACTTCTTATGGTTGGTGATGGGAGTCCTCATGTTCTGGTAAGAGTGCACTTCTTATAGTTGGTAATGGAGTCCTCATGTTCTGGTAAGAGTGCACTTTTCTTATGGTTGGTGATGGAGTCCTCATGTTCTGGTAAGAGTGCACTTCTATTATGGTTGGTGATGGAGTCCTCATGTTCTGGTAAGAGTGCACTTCTATTATGGTTGGTGATGGAGTCCTCATGTTCTGGTAAGAGTTAACTTCTTATGGTTGGTGATGGGAGTCCTCATGTTCTGGTTAGAGTACACTTCTCTTATGGTTGGTGATGGAGTCCTCATCTTCTGGTAAGAGTACCCTTCTTATGGTAGGTGATGGAGTCCTCATGTTCTGGTAGGCGTGCACTTCTATTATGGTTGGTAATGGAGTCCTCATGTTCTGGTAAGAGTGCACTTCTATTATGGTTGATGATGGGAGTCCTCATGTTCTGGTAAGAGTGCACTTCTTATGGTTGGTGATGGGAGTCCTCCATATTCTGGTAAGAGTGCACTTCTATTATCGTTGGTGATGGAGTCCTCATATTCTGGTAAGAGTGCACTTCTTATGGTAGGCGATGGAGTCCTCATGTTCTGGTAGGCGTGCACTTCTCTTATGGTTGGCGATGGGAGTCCTCATGTTCTGGTAAGAGTGCACTTCTCTTATGGTTGCTGATGGAGTCCTCATCTTCTGGTAAAAGTGCACTTCTTATGGTAGGTGATGGAGTTCTCATGTTCTGGTAGGCGTGCACTACTTCTTCTGGTTGGTGATGGTTCACGCGTTGATTGCCAAAGTGGATTGAACACTCCCTTCCTGCAAAGTGTCACTGCGTTGTTTTGAAGACCTAATTTGGACTTAGGACTTTTTCACATATGCGCATGTGTTTATTTTATATGTTATGCTTCACCTTATTTGAGTCAGGCTTGTTTGTCTGTTACTATTTTATTTTTAATGACCACATTGGTTGTCAATAAATTAGAAGAACATTAATTCAGTTTCAGTTCTCTGAATCTGAAGAGTTTTGTTTAGATCTTTGTCAAGTTTGCCCCAGCATTGGTGTCACAGAAACATATTGATGTACGAAGCCTGGCGTTCTTAAATGGTTTCAGCGAGTGAGTCCCGGAATGTCTGCTTATGTTTGATCTCTGACAGCCTTAAGTGGAATGTGTAGCTACTTTTTTTTTTTTTTTCTGTCTGAATTTAATAAGCTAACAAACCATTCTGCGGCTTTGAAGCGAGTCGGGTTTTTGGCAAGAGGTTTTCATAAACCCCGTACTTTACTGCAAATGTAGTGGAAGTGTGACTGGATCTGTTTTGAAACCTGACACGGTGATTGCTCATACAGAGATGGCTTTGAAATGACTATGTTTTTGCTGCTCGCAGGATGGGAGAGGTTTTGGATGGAGCCTCATTTTGACCGTACAGAGTACACAGAAGTTGTCCTTGGAAGGGATCGGAGAGGTGCAATATTTTTCTTAGTCCAGTCTCTTCAAGCAGTTTGGTGCAGTTTATGGCAGAATAGCTTTGGGCAGGTTTACTTTCACGTTGAAGCAAACTGCTCTTCTGATTTTCTTTCTTTTTTTTGTCATCTACAAAATAGGATTCTATTAAGCACCCATAATGGAGACAAAGATTTGGTCACCAATGGTGAGACAAGTAGATTTGCTTGTCTTTTCTTGAAACACGTGCCCATGTAACAAGAAGTGATCTTCTCTTGATGGTACAATATGTCGGCAAACCATCGATCGCGATCTACTCGTCAACCTTAGGCAGCTGACGGGTAGATCCCAAACACGCTCCTGTGTTGTTAGTCCTCCTCCCAGCCTCCACAGCATCTGTACATCAGAGCGGAGAGTGGGAGGCAGCACAGTACTGGGCGGAGGGTGGGAGTGGGAGCTGCCTCCAGTTAACCTCTCAAGTTAACCAGCAGGTGGATAGTTACTAGGACACTGGGTGGTCCTAGCAACCAACCACCAACTTGTTAATATGAGTTAAGTTTTTCAGCTCCCACACCTGCCCTCTGTCCAGTACTGTGCTGCCTCCCACTCTCCGCTCTGCTGTACACTTACACACTGCTAGGTGTTTGCGTTGGGGGGGGATAATGTAAAGGGTGAAAAGGACACTGCTTTGGGCGGAGGATGGTCTGTTTTTGGGGAGGGGGGCACAGGATACTACTGTGGGGGGGACAGAGTACATTACTGTGGGGGGGATGATGTGAAGGGGGCATTAAACACTACTGTGGGGTTGAGGTGAAGGGGGGCAGAGGATATTACTGTGGGGGGGGGGGGAGTAATGTGAAGGGAGGAAGAGAACACAGTGTTCTTCATGCCGTCTTTTTTTATTGGGGGGGCATGAGCATTTTATCCTCACCTCCTCTTTGACTTTCTACATTTTGTCCAGGTAGATCTCAACCTCTGGAGGGTTGCCTACTCTTTGCTGAAGACCATCTAATCCCAAGCAGGGTTCCATTGAACTCTAGGGTTCCTCCAGAGCACAGGTGTCAAACTGGCAGCCCTCCAGCTGTTGCGGAACTACAAGTCCTATGAGGCATTGCAAGGCTGAGAGTTACAAGCATGACTCCCACAGGCAGAGGCATGATGGGACTTGTAGTACTGCAACAGCTGGAGGGCCGCCAGTTTGACACCCCTGCTCCAGAGGTTGCTTGAGCTGTGGCGGTTTGACCTCGCATTTGATAGTTCTTGCATAGTTCCAGGAATAACACCAATTGACTCCTGCTGTCAGACTCCTGTAAGGAGCGTGGCCTACCTGCACTGTATAGATGTGCACAAACCGATTTGGGAATGTGCACACACGGGTGCTTCCTTATCACCCAGCTTCCTAAGGAGGTACCCGGAGAAGCGAGAAGGTGAAAGCGCTGGCAGGGGACTTCCAGAAGAGGAGGTGAGGGACCTTTGTGTGCAATACTGTTGCACAGAGCAGGTAAGTATGACCTCCTTTTTTTATTTTTTAATTATTACTTGAGTATCACTTTAAATTTATGCATTCTATTCTGTCTTACCTCCATGCAAAGACACAGGAGGCATCTTCTTGGGACATTGCATAGTCTGAAGTGGGCCAGAGCCTGGTGGCTTCTTGGGAGTGGCTTCAGATGTCACATTGCCAGAGCACAAGAATCCATTTGGGACCAATATGCTGCAGTTGATGTCGCAATAATATTAAAAATAAAGCTGAAAGTGCCGGTGCATTCCTGTAGCAGCTCTCATTGCCCTTTGCTACAGCCAAATGCCTCACATAGATTGGCCAGTGAGGCAGCCAATCAAATTGATGAGCCATAAGGAAAGTAGGGGCACAGGGTGCCGCAGGTAAGAGCTGACACTACTCAGAATTGTTCAAGCTTTGCCTGTTCCAACATCTATCCCACAGAGGGCAATGAAAGCTGCATGCTTTCTGTAGGTATTGCATAGTGTTGGGGTAACAACTAGCTTGTCTGTTTATTTTTTAGCTGTACAAGGCAACTTTCTTACCCCCATGTTGAGGTTGTAGTCAGGTGGTGTAACTTTGGCCACATGAACTGAAAGTTCACCACCAAACAGTTGGGTCAACAAATGATTCCATATCGGACACAAGGCTCCTCCTAGTCTGCATTTATAAAATCATACTAAATTGTACACGCTTAAAATTGAAGCTTCAGCGTGTATAGAAAATGTTATTAAGGTTATTAAAGTTTTGTCTCTCACAGTAGTATTCTCCTCGTGCTTCATCCAGCTATCATCTTGTCCCATAAGACAGAAATGAAGCTTAGGTAGTGTTTTACTGGAGTAGCTGCAATGTAATCTGAAGACCATTGAGACCAGCATATTCCCATTGATCCATTTGTACAGTGATGCTTACACTTGATAAATTGGTAAAAGACATATAAGCACATAAACCACTCAGATCCTCCCTGCATCCCCTCTTTTCTTGCCTGGTGGTTTGTGCCTCCCATTAGCATCTTTTTTTCTGCTGAGCCAGGTGCTGGGCGAGTTAACTGGCAAACCAGAACAGCAATACTTGCGGAGAAGAAGCTGTTTAGAAACAAAAAAAAAAGGCTCACCTAGTCCAATGAATACCCTATCATTATAGCATTATCATAATAAAAACAGTACGCCCTTTAACATATATTAATGGAGTGTAATTGCACATGGAAGGAAGAACCGCAATCCCTTTTTGCAGTACTGTTTAGTCTGGCTTGGTCGTCATTTGAGTACGTTAGTTTCAAGGCACCATACGACGCGATCGAGGGGAGTCATTCTGAAAAATGTAAATGAGCAGGTAGTTTCACGACAAGAAGGAAATACTTCACTAAAGGGAATTTCCATATTACAATTTTTTTAGTTTTTTTTTTGTTTTGAGAAATGGCAAAATGTGGGGTACACACCTTGAAAAACAGCCCCTTTTTATATTCTAATAATCTGACCCCAAGACCCAGTTCACACTACTCCGAATTACAAATTCAATGTAAATGAATGAGAGCCGTCTTAATATGCACTACTGAAGTCGCTCCGACTTCAGAAAAGGTTCCTGTACTACTTCAAGGCGACCTCTATCTGACTTGTGCACATAGACTTCAATGGGAGTCGCCTCTAAGTCGGATCCTTATCTATTTTCAAGCGACTGGGATCAGACTTTCCAGGAAGAAGAAAAAGATTACCCAGGCATTCCCCACAGACAAAGTCACCTATCATTTAGGTCTCTTCTCCCCACAGACAGTCACCTATCATTTAAGTCTCTTCAAAGTCACGCTAAAAAGTTGCTCCTTCATGGGGCGACTTTCTGGTTGCTGTAGTGTGAACCGGCTCTAATCCTATTGATTACAGTGGGGTTGAACTGGTTGTCCCCTATAGGAGCCATTGATAGCTGCTCCAAAGCTGGCTTGATGTTCTAAAGAAGGTTTGTATGAAAATGGTACAGTCAACGAATTGACAAATGTTCAAAAGTACTGTAAAAATTTGGATTATTTTTGGAAATCAGTGAATTGACTGCATACAGTAATGTCTGCAACCCAAAATCAGCCTTCCTTGACGCGTTTCACCACTCCTAGCTTGCTCACAAGGATAGAGAAAAGACCTCTCCCTCTCCTTGTGAGCAAGCCAGGAGTCGTGAAACGAACACTGATTATTAAAAATACTGCAAGAAGAGCTAATTGGAGTGCCAATGGTTTTTCCTATTTTCCGTGAAGATTGGAGGAGGTCTGTGATGGCCAGCACTCGGGTTGTCCATGTGCAAGAGAGGAATGTTTTTTTTTTTCCTCAACAAAAGTGGAGTTACTCTTTAAAGTAAAACTGTGATGTTTCCCATAGTATGTGCTGCAGTACTTATTAGTGCCTCTGTACATACAGTTAGGGCTGCTGTTAGAAATCACGAGGGCCCCATACAGCCTACGTGACAGGGCCCTCCCCCCACAATTTATTATGCCTTAATGATGAATGGACACAGGAATAATTTGTACTGAACTGTGTTCATTCAGGAAAGGAAGGGGCAATAAATTATATATTTACCGGCCCCTTCTCCCGCTCTCCACCCTGAAACATCCCCTGTGTGCCTGCATCATCTTCCGGCAGCAGAGGAGAGGAGGGAAGCTGGCAGCGCTGCAGCAGAAAGGGACACACAGGAGCCCGGACAGCAAATGGGGTGCATGTGCTAGAACCACTCCCCCTGCAGAGAGAGGAAGAGAAGGTAGTAGTGCTGCAGGATGAGAAAGAAGAGAATTGGTGTCTGCAAAAAGACAGTGCAGCCGGTAACGAGCAGGACAGCTGCAGGTATGCAAAGATGCAAGGTATCGGCTGGAGAGAGCACAATAATCTGGCAAACAAAAAGTGCAGAGACATGGCTTAAATTGAGACGTTCATGGGAGGAGCAAAGTTCAAGGTTCACCCAAAGCAAGAGATAAGGCAAGAAAGTCCAAAGGATCAGGCAAGGAGCTGTCCAGCATCTGTGGCAATGGCTCTTCTTGCTAAGCAACCTGAAGCTGCAGAGGTTGCAGGTTCAGATCCCGGTCCTGACAATTTTTGTTCTAAGCTGATCCAAATGTATCTGTGCAATAAACACCATACCTGGAATTCCGCTTTAATGGTACGTTCCCCAACTGTTGCTAAATAAAAGGATGGGAGCCAAACTTCAATATTCACTCTTCTTGGCTTTTTTTATTCAGCTATCAATAAGGCAATGTGTTAAGTTAGTTTGGTTTTCAGGTGGAGATTTCATGAAGGCTGAATAGAAATGCCAAGAAAAGCGCATATTGGAGTGTGGTTCCCTATCCTTTTGTATCCTTTTAATGGTGAAGTGGATTTTATGAGCAATGGGTCTGTGGATTTGGGGTATGCTACTACTCTCAATCTGTTAGGACATACTCTGGTCAATATAAACTAAAGTTAAAAAAAAAAAAAATTGAAAGTATTGTGTTTTTTTTTTTTTTGTTATAGGTCATAGTTGCAAAGTAAGTGAAGTATCTATTGATACTGAGTAGACTGAGCAAAGTTTGATGAGCAGAGACCATTTGGTCATAGAATCCTTTTCTGTAGCCCTTGCATTTCTGCTGCTTCTTTGAGCCTGGGTTCACACTACTGTGATGTCAGACATCACGTGCAATCTGCACTGCATTGCTGTGCAGATCACATGCGATGTGTGTGCAACGCGAATTCAGCCACACAGTTGTATGGCTGAACTCACATGGGATTCACACAAAAAAAAGGTGCAGGAACTTTTTTTTCTCCCTGCACTGGAATTGGATCGCATGTGTGTTCATACCCAATCGATACGATTCCTGTCTTGAATTCACAGTGCGCACTGCGATCTGCGAACCGGTCTGGGGGTGTCATTAACATTGTATTGACACCTGCAGTGATTCACAGAGGGCAGCGCAGACTGCCTGCGGGGGAGATGCAATGCGGGAGCCTGGGCTTGAACCTCCCTGGTTCCCGCGTCGCAATAGTGTGAACCCAGGCTTAGGGTCATTTCTGTAAAGAGACTTTAAAAGGGGTATGCAGAGAGGAGAATTTGAAAAGTTTACATGTAGCATGAAAAATACATTTTTGCCATTTCATATAAGCTGATGCTTGGATGGAAACTTTACTGACTTCAGCTCTTCCTGTCCTATATGTTTTACAGTAACTTTGAAGTCACATTCCTCTTCTGACTGATAAGAGAACCACAGTATGTAGGTAAAGCATGCCAGACTATACAGTGAGCAACCTACAAGTCTACTTTAAACTCACCTGATTTCAAACCCATTTCCTAAATTACATAGGCTGTGTTATATATATATATATATATATATATATATATATATATATATATATACACACACAGTGCCTTGCGAGTATTCGGCCCCCTTGAACTTTTCGACCTTTTGCCACATTTCAGGCTTCAAACATAAAGATATAAAACTGTAATTTTTTTGTGAAGAATCAACAACAAGTGGGACACAATCATGAAGTGGAATGAAATGTATTGGATATTTCAAACTTTTTTAACAAATAAAAAACTGAAAAATTGGGCGTGCAAAATTATTCAGCCCCTTTTACTTTCAGTGCAGCAAACTCTCTCCAGAAGTTCAGTGAGGATCTCTGACTGATCCAATGTTGATCTAAATGACTAATGATGATAAATAGAATCCACCGGTGTGTAATCAAGTCTCCGTATAAATGCACCTGCACTGTGATAGTCTGAGGTCCGTTTTAAAGCGCAGAGAGCATAATGAAGAACAAGGAACACACCAGGCAGGTCCGAGATACTGTTGTGGAGAAGTTTAAAGCCGGATTTGGATACAAAAAGATTTCCCAAGCTTCAAACATCCCAAGGAGCACTGTGCAAGCGAGGATAATGAAATGGAAGGAGTATCAGACCACTGCAAATCTACGAAGACCTGGCCGTCCCTCTAAACTTTCAGCTCATACAAGGAGAAGACTGATCAGAGATGCAGCCAAGAGGCCCATGATCACTCTGGATGAACTGCAGAGATCTACAGCTGAGGTGGGAGACTCTGTCCATAGGACAACAATCAGTCGTATACTGCACAAATCTGGCCTTTATGAAAGAGTGGCAAGAAGAAAACCATTTGTTAAAGATATCCATAAAAAAGTGTTGTTTAAAGTTTGCCACAAGCCACCTGGGAGGCACACCAAGCATGTGAAAGAAGGTGCTCTGGTCAGATGAAACCAAAATCGAACTTTTTGGCAACAATGCAAAACGTTATGTTTGGCGTAAAAGCAACACAGCTCATCACCCTGAACACACCATCCCCACTGTCAAACATGGTGGTGGCAGCATCATGGTTTGGGCCTGCTTTTCTTCAGCAGGGACAGGGAAGATGGTTAAAATTGATGGGAAGATGGATGGAGCCAAATACAGGACCATTCTGGAAGAAAACCTGATGGAGTCTACAAAAGACCTGAGACTGGGACGGAGATTTGTCTTCCAACAAGACAATGATCCAAAACCTAAAGCAAAATCTACAATGGAATGGTTCATAAATAAACATATCCAGGTGTTAGAATGGCCAAGTCAAAGTCCAGACCTGAATCCAATAAAGAATCTGTGGAAAGCACTGAAAACTGCTGTTCACAAACGCTCTCCATCCAACCTCACTGAGCTCGAGCTGTTTTGCAAGGAGGATTGGGCAAAAAATTTCAGTCTCTCGATGTGCAAAACTGATAGAGACATACCCCAAGCGACTTACAGCTGTAATTGCAACAAAAGGTGGCGCTACAAAGTATTAACTTAAGGGGACTGAATAATTTTGCACGCCCAATTTTTCAGTTTTTTATTTGTTAAAAAAGTTTGAAATATCCAAAAAATGTCTTTCCACTTCATGATTGTGTCCCACTTGTTGTTGTTTGTTCACAAAAAATTAGTTTTATGTCTTTATGTTTGAAGCCTGAAATGTGGCAAAAGGTCGAAAAGTTCAAGGGGGCCGAATACTTTCGCAAGGCACTGTATATATATGTGTGTGTGTGTGTGTGTGTGTGTGTATATGTGTATATGTGTGTATATATATATATATATATATATATATATATATATATATATATATATATATATATATATATATATATATACACACACAAATATAGTGTGTGTGTGTGTGTGTGTGTGTGTAAATACACAGTATTTCACAATATTGAGTACACCCCTCACATTTTTGTAAATTTCATTATCTTTTCATGTGACAACACTGAAGAAATGACACTTTGCTACAATGTAAAGTAGTGAGTGTACAGCTTGTATAAGAGTCGGTTCACACTAAGGCGACGCGACTCTGTACTACTTCGGGGGCGACTTGTGCATTGCCATGCACCACGACTTCGGATCGACTTGCATAGACTTCACATAATGGAAGTCTATGCAAGTCGCTCCGAGGTCGCCCCGAAGTAGTACAGGACCTTTTTTCTAAGTCGGAGCGACTTGTGTCGCTCCTATTAGAACGGGTCCTGTAGCAGTCAATGGACTGCGAGGGAGCGCGACTTGTCAGGCTGACAAGTCGCCTGACAAGTCGCGCTAGTGTGGACTGGGTCTAACAGTGTACATTTGCTGTCCCCTCAAAATAACTCAACACACAGCCATTAATATCTAAACCGCTGGCAACAAAAGTGAGTACACCCCAAGTGGAAATCTCCAAATTGGGCCCAAAGTGTCAATACTTTGTTAGGCCACCATTTATTTTCCAGGTGGTTTTATGGCACAAATGAAATGGTCTTGCTGCCCCCCTCAGGACCAAGGGTATGCAAAAAGCACTACAAATAAACAAGAGTAGGGCGCACCGACCTTGTGCACTTAAAAGTTTATTAAAAATCAAAGAAGGGTAGCGTACAATATACTCACAAACATAGGATATGTACAAGCATGTAGGAAATGGGCACCGCACGCTTCCAGAACACTTCTCTACTGCTGGATAGCGTGATGGCGTCCTCAAAACCTGGTGTGGCTTATGCATTTCGAGGGAGGACCCTCTCCAGAGTGGCGATATTGGCTCTGAAAGCCACGCCAGGTTTTGAGGACGCCATCACGCTATCCAGCAGTAGAGAAGTGTTCTGGAAGCGTGCGGTTCCCATTTCCTACATGCTTGTTCATATGCTACGTTTGTGAGTTTATTGTACGCTACCTTCTTTTGATTTTAATAAACTTTTAAGTGGTAATGCACAAGGTCGGTCGCCCTTCTCTTGTTGTTTTATTTTACATGACCGTAGAAGGGGGAGAAGTTTTGTGCGGAGTTATTACAGAGTGCTTAGTTCACATGTCGGCTCAGCAGGAGGTGAAAAGGTTGATGAGACGCTCCTTCGCTAATCTCTGCTCCGATTATTATTTGTTACCTGGTCAGGCCGCGGTCATCTCGTACAGCCATCCATCTGGAACTACGCCGCGGTTGCACATTTACTAGGAACTCCCATACATGTCTTTACTGGGGAGGCCACAACATGATTGCTGTAATGAGGAGCCAGAGAAGTTCACAAAGTTCATCAGTGCAGGAAGCCCTCGCACTCCCCTCTATAGTTTAGACAGAAAACTGAAACATGCTGCTGCTCTTGAATGGCATATAGAGCCAGTTCACTCTTCAACGATGTCCGATATCGCATGTGATTCGCACCGCACTGCTTTGAAAATCACATGCAATGTCTGTGCGTTGCAAATTCAGCCGTACAGATTGTATGGCTGAATTTGCATTGCATTCAGACCAGAGTCGCACAGAACCCTTGTTTTGGTCCGCACCTGAATCGGATCACATGGGTGTTCACACCTATGCGATACGATTCATGTTCAAACTGACAGTTCGCATTGCGATATGCAAACTGACCTGGGGTTGTCGTTAACTATGTATTAACACCCCCAGCGATTTGCATATGGCAGTGTGAACTGCCCGTGAGTCAAGTGCGATGCGGGAACCCGCGGTGGATTTGCAGGTTTCCCGCATCACATATGTATGAACCGGCACATAGAGAACCAAGCAAGTCAATGTTTTGTGATTTTTATCTACATGATTATAGTGCTAGGTTTAGACATGCGATCACTTTTCAGAGGCGATTGGCAGGTGGTGAGGAGGAAAAATGTCATCTCCTCACTGCCAGCTTTAACCCCATAAATGTGACCCCAGCGCACGGCGACCTTCTACACTGCAACATATTCCCATTCAGTCATTGGTAGTATTAGTAATTAGTCTTTTTATTGTTTTTACTAGTAATGGCGATCAGCGATTTTAAGTGGGACAGCAACATTGCAGTGGACAAATCTGACACTGACAATTTTTTGGGGACCAGTGACACCAATACAGTGATCAGTGGTAAAAAACAAAACAAATGCATTGTCACTGTACTAATGACACTGGCAGGGAAGAGGCGATCAAAGGGTTAAATGTGTTCCCTGGGAGTGCTTGTTACCTGTGTGGGGGAGGTGCTTTGACTGGGGGGAAGGAAGAGATCTGTGTTCTTGCTTGGCAGGAACACAAAATCTCCATCTTCCCATCTCACAGAACGTCGGTCTGCCTTGCTTACACAGGCAGACCGCCATTCTGCCTCTCCTGAGAACGAGGACATCGCTCCCCTGGTGGACATCGCTTCCGCCAGACCTGATTGGCTGCTGCTGTGTGCAATCACAGCGGAAGCCATTCCCTGGCGGCGCCCCCCCCCCCCCCCAGACCCAGTGCACAAAATCACGTACAGGTACATGATTTCACACAGGAGGGCTGTCCTGACGCAGTATATATGCGTGGGGAGGACTATTACAGGTTAAAGTGGAAGTAAACCTTTTTTTTTTTTGAATACCTTCAAACAACTTTCTTGTACCTACAGGTATGCCTGTAATAACTCACACTTTTGACACTTTTTTGGGGACCAGTGACACTAATACAGTCAGATCAGTGCTAAAAAATATGCACTGTTACTGTACTAATGGCACTGGCTGGGAAAGGGTTAACATCAGGGGGTGGTTAAAGGGTTAACGGTGTGCCTAGCTGGTGTTTTAGTGTGGTGGGAGAGGCGCTTTTACTGGAAGGTACGGATCGGTGCCCCTACTTTTGGTCGGGTTCACACATATGCGGCCGCGGGTTAGTGCGTCCCTGTTGACCGGTTCAGGTGCAAATCCAGTCCAGTCCAATTTTTTGCCTGAATTCACACCTGAATCGGACCCAAAGACGTACAGGACCCCTTTTTTGATTACGGACCACAGACCCCCCCCCCCCCCCCAGACCTGACATGTGTGAACTCTATTGGGAGCGGGTCACACTCCCCTGTCATGTCAATAGGATGGATTGTTTATATAGGCAGATTGCTGTTCTGTCTGTCTACAGAATGATCAGCGGGTGCCGGTGGACATCGGGTCCTGCTGTGTGCAATCACAGCGGAAGTGAGCCTCTGGTGGGGCGCACTCATGCTCTAAACCCAGAAGTTAGGGATCGCATATATATATATATATATATATATATATATATATATATATATATATATATATATATATATATATATATATATATATATATATATATACACACAGTGGGTACGAAAAGTATTCAGACCCCCTTAAATTTTTCACTCTTTGTTATATTGCAGCCATTTGCTAAAATCATTTAAGTTCATTCTTCTTCCTCATGAATGTACACATAGCACCCCATACTGACAGAAAAACACAGAATTTTTGACATTGTTGCAGATTTATTAAAAAAGAAAAACTGAAATATCACATGGTCCTAAGTATTCAGACCCTTTGCTGTGACACTCATATATTTAACTCAGGTGCTTTCCATTTCTTCTGATCATCCTTGAGATGGTTCTACACCTTCATTTGAGTCCAGCTGTGTTTGATTATACTGATTGGACTTGATTAGGAAAGCCACACACCTGTCTATATAAGACCTTCCAGATCACAATGCATGTCAGAGCAAATGAGAATCATGAGGTCAAAGGAACTGCCTGAAGAGCTCAGAGACAGAATTGTGGCAAGGCACAGATCTGGCCAAGGTTACAAAAAGATTTCTGCTGCACTTAAGGTTCCTAAGAGCACAGTGGCCTCCATAATCCTCAAATGGAAGACGTTTGGGACGACCAGAACCCTTCCTAGAGCTGGCCGTCCGGCCAAACTCCGCTATCGGGGGAGAAGAGCCTTGGTGAGAGAGGTAAAGAAGAACCCAAAGATCACTGTGGCTGAGCTCCAGAGATGCAGTCAGGAGATGGGAGAAAGTTGTAGAAAGTCAACCATCACTGCAGCCCTCCACCAGTCGGGGCTTTATGGCAGAGTGGCCCGGCGGAAGCCTCTCCTCAGTGTAAGACACATGAAAGCCCGCATGGAATTTGCTAAAAAACACCTGAAGGACTCCAAGATGGTGAGAAATCAGATTCTCTGGTCTGATGAGACCAAAATAGAACTTTTTGGCCTTAATTCTAAGCGGTATGTGTGGAGAAATCCAGGCACTGCTCATCACCTGTCCAATACAGTCCCAACAGTGAAGCATGGTGGTGGCAGCATCATGCTGTGGGGGTGTTTTTCAGCTGCAGGGACAGGACGACTGGTTGCAATCGAGGGAAAGATGAATGCGGCCAAGTACAGGGATATCCTGGACAAAAACCTTCTCCAGAGTGCTCTGGACCTCAGACTGGGCCGAAGGTTTACCTTCCAACAAGACAATGACCCTAAGCACACAGCTAAAATAACGAAGAAGTGGCTTCACAACAACTCCGTGACAGTTCTTGAATGGCCCAGCCAGAGCCCTGACTTAAACCCAATTGAGCATCTCTGGAGAGACCTAAAAATGGCTGTCCACCAACGTTTACCATCCAACCTGACAGAACTGGAGAGGATCTGCAAGGAGGAATGGCAGAGGATCCCCAAATCCAGGTGTGAAAGACTTGTTGCATCTTTCCCAAAAAGACTCCTGGCTGTATTAGATAAAAAGGGGCTTCTACTTAATACTGAGAAAAGGGTCTGAATACTTAGGACCATGTGATATTTCAGTTTTTCTTTTTTAATAAATCTGCAACAATGTCAACAATTCTGTGTTTTTCTGTCAGTATGGGGTGCTATGTGTACATTCATGAGGAAGAAGAATGAACTTAAATGATTTTAGCAAATGGCTTCAATATAACAAAGAGTGAAAAATATAAGGGGGTCTGAATACTTTCCGTACCCACTGTATATTTGTGTTCCTGCACAACCCGGCTGCCCTGTGGCAATAAAACTGCTATATGGCGGTTGACAAGCGATTGATTGAACAAGCTGAACTTCAAAGCTGATTGGCTACCATGCACAGCGGCACCAGATTATGTGCTCCAGTATTAGTAAATCTCCCCCATTATGTAGCGGATGCTTCATACAGTCTATACAGCACTGACTGCAGCTGCAGCAATAAAGGAAATAAAAAATGGTAACATGGCCATTTACGGGCCAAGCTGGCCCAAACGACCACATTTTCTGAAGGCATTTATGTCTAGATTGCTTCTAATTTGTGTGCATAATATTCGGAGGAGAAAGATAAACAGGCCAAATCCCTTCTGTAGACACGAGGCTGAGCAATGATATATTTGTGGTAGAAGAGCAGCGAGGATGAGCTTCACTCTTCCATGGTTAGTGCAGTTAGCGTTTGCTTTGGCTGTCAGCTGTCTCGCACCCCCATCCCCCGTTGTGAAGGTCAGATGTCTGCGGAGGTAATTGGTGAATTGTGTAACAGCTGCTCTCCTTCACTAGTGTCAAGGATTATCTGCTTTGATCAGCTACAGGTGCAGAATTATTCCACTAATTCCAGAGGCATCTGATGCACAGGTGTACAAGCGTCGGTCACAAGGTTCTTCTCCAATGTGATATGCATGCATTCACCATCCAAGGACCTTCATGGTGTGATCAGAGCTCATTTATCAGTGTGACTAAAACCAAAACCATTGTCAGTAGCCGTCATTTAACTTCATTCTACCTAGAAACGGAACTTTTACTGCAGCCAGAATGTGAGGAACGCAGTGATTGTAATGGCAAGGGGTGCTGTGGTGTGAGAGGGTCTATCGTTGCTGGCTGCTGGGGAATCTATTGTTGCTGGTGGGGTTTTTTGCCACTGAGAGGGATCTACTGTTAAGGGGGGGTGTCAGTCTATTGATGCTGGTTGCTGGGAGACCTGTAGCTGCTAGCGGGAGTCTATGTTGCTGGGGCAGATAGATTGTTGCTTGGGTTTTTTTTTTTGGGGGGGGTCTATTGTTGTGGGGGGGATCTTGTGTTACTGGGGCAGATCTATTGTTGCTTGTTTTTTTTTTTGGGGGGGGGTCTGTTGTTGCATGGGTGGGTCTAATGTTGAACGGGGGATGGTTTATTGTTGCACAGGGAGGAGGGGGGGTCTATTGTTGCTGGGGCAAATCTTTTGTTGCTTTGGTTTCTTTTTTTATGAAGGGGGGGGGGGTGGGAGTCCGTTGTTGCACGGGGGGGTGTCTATTGTTGCAGGGGCAGATCTATTATTGCTTGGATTTTTTTGGGGGGAGGGGGTGTCTATTGTTGCTGGGCCATATCTATTGTTTGTGTTTTTGGGGGGGGGGGGGTTGAAAAAGTTGTGCAATGCTTACCACGTATTCACATACTGAAAATGATTGTTAAAAGGAGGCTTCCAGATTTGAATACATCCCACAGACCCCCACAACCACCAGGCCAGGGTTGTGGGATAGAGGCCCTTGTCCTCATCAACTAGATACCCACCCCATGTGCTGAGGGCTTATGGCCTGGTATGGTTCAAGAGGCAGGTCATGCATACTCCAGACCCCCCCCCCCCACACCTTCTGCATGCTTGGCTAGAGGTGTGGTATGGATTTTTTTTTTTTTTTGAGGGGGTGGCATGCTTTTTTACTTTTTTTTTTTTTTTTTTTGTTCTCTCCCTTGGGTCCAAAAAGTTATACCAGAAGGGCCTAGCATGATTTAAGATGGGGGGCATTTTATTTTTATTTTTTTAACATGCACTCTGTCCGTTTACATGCATCTGAATACCCAATGAATGTGCCAGTCAGATGAGTCACTGGCTGTGAGGACACCAGTAGCCCTGAGCTGGAAGTCATGAAAGATGGCGTCTGTCCACACTCGGCATCGGTGTTGAACTGGCTGTACCAATTAGGAGCCTCACAAGGCAATGTTCTGATCTCATTTTAATGCCCTCAGTAGCTGCAAAACACAACACACTAAAATATTTAGTATAAATGTTCATACGAAAATAGTGTATTCAATGATGTGACGATTGTCTTTGAAAGAAAGTACATTTTGTTTGCTTTTAACAAAGGAGGGAGGAAAAAAAAAAGCAAGATCTGTCATTTAGCCACACTATCACCATCCCACTATAAGTCCCTGATAACTGACATTACCAGTATAGTGTCATAGCTGCATGAATTCCAGTAAATTCTGTATACCATTTTTAGACACTATAAGTTTAACACAAACCAATGAATATACACATATTGGAATTTGGTTTTTTTTTTTTTTTTTTTTTTTTACCAAAGACATGTGGCAGAATACATTGTGGCCTAAATTTATGAAGAATTTTTTTTTCCATTTTTTTTTTTAATTGGATAGGTTTTATAACCGAAAGTATAAAATATAAAAAAAAAATGTTTTCATTTTCTATTTTTTTTTTTTTTTCATTTTCTATTTTTTTTTCCATTATTTTGTTTATCCACTTGACCTTCAAAATATTTCCCCCCCTTCATGACCAGGTCATTTTTTGCAATACGGCACTGCGTTATATTGACAATTGCATGATCATGTAATGCTGTACCCAAATAAAATTTGTCCTTTTCTTTCCCACAAATAGAGCTTTCTTTTGGGGGTACTTGATCATCACTGGGTTTTTTTTTTTGGGCTATAAATAAAAAAAGACCGTCCATTTTAAAATATATATATATATATATATATATATATATATATATATATATTTTTTTTTTTTACTTCCTGCTATAAATACAATACAAAAAAATCTAATTCCTTCATAAATTTAGGCCAATATGTATTCTGCTACATATTTTTAGTAAAAAAAAAAAGTCCCAATAAGCGTATATTGACTGGTTTTTGCCAAAGTTATCGCATCTACTGTGGGATATTTTTAATTTATTTTTTATTTATTTATTTTTACTAGTAATGGCGACGATCAGTGACTTATTGCGTGCGGGACTGTGATATTGCTATGGGCATTCTGACTGACACTTTTCACACTTTTTGGGGACCAGTGACACTAATACAGTGATCAGTGCTAAAAATATGCACTGTCCCTGTACTAATGACACTGGCAGGGAAGGGGTTATACAAGTAGGGCAATCAAAGGGTATAATGTGTGCCTAGCCAGTGTTTTACTATACTGTCAAGGTCCTTTCACATGGTCAGTTTAGTTTTTTTTATCTGTTCAGTCACTTTTTTTTTTTTAAACGGACACGGATGCACTTTTGTAGGGTCCGTTTCGTATGTCCGTTTTTTTATCCATCCGTTTGTGGATAATAAACGGAGATAATGTATGTCTATGGGATTGCGGACGTTAGCGGATGACACCGCTGACATCCGTTTTTGCGTCCGTTCCGTTTTTTAAACGGAAGAGAAAAAAGGGTTCTCTCTTCGATCTCAAAAAACGGAACTGAACGGAAAGGACGCAAAACGGATGTCAGCGGTGTCACCCGCTAACGTCCGCAATCCCATAGACATACATTATGTCCGTATATCTTCTGCAAACGGATGGGATGATATGCGGACATACTGCCCACGTGAAAGGACCCTTAGGTGCTTTTACTAGGGGAAGAGATGGAATGTATTCCCTGCTTTGCAGAGACACAAACTTCATCCCTTCTCTCCCACCAGAAGGGCAATCTGCCTTGTTTAGATAGGTGGATTGCAGTTCTGTCTCTCTGCCTGAGGATCTGCGGGTGGCAGAGGACATAACATACCCTGCACCCACCAATCTCCTTCCGCTGTGTGTAAGCGAGTCTGCCCATCCCCTACCTGGAAGTGTCAGATCTCGTATATGTACATGATCCGGAGCACAGGTGCTGCCCTGTAGCAGTAAAACAGCTATAGGGTGGACCTAAGGCCCCTTTCACACTTGTGCGACCTAGAAATCGCGCAATTTTGCGGCATTTTTTGCCACGCTTTTGACTGGGCTTGAAGCAATGCCTGTGTAATCTTGAGGTCTATGGACCTCAAAATGCATCAAAGTCGGACCACAGTAGTGCAGGAACTACTTTGAAGTCACACAGATGTGCCGGTTCACACTAATACGACTTGTCAGACGACTTGGTCAGCCTGGAAAGTCGTGCACCATCGCGGTCATTGTGTGGTACAGGACCGGTTCTAATAGGAGTGACACAAGTCGCTCCGACTTAGAAAAGGGGTCCTGTACTACTTCGAGGCGACTTGCGACTTGCATTGACCTTCATTTTATGAAGTCCGTGCAAGTCGCGCTGCACGCGACTTCACAGGTCGCCACCTAAGTCGGAGCGACCTAGTGTGAACCGGCACTCATCGTGTGACAAATTTACAGTCCCAATTTGCAGCACAAGTCTCACAAGTGTGAAAGGGGCCTTAAGTGGTTATATTAAATTAAAAAAAAAATAACAGTGGTGATTAAATACCATCAAAAGAAAGCTATATTTCTATTTGTGAAATAAATCTAAATTTCATTTGAGTACAGCATTGCATGACCGCGCAATTGGCAGTTAAAGTAGCGCAGGGCTAAATAGCAAAAAATGCCCTGGTCATGAAAAGAGATAAAATCTTCCGGAGGTCCAAGTGGTTAAACCAAGAAAACGAATGCAGCCACCACATCTAAGAATTAGTAAGCTGCCATTTAGCACATTTCTGGTTTTGGGTTTGATAATAATTTCATAATTAACCACGTTAGACTTTATTACGTAGTGACTTTTGTAAATGTGTGATTAATTTTTTTGCCACCCGTGCTGATTGTTAGGTCTCTTCCCCCCCCCCCCCCCCCCCCCCAATTCAGTTCCTTTCACCGAACAACTTTTCCTATCCTGAGGTTTTCTGTTTGCTAGAAGTTTGCTCTAGGTGTGTTGAGTTTGTATCGCCCACTTACCACCAGTGTTGGAATTGAATGAGTAAGCGTGTGCGGTAGGTGGAAACTGGTTGTATGTTAGGTGGGTGCTGGAAGACAATGTGGTGGGTTGTGAAAACAGAAATAAAAGAGCAGTGTCATGGATGGAGATGTGTGGGCAGAACAAAGAGGTTCAACTCTAAGCATAGACTTTCTGTCTTCTTCTTCTTTCCACTTTCACTGGTGGTTCCACCAGCTTGGACTTACTTTGTAAGCGATGGAACTTTTCGCTTGTCTGGAGAGTTTTACTTTCATTATAAAAGTACGATAGGAGTAAAGTTGATCACAGAATTAGCCAAGTATTGAGTGATGTTTTTATAGGTTGGTGTGGGCGTAGTGTTTGATCGTAGAACTGTCTAAAGCCTCGTACACACGCAACGAATTTCTGCCGACCGGTCGTCCGTCTTTTGTCCAGAGTGGTGTCTGTTGGTTGGAATGTGCCTAGACTGCACACGAATTTTCCCGTAAGACGGAATTCTACTTCAGAAGTGATGTCATGTGTTGGATTGCTTTCTATGTGTTCTTTCATCTCTGAGCATGCCTAGTCTTGCTCATAAGATTTTTCCCAGTCGAAATCTGTACTAATGAGACGAAAATCGGACGTTGTGTTGACGAAGGGCAAAAATTTTAATGCCTGCTCATCAGGATTTTGTCAGCCGAAAAGTCGGCTGTCGAAAGCACCATACTAACAATCCGAAAATCGGCAGATCGGTCGTCGGACAAAATTTCCCAGCCGAATTTCTTAACATGTGTACGGGGCTTTATGCTCTAGAAGACAGAAAACTAGAAGACAGACAGTAGGTCTCTTACGTGTTTCTAGGCTGCCCTAGCTACAGGAAGGAGGGTCGGAGGCAGGTTGCCATCTTATTCTGTTTCCATGCACAGAAAGTACCTGATGACAGGTATTGTATGCTCGCTATCTACACTTCCATCAGGCTTTGTCTAGTTATTTAGCTTTTGCTGGTTTTCAGTGAATATTGTGCTTTTACTTGCATGGGAGACATGCCAACGGCTTCTTGACCTCCGGAAGGTTTACCCCCCTTCATGACCTGGGCATTTTTTTGGCTGTACGGTTACTTTAATGACGTTGTGCCCAAATAAAATGTATGTCCTTTTTCCCACTTTGGCGCTTTTCCACTGCATGGAACCGAACGGTTCGGCTCGCTTTTGTGCTTTTCCACTTCTGGTACCGCATGGTACGGTGTAGGAACGGTTCAGTACGGTACGGCGGCACTTTTCCACTACATGGAACCAAACGGTACGGCTCTCTAAAACGGTACCACCTCGATTGTGGTTCCAAGAGGTACCATACCGGTACCATATCCCACAATCCTTTGCATGCAGTCACTACTAGCCACTGATTGGTCAGAGAATCGTTGTTATCCCACCCACTTACTTTAGTACTACTTTAGTGGAAAAGCAAACCATACCAAACCGTACCGAACCGTTCCAACACCGTACCATGCGGTACCAGCAGTGGAAAAGCAAACCGGGCCAAGTAGAGCCGAGCCGGTACTTGCAGTGGAAAAGTGCCAAAATAGCGCTTTTTTGGGGGGGGGGGGGTGGTATTTGATCACCACTTTTTTCTTTTTTTTTTTTTTTTTTGCGCTATAAAAGACCAGTTTAGGGAAAAAAAAAAAAAAAAACACACATATATATATATATATATATATATATATATATATATATATATATATATAATATATTTATCTATCGTTCATTGACGGACGCAGTTCTCTCTGATTTCATATCTGGCCCCACGAGTTAAACGTCTCGCCAGGATGCACAGGACAGGGTCTACGCTGATATTGCAGCGTTCCTATTTGGCCAACAACTCCCCTTCCCAGGGGCATGGGGTCCTGTCATGAGATGGCGCCCGCCTGTGTTCCCGGTATGGTGAGTAAATGTTCCCCCTTCCCTGGCGGATTTTGGGGTGGACGCGGGCCCTCTCTCTGGGATGGTCGGACCCTCGCACTCCAGGGTTCCCTCTGTCCTGTTTAACCCCCCCCTCCTCTCCACACCCGGAGTAGGGGGGCTGTTGGCCAAATAGGAACGCTGCAACATCAGCCTAGACCCTGTCCTGTGTGTCCTGGAAAGACGTTTAACTCGCGGGGCCAGTCCCCTACTGATATCAGTCAGAGAGTACTGCGTCGGTCAATGAACTTAAGAGAAAAGGATTTTACGGTAAGTCACAAATCCAGTTTTTTTTACTTTTATTTAAGCGAACAACTTTATGCTAACGCATCCAATAAAAAACTGAAACAATCAAATTTCTTCATAAATTTTAAAAAAATAATTTATTAAATAATAAAAAAATTTTGGTAAGCATATATTGACTGGTTTACGCAAAAATTATAGCATCTACAAATTATGGGATATATTTATGTAATTTATATTTATTTTATACTGGTCATTGCGGTGATCGACTTATTGCAGGGCTGTGATGACTATTGCAGCGGAGATTTGGACACTAACTGACACTTTGAAGAAACCAGTGACACTAATACAGTGATCAGTGCTAAAAATGTGCACTTGCACTGTGCTAAAAACACTGGCTGCGAAGGAATTAAACATCTAGGGCAAGGATCTTCAAACTATGGCCCTCCATTTTTTCAGGAACTACAATCTCCATCATGCCTAGTCGTGTATGGCGGAAGTGCAGAATGGCATATATATATATATATATATGTGTGTGTATATATACCTGATTCTGTGCAGGAGAGCCACCCTTTAGCAGTAAATCTGGTCCAGAAGTAGTTGAAGAACGTCAATGGAATGAGAATATTACACTCCCTTTTATATGCAGCCGATGCGTCTCAGGGTTCGTGTTGCCCTTCCCCACTGTCTTGATTTCAGGGTGTCAGGCTGGTTGCAGAGCTGTGAGAGCTGATTGGAGGGAAGAGACACACCCCCCTTCACACAATACACCAGAACAGAGTTAAGGCTGTCAATCACCTGGAGGTCCCTCCCCTGTCACCATTTTTCTCTTGGCGTCAGGCAATGGTCGGAATGGTGATAGCAGAGGAACGAAGCAGCGGACAGAAATTTAAACTTGGTGCTCTAGTACACACTATAGGTATAGGCTTGAAAAAAAATTTGCTTTTAATCTAGGAACCAGCTAAAAAAGTTAGGAGCCAGTTATTTATTTTATTGTTGTTTTTTTTTTACGAACACATCTTACAGATGAAACCTATAACATGATCCCGAAGGTGAACTTATCCTTTAAACCTTTTGCTGTCAGAGCTGTTTTTGCATTATTGCACACATTTAATAAAATAATAATTTTAGGTCTGAAGATTACATAAAACCCCCAAACGTTATATATTTTCTGCAAGCAGACACCCTAGAGAATAAAATAGCGGTAGTTCTAAATTTTTATGTCGCACGATATTACCACAAAGGTCTAGGAAACACAAAATTTCGGTTAAAGAAACACTTAAAGTAAATTTTAGGGGGCACAAAAACGCAATAAACAACCCAATGTTTTGGTAAAATATAAAATCTGAAGATGCACAGAGGAAATAGATACCCAACATGTCAGTACCCCATATTTTCCTTTAAAAGCATCCTATAAGTCCATCAGTTAAGCTTTGCGAAGGAGGTCTTGTGCTAAAATTATTGCTCTCATTTCGGAGTGCATTTACATTATTATGTGGGGGCCTCTATTTTTTGGGGGGGAGGGGGGATTTTGTGTGTTTGGGTGTAACTTCTTCTTTTTTTTTTTGTTTTTTTAAATTAAAAAAAAAAAAAAAAAAAATATATATATATATATATATATATATATATATATATATATATATATATATATATATATATATATATATATATATATATAAATAAATATTTTTTGTAACCGAAAAGACCCCCCCCCCCCAATGTCTCCACTTTGCTCAACTAAATATAATCTAATGCACATCGCACTGTCTTACATTCTTTCCTGGCCTTTATGGCCAGGGAAACACTGACTGGGACCCAGAAGTGACGTCACTTGCGGGCTCCCTGGAAGTGACGTCACTTGCGGGCTCCCTGGAAGTGACGTCACTTGCGGGCTCCCTGGAAGTGACGTCACTTGCGGGCTCCCTGGAAGTGACGTCACTTGCGGGCTCCCTGGAAGTGACGTCACTTGCGGGCTCCCTGGAAGTGACGTCACTTGCGGGCTCCCTGGAAGTGACGTCACTTGCGGGGTCCCTGGAAGTGACGTCACTTGCGGGGTCCCCGGAAGTGACGTCACTTGCCGGGTCCCCGGGAGTGCCGTCAACTTGCCGGGTCCCCGGGAGTGCCGTCAACTTGCCGGGTCCCCGGGAGTGTCTTCAACTTGCCGGGTCCCCGGGAGTGCCTTCAACTTGCCGGGTCCCCGGGAGTGCCGTCACATGTCACTTCCAGGTCAAAGCTAGAAGGGGAGGAGAGCGGTCATGTGTCCGCTCTTCTTTCTCCCCTCTACCTAGCACCCGCTATGCTGGTCCCAGGCCCGCAAATGGGCAAGCGAAGCCCAGGATACATAGTAAGGAAGGGGGGGGGGGTGCACGGGGAGAATTCTGGATATGCTTTGTTCATATTTCATGCTGTGATTTTGCTGACGTCGCTTCTGTAAATATTCCTCCAAAATATCCATCCTCTGCTAAGCAGTTGAAATGTCCAGGGGATATATATTTATGTATGAAGCATAGGTATACAATGTATTCATAGGGGTGACCGCTTTTCCTAGGGATTGGTGCCATATTGTAAAATCATGCGTTCTTCATAAGGTTTCTGCTTAGACCATCTGAATCCGTGTGTTCCTCTATTCTGCTTTATTTTATATCATGTGTCTCTTAATCCTGGTTGTTAGAGAAGTCTTTTTTATGTTTGCCACTGTCTCTTTAATGTGTCAGTCTGCTGATGATGTCATATTAAGATAAGTGTTACATTTTACCCCTTATCATGTACCCGTTAAAGCAATTTAGTGCTTGGAAGATTTTCTCCATTTCAATGGGATTTTGTCAGCAACAAAGCTGTGGGGCTGTTAATTGGCTTGTTATTGTATGTGTGAAAACTGGCATGGCTGTGAGTAGAAAGCTTGACAATTTCTCAGCAATGCTTTGGAATCTGACAAGGAGCGGGGCTCTCGCGAAGCAAGTCAAGTATGAGCTTTAGAAAACGAGATGTATTGCCTGTTTCTGGTGGTTTGTCGTCTTATTTCTAAAGCACGTAATGAGCTGACTAAGCAGGGTTTAGCCTTGTGCTGTCCTAACCTTCTGTTTGTTTTATTTATTTATTTTTGTGTAGTGCTGCTGGTATTCTGCAGCTCTTTGCTTTGAGGGAGATGAACGTGGCATTGGACCATACTAGGATGTAACCGCTGAGCGGGCACAGGAAGCGGGGGCTAGAAGCATTCCTGCATGATTCGGGGAGCTACCTTAATGGTTGGTATGGCATGCTGGACATTGTTTCCTAGAATCTGCAGAGTGATGGACTGTGCCCACCCTTAGCTCTGAATCTTGTAGGTTATAGTTGGATGTTTAAGCAACAATGGTAGCAGCGCACAGTACAAAGGGGTCTGGTGGCCTAGAATCTGCAGACTGGTAGACTGCCCATCCTTAGCTCTGAATCTTGTAGGGTATAGTTGGGTTTTTAAGCAACAATGGTAGCAACGCACAGTACAAGGGGTCTGGTGGCCTAGAATATGCAGACTGGTAGACTGCCCATCCTTAGCTCTGAATCTTGTAGGGTATAGTTGGGTTTTTAAGCAACAATGGTAGCAACGCACAGTACAAGGGGTCTGGTGTCCTAGAATCTGCAGACTGGTAGACTGCCGACCCTTAGCTCTGAATCTTGTAGGTTATAGTTGGGTGTTTAAGCAACAATGGTAGCAACGCACAGTACAAAGGGGTCTGGTGGCCTAGAATCTGCAGACTGGTAGACTGCCCATCCTTAGCTCTGAATCTTGTAGGGTATAGTTGGGTTTTTAAGCAACAATGGTAGCAACGCACAGTACAAGGGGTCTGGTGGCCTAGAATATGCAGACTGGTAGACTGCCCACTCTTAGCTCTGAATCTTGTAGGTTATAGTTGGTTGTTTAAGCAACAATGGTAGCAACGGACAGTACAAAGAGGTCTGGTGGTCTAGAATCTGCAGACTGGTTGACTGCCCACCCTTAGCTCTGAATCTTGTAGGTTATAGTTGGGTGGTTAAGCAACAATGGTAGGCAACGCACAGTACAAAGGGGTCTGGTAACCTAGAATCTGCAGACTGGTAGACTGCCGACCCTTCGCTCTGAATCTTGTAAGTTACAGTTGGGTGTTTAAACAACAATGGTAGCAAGGCACAGTCTAAAGTTGTCTGTGTTTCCCAGAATCTGCAGGCTCGTAGACTGCCCAGCCTTGATTCTGAGTCTCTTGAAGGTTATTGTTAGGTGTTTAGGCAAGAATCGTAGCAATGCACAGTCCAAAGTGGTTTCTGCATTTTAAATTTTTTTCTACAGAGCTCTTTCCATTACTGGCTCAAGGTATTTCTGCAGCACATGTGGGGCTACCTTCATAGTTAGCATGGCATGCTAGATCTTGTTACCTGGATTCTACAGGCTCAGAGACTTCCTATACTTGGTTCTGAATCTCTTGTGGGGTATAGTTGGTTGGTTAGTCAACAACGATAGCAATGACAAAGTCCAAAGTGGTTCTTGCAGTTTTAAATTTTATTTACAGGTGCCTTTCCATTACTAGCTAGAAGCATTCCTGCAGCAATTGGTATGGCACGCTGGATCTTGTTTCCTAAATCTTTGATTTTAAGTCTCTCTTGTAGGTTTTAGTTAAACAAGAATATTAGCAACGTACAGTACAAAATAGTTCCTGCATTTTAAAATTTCTTCTGCAGAGCTTTTACTTTTATTGGCTACCCTTTAAGGTTGGTATGGCACGCTTAATCTTGTTTCTTAGATGCTGCAGGTTCATGGACTGTGCCCACCCTTCATTCTGAGTCTCTTGTAGGTTATTGTCCAGTGTTTAGGCAAGAATGATAGCCATGCACAGTCCAAAGTGGTTCCTGCATTTTGAATTTTCATCTACAGACCACTTTCATTACTGGCTAGAAGCATTCCTGGAGCATTTGGGGAGCTGCCTTAATGGTTTGTAGGTCATTCTGGATCTTGTTTGTTAGAATCAAGGTAGGCACAATCTAGGAGCCTGTAGATTCTAAAACCCCGTACACACGCAACGAATTTCCGCCGACCGGTCATCCGTCTTTTGTACAGAGTGGTGTTTTGTTGGTTGGAATGTGCTCTAGACTGCACACGAATTTTGTCGACCGACAGATTCTACTTCAGAAGTGATGTCATGTGTTGGATTGCTTTCTATGTGTGCTTTCATCTCTGAGCATGCCTAGTCTTGCTCATAAGATTTTTCCCTGTCAAAATCTGTACTGACTGCACGAAAATCGGACGTGTTTTGACGGAGGTCAAAAATTGTATAGCCTACACACCAGAATTTTTTCGGCTGAAAAGTCGGAGTCGGTTGTCGGAAGCATCATACTAACAAGCCAAAAATCGGCAGATCGGTCGTCGGACGAAAAATCTCAGCCGAATTTCGACTCGTGTGTACGGGGCTTTAGTCTCTTGTAGGTTATAGTTGGGTGTTTAGGCAGCTGTGATAGAAACGCACAGTCCAACATTATGAAGTTTCTTCTACAGAGCTCTTTTCATATTACTGGCTAGAAGCATTCCTGCATCACTTGGGGAGCCACCCTAAAGGTTGGTATAGCATACTGGATCTTCTTTCCTAGAATTTGCGGGCTCAAAGATTGTGTCCACCCTTGATTCTGCATCTCTTGTAAGTTTATGGTTTGGCATTTTAAGCAACAGTGGTAGCAACACGCAGTCCAACGTGGTTCCTGTATTATGATTTTTTTTTATGTCAAACTGTTTCCATTACTGGCTAGAAGCATTTCTGCAGCACTTGGGGGTGCTACCTTACTGGTTGGTATGGCATGCTAGCTCTTGTTACCTGGAACCCAAAGGTTCGGAGGCTCCCTATCACTGATTCTGAGTCTCTTGTAGGCTATAGTTGGGTGTTTAGTCAACAATGGTAGCAATGGCACAGTCCAAAGTGGTTCCTGCAATTTTAAACTTTGTTTACAGATCTCTTTACATTACTAGTTAAGAGCATTCCTGCAGCTACTTTAATGATTGATATGGCATGCTTGTTTCCAAGAATTTGCAGGCATGTAGACCTACCATCTTAGATTTTGCGTCTCTCTTGAAGGTTAATGTTTGGCAAGAATATTGGTAACGTACAGTCCAAAGTGGTTCCTGCATTTTGAAATTTCTTCTGCAGAGCTTTCTGTTACTGGCTAGAAGATTTCCTACAGCACTTTGGGGAGCTACCCTTTCTGGTTGGTATGGCACTCTTGATGAACTGCAGGCACTTAAGGCCCGTACACATGATAAGAAAATCTGTAGGGAAAATTCGTCCGACGACCGATCTGCAGATTTTCAGATTGTTAGTATGGTGCTTTTCGACAGCCAACTCCGACTTTTCGGCTGACAAAATCCTGATGTGCAGGCTATAACATTTTTGTTGTCCGTAATACAACGTCCGATTTTCGTCTCATTAGGACAGATTTTGACGGAAAAAAATCTTAAGAGCAAGACTAGGCATGCTAAGAGACGAAAGAACACATACAAAGCAATCCAACACATGACATCACTTCTGAAGTAGAATTCTGTCGTATGGGAAAATTCGTATGAAAATAACCTCTTCACTTTCCACATCAGACTAGCATGCCACAAAAAATGGACGACAGATCGTTCGATAATCTGATCGTGTGTACGGGGCTTTAGACTGTGCCCACCCTTGATTCTGAGCCTCCTGTAGGTCATATTTGGGCATTTAGGCAAAAATGGTAGCAATGCACAGTCCAAAGTGGTTCCTGCTCTTGGAAATTTCTCCTGCAGAGCTCTTTCCATTATGAGATTTTAGGTCTTGCTAACAATTTAGTTATACTTTCTAAATACTTTGTTGAAGCTATAGTTTCCATATCATGTGTTGAAGATGAGATTACTTTATAATAGGCTGTTTCTGTGCTATAAACCAGTGGTTCTGGCTGCACAGTAGCCCCTGCGGTTGAAAGAAATGGTTTATATTGCACTGCCCATCATTCTTAAATGAGGAATTTGTGATGTAAGTAATCAAAATATCATTGTCTGGTTATACTTCCCATGTTCCTTTGGACTGAAATAAAAGCATTGTGGTTGTATTTCATCATTTCTAAATCTCTGGTTATGCTTGCAACAAAATCTGTTTTGGTTCTCCGAGATGCCCACTGGTAGCATTAGCTGTCAGTGAAAGTTGATTGGTAAAATATGAAAACCTGCAGAAGGTGCTATATTCTTTGAATTACCAGTATACAAGTTCAATTCCTTCTCCTTTTTAGAGTTATATTTTGCAGCAAAATTTGCTTCTAGTCCTAAGCACTTAATTTGGGTTAGCCCCCAGTTGGACATACGACAGTTTTTCTTTTACTAAAATGTTTATTGGAGTTTTCAGTCATTTTCATACAGCAAAAGACAATTGTACAAAAACTATAAGTACGAATGAGGATGTGGAGAAAAGAAAAGGTGGGACAATAGGCCAAATATATCAAAGACAAGTCAAAACAAAATGGTTGATACCATGGCAGGAACCTATAGAGTATATACAACCAGATCATGAGAGCGCGAATGCTCAGGAAACACACCTACCTTGCGGGACTGTACCTCATGTGTAACTAGCACCACAACCTAGGTAAGGCGATGGCCCAAATGCCACATGTAGGTCTGCAGGCAAAAAAGCCTAACAAGGCCCAAAAAAAAAAAAAAAAAAAAAAAAAAGCGAAATGGTGGAAAAAAGAAGAGAAGGAAGGAAGGGGCAAAGTGAAGTCCACATGTTCACAGCTGAAAGCTGCATGAGTATTGTCAAATTGAGAGCGATCCATGTTCAGATTGTCGTTCTATGCGATCCACAGTAACCATACTTCCAAAAATCTAGCGTGTGTCTCATTTAGAATGGAGGTAAGCTTTTCCAGCTCCATAGTCCCCATACGTCCATGATTAATCTCAGTTGGATGAAGAAATTGATGTTGCCATGACTTGGCCAGTGTTTGACGGAGAGCCACGATAGGTTTATGTAGCAGAGCCTCCCACTAATTACGAGCTAAGGATATGTTAAGTACAGCTCTGATCATAGCATGCAAATGAGTCCAAAAAGCAGATCGCCTTGGGGCAAGTGGCCATACGACACTGTTTAAGGTGCACCATGGATTTAATGTCAGCCGTTGACCAGTGTTTGACTGGCCAGAAGAGGGGAAGGAGAGACAGGCGCCAGGCGACCAATAGTGTAAAACGGTTTTATGAGTTTATATAAAAAAAACACATTAAAAGGTTCAAAACTCAGGGTGATCATGGGAGACTGTCTGTGCTTAGGTGGGCTATGTGAAGGATCCCGCGTGGGATAGTCCTTGCTGCGGCAGAGGCTCTGTGGAAACAGAATGGAGGGCACAGGAACCATGAGCTGCAGGGAGCCGAATGACAGCTATCAAAACCCGTTGCGCCTCCTTAGCCGATAGAGAACACTGGACGAAAATAAATATTTATGGCTGCTGAAACCTAACCCTCACAGGAGTGCCAGGCTGAAGTAATGACTGAGCAGGGAAAACGCTGCTCCTGATAAACTGTGTGCATATCACCAGGAAAACCAAGCCCACCAATCTCCTCTGGTTCTTACACAGAGCCACAGAGACCGAGGGATAGGCTTATACAGCATAGCCTCCTATGGATTTTGTGCCAAGGATATATTGCGTACAGCTCTGATCGTAGCATACACTTTGGGTACAAAAGCGGGACGCCTTGAGGCAGGTGGCCATACGACAATGTTAAATGTGCATCACGGATATAAACGCCAGGCCTTGGCCAGTGTTTTGACGAGTCATCAGGAAAACCAATCCCACCAATCTCCGCTGTTTCCTAAACAGAGCCACAGTATGCTTATGTAGCAGAGGCTCCCACAGATTACGAGTCAAGGGTATGTGCAGTACAGCTCTGATCAGAACATACACTTTGGTCCAAAAGTGAATTGCCTTGGGGCAAGTGGTCATACAACAATCTTCAAGGTGCCCACACAGTGTGCCTCTAAAAACTGGTTCAGTGCATAACATGAAGCTGTGTTTGAGAAACCTAGCTGAAACAAGTGATTTCCATAGGTAATAGTCAGGCTCTTGCCGATCTTCTGGCATGAGACAACATATGGCACTTTTCCACTGCAAGTACTGGCTCGGCTCTACTCGGCCCTGCTTGGCCCGGTTTGCTTTTCCACTGCTGGTACCGCATGGTACGGTGTTGGAACGGTTCGGTACGGTTTGGTATGGTTTGCTTTTCCACTAAAGTAGTACTAAAGTTAAATGGGTGGGATAGCAACGATTCTCTGACCAATCAGTGGCTAGTAGTGACTGCATGGAAAGGATTGTGGGATATGGTACCGGTATGGTACCTCTTGGAACCACAATCGAGGTGGTACTGTTTTAGAGAGCCGTACCGTTCGGTTCCATGCAGTGGAAAAGCGCCGCCGTACCGTACCGAACCGTTCCTACACCGTACCATGCGGTACCAGCAGTGGAAAAGCACAAAAGCGAGCCGAACCGTTCGGTTCCATGCAGTGGAAACGCGACTATGGTGAGGTCACCAGGCCGTGGATATGGGAAAATGAGTTTGTCGTCTGATGTGCTCAAACAGTTAAGACAAGTGCTATGTAGAATAAATTCTCCCCAGACATTGGCCACATGTCTCCCGCAGCTTTACATCTGCTTACAGTCTGCTAAACATCAGACACTTTGCATGATAAATAATTCTTAGCAGCAACATGCAAATGAGCTGATGAAGGATGTCACTTTTTTGCTTCCTGCTTCTACTTTGGGGCTACCTCAAAGCATCGTCCTACTATGGAGGGAGGCAAAGTCACAGAGCTAGCTTCAGGTACCTCCAGCTGTGATTAGGCCCAGATTTCGCAATAGTCAGCGGCACTACTCGCAGTAAAAATCCAGATTGATGACTGTTACCCAGATGCATGCTTATGAAAGAGAATGTAGGTCACAGCTTTGTTTCCTCTGGTCAACAAGTGCCATACAGTTTTATCCAAGATTCATCTCACATGCATGTTATGAATAAGTAATAATGTCTCATTGTTTTTGTTGCCGAAAAAAAAAATGTCTGTTTTTTTCGTTTTAATTTTTAGTATGACTTTACTTAAAAGTAGATGGAATAGCACAGCAGGCCCTGTGGCAGCTTTTAATTTGTTCTTTGTAGGGATACATGCAAGTGTTTATTGCTGCCTATTGTTTTATGCCTGCATTCAGTTTCTTTTCAAAATGCCAGTAATTGCTTTTAACGTGTTCCTATTCGAGTTTTTCAACCCGCTGTCTCGCTCTTTTTATTCTGGAATTTTATGTGCTGTAGCTAAATTAAAGTACAGGCAGGACACAAAGTAGAATTCAAGAGCCAGGGGAAGTTGGGGTACATGCACTTGCATTAACATCAACACAATCTAAGCCCAACTTTGGGCGCAAAAAAAAAAATTACCATTGCAGTGAGGACCCCTACACTGCATTGGTTAAGTGCAGGGGGTTGCAGAAGGGCTGTATTTACCTTCTTCCCGCTCCAGCAGGCTTTCTCAGTCCATGCGACCAGCCTCCTCCTGTAAGCTGCTCCTGGCCGCGATCTAACCCTTGCCTTACGCAGGTGTCAAACTGGCGTCCTTCCAGCTGCTGTGGAACTACAAGTCCCATGAGCCATTGCAAGGCTGACCGTTACAAGCATGATCCCCACAGGCATGATGGGACTTGTAGTTCTGCAACAGCTGGAGGGCCGCCAGTTTGACACCCCTGCACAGTCTACCACATTGAGTACAGGGTTAATAACCGTACACTGTATGTGGTTCCGAGGCTCCACCCACATCCCAGACCGTCGGAAAAAAGAGAACAGTACCGGAGCGGGGAGTCCAGGAAGTAATACGACCTCTTCTTCAACACGCTTTTAACCCATGCAGTGCTGCGGGGGGGGGGGGGGGTCTTGCTTTATGGACATTTTCTGCTTATACAAAAATGCAAATTGAAGCTTTCTCCCATAAGAAACCGTGAAGTGAAGACTAATACATCAGATTATGTGGAGTCATCGGATTTTGAATGGGATGATGTCTGTTGGTAGCTGATGGGTCAGCAGTACGTGATCACTTAAGCCCCGCACACACACACAGATTGTTGGCCGTAAATTGTTGGCCAACGTCCGATCTGCCGATTTGTAGGCTTGTTAGTATGATGCTTCCGACAACCAACTGCGAATTTTCGCCCGAAAAAAATCTGGTGTGCATGCTATAAAATTTTTGTTGGCCAACAAAGAACGGCCGATTGTTCCTCAGTCAGTACAGATTTCGGCAGACAAAAATCAGATGAGCAAGACTGGGCATGCTCAGAGAAGAAAAAACACACGGAAAGTCAAGCAGAACATGACATCACTTCTGAAGTTGGTTTTTGTTGGCCAACAAAAGTCCAGTGCAAGTCTAGAGCACATTTCAACCAACAAACACTGGACAAAAGACGGCCGATCAGTTGGCCAACAATCTGTGCGTGTGTACGGGGCTTTAGTTTGGATGTTTTTCAGTGGTTGGTTTTGCAGACGTATTTTTACACTCACGTCTGACAGCAATTTTGTTCAGGACCTGGTTTCGTTTATGGAAGAAGATCTTCCTGCACATGGGCACAGACAAACGGTTATTTCTTCAGAATAGCAAAAGTTGACTTCTTTATATGTTTGCTGAATGGAGGAGAGAGCTCGAGAGTGTCTTGAAGAGATACTGTTGAAATATTTATAAGGTGGAAGAACCTGAAGGATTAAGTGTCGGTTTACACATATGCGATGTGGGTACCTTTACGAATCCACTGTGGATTCCCGCATCACACTCGACTCGCAGGCAGTTCACCCTGCCATATGTGGATTGCTGGGGGTGTCAATACAAAGGTTACAACACCCCCAGATAAGTTCGCAAATCGCAGTGCGAGCTGTCAATTCAGACATCGGATCGCATAGGTGTGAACACCCATGCGATCCGATTCTGGTATGGACCAAAGAAAGGGTCCTGAGCGACTTTGGTCCGAATGCGATGCAAATTCAGCCATACAATCTGTATGGCTGTATTCGCAATGCATAGACATCGCATGTGATTTTCAGTGCAGTGCGCTGCGAATCGCATGCGATGACTGACATTGCACATGTGTGAACCAGGACTTAAAGCTTTTTATGACCATAAATGTTATGTGGCATTAAAGCGGAGCTCCAGGCTCCTTTAGAAAATTTAAGTCAGCAGCTACAAATACTGTAGCTGCTGACTTTAATATAACGACACTTACCTGTCCAGGAATCAAGCGTGTGTCCTCACCCAAGCCGATTTTTTTTAATCGCCCAGGTCAGGACTCTGTGTAGGTCAGTCAAGTTCCTCCACCCCAAACTCACTCATCCATGTCTTTATGGACCTTGCTTTGTGCACTGGTGCGCAGTCATGTTGGAACAGGAAGGGGCCATCCCAAAACCATAATCCCCCCCCTCCCCCCCCCCTTCACCACATGATTTGGACCAGTGCACAAAGCAAGGTCCATAAAGACATGGATGAGAGAGTTTGGGGTGGCACATTAGAGCATCTTAATATGTGAGTATAATTGTAAGAGTGGGTGGACCATTTAAATTGAGGATAAAGCACTATGTAGTCTTGTTTCCTTGTATGTTCTCTGAGCCGAGGAGAAAGCTGGAGAATGTCATAAAGGGGACATTACTGCAGAAAAGGAAGTGATCAATTGTATAAAGAAATCAGTTTTGGAGTGTCATCAGTGGGAAATTGTGTGTTTATTTTAAAGACAAAGCCTTGTTTGACCATTCATGATATGTAAGGTCATGGAGTCCAGGTGAGGGCACATCTGATAGTAACAGATTAGAGGAAGTTTAAAGTGCATGATTTAGATTTATGAATGAAGAAAATACTGTAAATACAACACTATCTTTGGGAAGACATTTATTTATGGACATTCTTTTCAGAAATTTTTTGCACTTTTCACTTTTAATTTTTCCATTTTAAGTTTAACTTTGCACTGAATATAGAAGTGCTACACCATTATCGTTTATAGAAATCTTCTGCTAACTTGAATATGAGGTCAGATTGCAAGGTCTGGGCTGGATAATATGCATCTTGTTGTTTATAAGTGTAAAGCTGTTAGAACCATGTTTTTGACTAATATATAACGCATGGATAGGCAACCGAAGGCACTCACGAAAACATTGCACTACTTCCAAAGACTGTAATTAACTGCTTACTAGGCAGTCTATTACAAAGCATGGTCTACCTCTCTGAGTCCAATGCTCACCCACATCTATGATGTTTCAGAGAGGCCTGCCTAATGTCACTGACTTTGAGGTGCTGCCCTCCTTCCTGTGCCAGCTAATATGACATCTGAAGGAACTGGGACTCACCTAAGGTCTAAAGTCCAAACTGCATAAACTGATCCAAGGTCCGAAAGTGCAATATTTGGGGCTGAATGTGTGGGAATTGGGACTTACTTATCCAAGGGCTAAAGTTGCCGAAATTGGGGCTGAGCTGAACACTAAAGGTGCAGGAATTGGGGTTGATCTGGGATCTGAAGGTACAGGAATTGGGGTTGAGCTGGGATCTGAAGGTGCCGGAATCTAGGCTAATCCGACGTCTGAATGTGTCGGAACTGGGACTTATCCAAGGGCTGAAGGTGCAGGAATTGGGGCTGATCTGAGGGCTGAAGGTGCAGGAATTGGGACTGATCTGAGGTGTGAGGTTGCTGAAATTGGGGTGATCTGAGGGCTGAAGGTGCAGGAATTGGGGTGATCTGAGGGCTGAAGGTGAAGGAATTGGGGTGATCTGAGGGCTGAAGGTGCAGGAATTGGGGCTGATCTGAGGGCTGAAGGTGAAGGAATTGGGGTGATCTGAGGGCTGAAGGTGCAGGAATTGGGACTGATCTGAGGGCTGAAGGTGCAGGAATTGGGACTGATCTGAGAGCTGAAGGTGCAGGAATTGGGACTGATCTGAGGTGTGAAGTTGCTGAAATTGGGGTGATCTGAGGGCTGAAGGTGCAGGAATTGGGGCTGATCTGAGGGCTGAAGGTGAAGGAATTGGGGTGATCTGAGGGCTGAAGGTGCAGGAATTGGGGCTGATCTGAGGGCTGAAGGTGCAGGAATTGGGGCTGATCTGAGGGCTGAAGGTGCAGGAATTGGGGGTGATCTGAGGGCTGAAGGTGCAGGAATTGGGACTGATCTGAGGGCTGAAGGTGCAGGATTTGGGACTGATCTGAGAGCTGAAGGTGCAGGAATTGGGACTGATCTGAGAGCTGAAGGTGCAGGAATTGGGACTGATCTGAGGTGTGAAGTTGCAGGAATTGGGGTGATCTGAGGGCTGAAGGTGCAGGAATTGGGGTGATCTGAGGTGTGAAGGTGCAGGAATTGGGGGTGATCTGAGGGCTGAAGGTGCAGGAATTGGGACTGATCTGAGGGCTGAAGGTGCAGGAATTGGGGTGATCTGAGAGCTGAAGGTGCAGGAATTGGGGCTGATCTGAGAGCTGAAGGTGCAGGAATTGGGGCTGATCTGAGAGCTGAAGGTGCAGGAATTGGGACTGATCTGAGGTGTGAAGTTGCTGGAATTGGGGTGATCTGAGGGCTGAAGGTGCAGGAATTGGGGTGATCTGAGAGCTGAAGGTGCAGGAATTGGGGCTGATCTGAGAGCTGAAGGTGCAGGAATTGGGGTGATCTGAGGGCTGAAGGTGCTGGAATTGGGGTGATCTGAGGGCTGAAGGTGCAGGAATTGGGGCTGATCAGAGAGCTGAAGGTGAAGGAATTGGGGCTGATCTGAGCTGTGAATGTGTGGGAAATGGGACTGATCTAAGATCTACTGTGCGCTATTGATCAGTGGCATGCTTGTTGTCTAATGCTTGTACTTTGCAATGTAGATAGCACAGCGACCATTACTAGCCAGTCAAATTTCAGTTTACAGAAGTCAGTAAAAACTTAAGTTGGAACGGCTGCAGTTAGTCACTTTGCTGATTTTCTTCTGAAATAAGCGCAATATTGTTACAAAGTGCTCATTGTGACAGTTTCTGTTTATAATCCAAACAGATTCTTCATTATTATTTGTATATCTCCACTACTTGTTTGCTTAACATGTCCATGTTGTTCTTTCAGGTTTTTGGCCAAGAAATTAAAGCCTGGGGCTGCAAGGAAAAGCAATTACAGAAAGCTGCTGACCATGCGTTAGTATTCGAGAGACGGCCATTTTTGGATTGGAACATTTATTCTGGATTGTAAAAGGGAAAGGAAGTGACAATGGGGCGGAAGAAGATACAGATTACCCGGATAATGGATGAACGGAATAGACAGGTACTGAATGTAAAACACATTGCTGTGTGGATGTCTGCGGCTATGGTCAGAGTCTCTTCTCTTTTTTTTTCCCCCAGAATAGCTAGCTGGTTGCATGGATGTTAAACAATTAAAATTGGGAGAACACAGAAATCCTAAAGTTAGCAAAATGGACAGCTGAAATTTGACATTTGCAAGCTGTCAACTACCTGAATACACATGCTGCACACTCCGGGGCTGGGAGACTGCGTGAAGTCAGGCATTTTGGCAGGCCAGCAGCTGTAAGACTTCATATGACCTTTGACCCTATTGAGCAACCTCAGCTCCTGTATTCTTCATTTTTTTTTTTTTTTGCACAAGTTTCTTTTTATTGATATTCACATTTTTTAAAAACTGCTGACAGGCAGGGTTTTTATAACAGAAGAGACCCTATTGGTCTTATTAGACCCCTGATGTCATCTCTGCGCTCTGTTGAATTAGATTAGCGCTTTTTGCTACATGTAGATGTGATTGGGGAGCGGCAGCAGCCATAAATCTGTTTAAATGCCGGCACTGCCGCTGAAGAAATAGTTACATCGGTAGCAGCAAATTACTGGTTGCAAGTACAGTAAATCAGTGCTATCCAGAAACACTGCAAGTCTGCTAAAGTTAAAGTGGTTGTAAACTTCAACCACTGACTTGTACCTATAGGTACTGTAAATATCTCCTAAGGATGCACTGTGTAGGAGATATTTACTATACATGTAGCCGATCACCTCATCGGCGCATGCACTCTGAAGGAACGCCCATCCAGAGCGTTACTTCAGAATCCTGTGCTATTAATGGCGGCTCCCCCGTGCATGCGAGGGAGTGACGTCATCATGGCTCCAGGCCAGTCACACAGCCGGAATCCACAAACACGGAAGGAAGACGGGTGAAGATGGAAGCAGCCTCCAGCGATGACCGTGCATCGCTGGAATGTTTCGTTTTCAAGTAAGTTTCACATAATGTGCTAGTATGCGATGCAGGTCAGGCACCCAGCGGTTTAACGCGGTTTAAAGGCGCTTTAAAGTGGTTCTAAAGGCTTGAGGTTTTTTGCCTTAATGCATTCTATTCATTATGGTAAAAAAAACTTTTTTGCTGCAGGATCGCCCCCAGATTTCGTACCTAAGCTGATCTGATCCAGTAACGTGCACGAAAGCAGTGGCTCTCGCCCCTGTCTCCCTCCTCATTGGGCAGATTGATAGCAACGGAAGCCATTGGCTCCCTCTGCTGTCAGTTAAATGCTGTGATGAAGTGGGGGTAGAGCCGAGCCAATAGATTCAGTCAATGTGTCAATAGATGCAGACAGGGTAGTTTAGGATCGAGCAAGCACTAGTGCCCTCATGGAAAGCAGGTTTCCGTGTGGGCACCCGCTGAAGGGGAGGGGCCTGGAGCGCCAGTGGGGGACCCCAAAAGAAGAGGATCGGGGCTGCTCTGTGCAAAAGCATTGCACAGAGCAGGTAAGTATGAAAAGAAAAAAGGTTTAATATCAATTTAAAAAGTCCAAATCAATATGCAGCCATTGAAAAGTGTGTACACCCCATGGATATTGTTGACTTTACCAACATATTTGAACAAATATTAGATCCTCATTTAAACCGTGCCTACGTGAAAATGATGCTTGAATAAAAATGCAAGGACATTTTGCCTTTTCAATGTTATCTTACACAAAAATGTCAATAGTTCCAAAAACCAGACTGGAGGTCCCCTAATTTGGGTTTCACTCCCACTGCAGCTTAAATGCTGCTTCAAAGGTGCACCAAGTTAACTTTTAACAGACTTCCAATAAGGTTTGGGTTACTATGTGTCCCCTCCCTAATCCCTATACTTGCCTCTTATGAAATGCAAGGGTACTTGCACACTCAAACCATGCATGATACAGTGGGGGGAAATAAATATTTGATTCCATGCAGATTTTGTAAGTTTGCCCATTTAAAAAGAAATGAAGGGTCTATCATTTTTATCATAGGTGTATTTTAACCACTTGCCAACCGCTGCACGACTATTTACTGTGGCGGTCAGCCCCTCACAGGCAGAGCGACGTAGTACTACGTCGCTAGCCTGTGAGGGTCTAGGGAGCGAGCACGCGCCCCCGGAGGCGCGCTCCCGCATGGTCACGGACCCCCCCCGCGCGTGTGACCGGCGGACCCGATGTCACTCGGTGATCGTCGGTGCAGAGGGAGAAAGGCAGGCGGCTGATGTAAACAAGCCGCCTGTCATTCACCCCTGTGTAGGAATAGTGATCATACGGTTCTACTATGTAGGACCGTTGATCACTGTTCCTACACCTCAAGCCACAGCCAATCACAGTTAGAATCACGCCCCTAGGGACACAGGATAATCCCTCCCTCTCAAATAAAGTTAACCCCTTCACTGCCAATGTAATTTTACAGTAACAGTGCATATGTATAGCACTGATTACTGTAGAAAAAATGTTACTGGTAACCCCAAAAGTGTCAAAAATGTCAGTCAAGGGTCCGATCTGTCCGCCGCAATGTCGCAGTACCGCAAAATAAATCGCAGATCGCCGCCATTACGCGTTAAAAAAAAAATTACAAAAATGTTTCCCTTTGTTAGTAAACGCGATAACTTTTGCGCAAACCAATCAAAATACGCTTTTTGCGATTTTTTTTAAACAAACATATGTAGAATAAAACAAATTGGCCGAAAATTTAAAAAAATTTTGATTTTTACATTTTTTTTTTGGGGAATTTCATATAAAAAAATGTGAAAAATATTGTTATTTTTGCAAAATTTGTTTATAACGCATGATCAAAAAATCGCACAGGTGAACAAATACCACCAAAAGAAAGCTCTGTTTGTGGGAAAAAAAGGATGTCAAATTCGTTTAGGTACAGCGTCGCACGACCGCGCAATTGTCCGTTAATTTCACGCAGTGCCGAATCGCAAAATAGCCCTGGTCAGGAAGGGGGTAAAATCTTCCGGGGCTTAAGTGGTTAAATGATAGAGACAGAATATCATCAAAAAAATTCAGAAAAAACACGATACAAATGTTATAACTTGAGTTGTAGTTCAGTGAGTAAAATAAGTATTTGATCCCCAAGCAAAACATGACTTAGTACTTGGTTGAGAAACCCTTGTTGTCAAGCACAGAGGTAAGACATTTCTTGTAGTTGGTTACCAGGTTTGCAGACATCTCAGGAGGGATTTTGGCCACTCTTCTTTGCAGATCTTCTCTAAATCCTTAAGGTTTTTTGGCTGTTGCTTGGCAACTCGAAGTTTCAGCTCCCTCCATAAATTTTCTATAAGATAAGGTCTGGAGACTGGTTACGCAACTCCATGATCTTAATGTACTTCTTCTTGACCCACTCCTTTGTTGCCTGTGAGGTATGTTTTGGGTCATTGTCATTCTGCAAGACCCATCCATGACCCATCTTCAGTGTTATGGCTGAGGGAAGAAGGTTCTCATCCAAGGTTTTACAATTTACGGCCCCATTCATTGGCCCCTCAATGTGGCAAAGTCGGTCTGTACCTTTTAGCAGATAAATAGCCCCAAAGCCTAAAGTTTCCACCTCCATGCTTGGCTGTAGGGATGGTGTTCTTAGGGTCATAGTCAACCTTTTTCTTCCTCCAAACACGGCGAATCTCCCTGCTCAAGAAGGCACATGTACAGTCATGCCAATGAACATGTAAATGATTCAAAGAAGGATTTGCGAGAAAGTGCTGTGGTCAGATGAGACCAAAATTGAGCTCTTTGACGTTCCCTCGACTCGTCGTGTTTGGAGGAAGAAAAATGCTAACTATAAACCTAAAGAAAACCATCCCTACATTGAAGCACGAAGGTGGAAACCTGATGCTAAAATTACAGGCTGACTTTGTCACGTTGAGGGGTCAATGGACGGGGTCATGTATTGTAAAATCTTGGATGAGAACCTTCTTCCCTCAGCCAGATCACTGAAGATGGCTCGTGGATGGGTCTTCCAGCATGACAATGACCCAAAACATACCGCCAAGGCACAAAAGCGTGACTCGAGAGGGAGCAAATTAAGGTTATGGAGTGGCCTAGCCAGCCTCCAAACCGTAAGATTACAGAAAATTTATGGAGGGAGCTGGAACTTTAAGTTGTCAAGAGACAGCCAAGAAACCTAAAGGATTTAGAGAAGATCTGTAAAGAAGAGTGAACCAAAATCCCTCCTGAGATGTCTGCAAACCTGGTAACCAACTACAAGAAACGTCTTACCTCTGTGTTTGCCAAAAAGGGTTTCTCCACCAAGTACGAAGTCATGTTTTGCTTGAGGATCAAATACTTATTTTACTCACTGAACTGCAACTTCATTTATAACATTTGTATTATGTGTTTTTTTCTGGATTTGTGGTTGATATGCTGTCTCTATCATTTAAAATACACTTATGATAAATATTATAGACCCTATTTCTTTGGAAGTGGGCAAACGTACAAAATCTGCAGGGGATCAAATAATTACTTTTCCCCACTGTACCTTTAATGCACTTGCACCTTGATTTTGCCTATGTTTGCTATGATACATTGGGGTTGATTTACTAAAATTGGAGAGTGCAAAATCTGGATAGAAACCAATCAGGCTCCAGGTTTTATTGTCAAAGCTTAATTTAACAAATGGAAGTTAGTAGCTGATTGGCTACGATGCACGGCTGCACCAGATTTTGTACACTCCAATCTTAGTAAATCAACCCTGATGTGTTTTTTTTTTTCTTAAACAAATGTGTTCAATAAAAAAATGTACTGAACAGAAAAATTTCAGTGTAATGGTGTACTGTGGAAAAATTAAGTACACCTTTGGCCCCAGAAGCTGGCTTTGTCCCCTGGTGCAGAAATTGCTTCTTGGAGGCATTATGTATTACTTCCCACCAGTCTCAGATGCCAAAAATGTTACCACTCCTCCATGTGAAACTCCTTAATTTGCAAGATGTTTTGGGGATTTCCTTGCATTAATGCCTGTTTCACATAAACGTTTCAATGGGGTTCAAATTAGGGCTTCGACCTGCTCAGTCCATAACCCTCAATTTATTTTTTCTGAGTCTTTCCTTGCTGGATTTGGTGGATGTGCTTTGAAATCCTGATTAAGGATCAGTTTCCATTAAACCTAAACTTTTAGACATGCTATAGGGCGAGGGAGAGTTTATGTGGATTTTGCTTGTGTCAGCATTGGTTACACATAATACAATAGTAAAAGTATACAAAAATATATCCTTTAATAATACAAAATTCAAATAAATTAAAAACACGTGATCATAGTGGGAAACGCATGGCAGCTTTTGGGAGCTCATATGTATAATTTTGTGTGTATTTTAATTTTTATTAAAATTTTGTATTAACCACTTTGCGGCCGCATCATGATGATGCATGGTGGAAAAGTGGCTCTCCTGCGCCAAATTATGTACCTAGTATGTGATCCGACACCTCCGCGCAGGGGGCGCACTGCTTCTGCAGTAATTTGTCACAGCAGAAGCCGATTAGCAGGTGCCGGCCAATGGATGTCTGCCGGCATACACCAGTCATTGGGAAAACGGAGCTCTGCCTATGTAAACATGACCGAGCTCAGTTCTAACAGAGGGGAAGCAATAGATTTTCTGTCCCTGCATTCCTAGGGAATAAATTCGAGCACATTCCTTAGTAAAAGCAACACACAGTACACAAAAACACTGGCTAGGTACACAGTTAACCCTTTCATCGCCCTAGATGTTTCCCAGCCAGTGTCATTAGTACAGTAACTGAATATTTTTAGCACTGATCATTGTATTAGTGTCACTGGTTCCAACAAAGTGTCAAAAGTGTCAGTGTCACAATGTCTGCCGCAAAAGTCACTGATCACCGCCATTACTAGTATAAAAAAAAAAAAAAAAGAAAAAAGCATTCCAGTGTATATCCCATAGTTTGTAGGCGTTATAACCTTTGTGCAAACCAATCAATATACGCTTATTGGGAATTTTCTTTTTATACCAAAAATATGTAGCAGAATTCATATTGGCCTATATTTATGAAGAAATTAGGTTCTTTTTTTTTTTGTTTCATTGGATAAGTTTTATAGCAAAAAGTAAAAAAAAAAAATATATATATATATATATATATATATATATATATATATATATATAATATAATTATTTTTAATTTTTTTTTCAAAATCGTCAGGTTTTTTGTTTATAGAGCAAAAAAACCCAATGGTGATTAAATACCGCCAAAGGAAAGCTGTGTTTTGTGGGGGGAAAATGCATCAATTTTATTTGGGTACAACGTTGCATGACCGCACAACTGTTAGTTAAAGTAACACAGTGCCGTATCGCAAAAAATGGCCTGGTCATGAAGGTGGGTAACTCTTTCAGAGGTCAAGTTAATTTGATTATATTTTTGTATATTTTGGATTCTGGATTGTGTGTAATCTATGATGGTACCAACAAATTCCCCAAATACTCGTCCTCACCCTTTCACATTTTGGAATCGATAGGGTGAAAGTACCATTCTATTGTGCTGCACTCGTATTTAAATATAATTTTTTTGACGGATGGCCTCGCTTTCTAATCAAGCACACTTTAAAATGATGCAGAATCCATAGTTGATTTAATGAATGCAATGCTGCCCAGGAAATGAAACACAAAACAACCCCAAACCACAACATTTTCACCACTGTGCTTTACTGTTGGGATGAGATTGTTTCCAGAAATGCTGTCTTCAGTTTGCACAGAACTTGTCTACTGTTGCGGTAGTCGTTGCTTGTCCACTGAACATTGTTCCAAGAGGCCTGATCTTTTCCTATGTGTGCTAATGTTTATTGACATAAAAGGTGCCTTCCTGGCACACCTCCCATTGAGGTTCAATTCATGCAATTTCTTTCTGATTTGTAGATCAATGCACTGTGACACCAGCTCTTGCAGGAGTTACCTGCAGATCCCATGATGAAACTTTGGAGTTCTTTGAGATTTAATTTTGCATCAAATGGTCAACTCTTGGGCTGAATTTGCTGTACCGGCCAGTCTTGGACAAAAGAGCAGTTACTTGTGATCTATGCCACTTGTACATTATTTTCCTTACAATGGAAAGATTGATTTTTTAATAGATTGACAATCTTTTTAAATGCTTTGCCAGACTAGTAGGCATCCATTACTTTCTTTCTGAGGACCTTAAAGCGCTCTTTTGATCATGGTATGGCAGCACACATTGATAGCAAATGGAGCTTTTCCACTGCATGGAACCGAACGGTTCGGCTCGCTTTTGTGCTTTTCTACTGCTGGTACCGCATGGTATGGTGTAGGAACGGTTCGGTACGGTACGGCGGCGCTTTTCCACTGCATGGAACCGAACGGTACGGCTCTCAAAAACAGTACCACCTCGATTGTGGTTCCAAGAGGTACCATACCGGTACCATATCCCACAATCCTTTGCATGCAGTCACTACTAGCCACTGATTGGTCAGAGAATCCCACCCACCCCGTTGTTATCCCACCCACTTAACTTTAGTACTACTTTAGTGGAAAAGCAAACCATACCGTACCAAACCGTTCCAACACCGTACCATGCGGTACCAGCAGTGGAAAAGCAAACTGGGCCGAGTAGAGCCGAGTAGAGCCGAGCCGGTACTTGCAGTGGAAAAGTGCCAAAAGAGAACCTCGGACCCTAAAATATCTGAGGTTTAAGTAATATCTACCTTAATAATCCCCAAGGAAGTTTGACAAATATGTAGTCCTCAATGTAGGGGTATGCTTACTTTTTTTACATGATAAATCTACATTTTGATTGAGCGAATGAATACATTGTGTCCATTTTAATGCGTTAATTATTCAATTATATCATCGTTTTCTGTAGGCACTGTTTGCCTGTTCAAATATGTGAACACATTTTCCATGGGAGTGTACGTACTTTTTAACATTATTGTATCCCTAATCTGAATTTATAGAACCACTTTTGGCAGAAGACCTCTGACCCATAACTCCCTCGCAATCCCAGCTCCCATATTTTGCAGTTTTTGCATAAATTTATTTTTTATTGAAGTAAAATTTAAAAAAAAACTGCTGACACGCAAGGGTTTTTATAACATAATTGAAATAGACAAACACCTAAATCTTCAAAATAGGTAGAAAGAGAGCTATTGTAAGCCGTCTACAAAGGCAGCAGGTGACTCTGCCCACCAGACTAGAACATTTAAGGCATTTTACACATTCAATTGTGTTTACTAGATATTTGTTTAGTGATAGTCCCTGTGTTTGCCTTACCTTGTAATAATGTCACATATTGTGGCTGCAATTTGTGGTGTCATGGCTGATCGATTCCTCTGTGTCCATGTATTCATTCACCTAGCTTGTTCTTAGGGTCAGGCAACTTCTTGTTTTGGGTCATACAGCGTCCAGTGCATGTCTTGCCATTTCCTCTTTGTTGCATTCTAAATATGGGAAAGCTAATGTGATGAAACACATCTCTGATGTTATCTATTAATTGTGGGATATGTAGTTTTTTATTCGTAAAAAAAGAAGACAGGGCTAATTGAAAGAACATTGAATTTCAAGAGCACTAACTTTTTTAAACTGCCAACCATATTTCAAGACATCAAATGAGAAGAAATTCTAGACACAAATAACATGGAGGAAAAGGGGGAGTGCTTTAAGAATATATTAAGGGCATCAGCCTGTGTATTTCAATGGGCAACACGTATAAAAGAACTAAAGCCGAACCTGGATGGCTAAATTCAAGTGTAAAAGGCTTATTAAAGACAAAAAAATATATAAGGCCAAGGGGACACCGTTAGCATTCCAACACTACAAGGAATAAAATAAGAAATGTAAGAGCGCAATCAGGGCAACAAAAATAGACCATAAAAGAGACCTAGTGGAAAAAAGCAAAAATAAATCCAAAACCTTTTTTTTTTTTTTTTTAATATATTAATAGCCAGAGTATATTGGCCCCAGAAAAGATAGTCGGGGACATTTGCATACAAGTGACAGGGAGAAGGCAATGGTGTTAAATACATTCTCCTCCTCGATATTTAATAAGGAAGAAGAGGGGTATAATGGACAAGATAGTGGCAGGAACAGAGCACGGAATGTGCTTGTATGGCAAGCTTTGAAAGCCAGTGTTCAAAAAAGACTGGAAAAACTTAAATGTGAATAAATCACCAGGACCAGATGGCTTACACCCGAGAGTTCTCAAAGAACTTAGCCGTGTCATTGCTAAATCATTTTTCCTAATCTATGGGACTGCTTACTTACCAGAACCATTATCTGAATTGTCCTAGTCTTTGACAGCTGAATACCAGTCTTAAAGCTAAACTGTATCTGTGCCCCCACAAACTGAAAACGCTATTTGATTCATTATTAATCAAATGAAACTTGCCCATATATATACATGCCTCTATGCTTTCTTTAGTTAAGAAATAATTTCGAAAAACAACCCCCCCCCCCCCCTACATTTATAGCCATGGCCATCTTGAGTAAAGGCAAATTATTCATGTAGCATTTTCCTTCCTTGGAATCCATCTGCCCTTAGCTCAGGCATGTATGCAGGAGGGTGTGCTTAGCTGAGAAAGCCTCTCCTCCAAATGAAAGGAAAAAATATGTTCATGAGGACACCTGGGGTGTATGACATCATTTTGGCCTAGGCAATAAACCAGGAAGCAACTGAAGAAATGTAAAACAAGTAAATATAATGTATCTTCCTATCTATTTACTAAGGAATAAAAATAGTTCATGTTGATTGAGAGAGCTTAGTTCTGATTTAACAGCAGTGACCTAATGCAATATATTTTGTAAAGGAAGGAAAATTTTACTGTGACTAGGAATGGGCCTTCTTTTAAAAAATCGAATGCATGAGGCCAGTTCTGTTAAAATTGGGGGAGTGACGCTCACTGTTAAATTAAAATTGGTGCTCAGTTGGCATAACTGTATCAGGGTATCACACTATAATATGTTATATATTATAGGTTTGTATATGTATACTGGTACCTGTAGTGTTTTTGTATCACTGACCTCCTCTGTGTTTATCATTCAGAAATCACTTTACTAACACGCAGATAGTCAATCAGTTTTTCAATGGAAAACTGCCATTGTTGTTTGCCCCATATTAAAACAATGCACTCATTTAGAAGCGTATATTTCGGGAGAATAATATAACTTTCTTTTCCCACACAGGTTACTTTCACCAAGCGGAAATTTGGGTTAATGAAAAAAGCCTACGAGTTAAGCGTACTCTGCGACTGTGAAATTGCACTGATTATTTTCAATGGCTCTAACAAACTGTTTCAGTATGCGAGCACCGACATGGACAAAGTCCTTCTAAAGTATACAGAGTACAATGAACCACACGAGAGCAGAACCAACTCCGACATTGTGGAGGTAACTGTCCTCTTCTTCTACTTGTGTTAATGAACAGACATAAATATAAGGTGTCTGAGGGGGTGATTGGGAACTACTGTGGTTGTTTTGTGGAATAATAAGTGAACTTTAGAAAAGTTCTACATTTTCTTACTTGATACAGCAAAGCAAGCCATAATAGCGGTCTGTAGTTCTTCAAAAAATAAAAAATTCAGTCTAAAGACAAATGTGGCAAAAAAACATCAGAGAATATTTTGTTTGGCGAGGTGGGAGAAGAGTCAAGGTCATGGTTTAACCGCTCAAAACTGAGTAGCCATCTATACAACCAGTTATTTTATCAATGTGTTTCCATAAATGATTTAGAGTTTATCTCTTCAAAAAACAACGACCTTCTAAAATCTTCAGGCATGATGATCATAGCAGCGATCATATGTAGCATCGTTCTATTCATCATAAACTTGCAGATGCTCAACTGGGGCACATGATCGATTTGTGCCTCATGTACATTGGGTGTTTAGCCCCGATGCATACTACACAAAGCAGTCTGTGTTTTGGGTATTCGTCCTTGGGTGTATACCGCCCTAGACGCAAGTACCTCTAGGTCAGTGATGGCGAATCTTGGCACCCCAGATGTTTTGCAACTACCTTTCCCATGATGCTTAACTACACTGCAGAGTGCATAAGCATCATGGGAAATGTAGTTCCAAAACATCTGGGGTGCCAAGGTTTGCCATCACTGCTCTAGGTGTACTGCCCTCCCCCATCAGTTGCAGCAGCTGTTAGCCTCTCATAGTGTTTGATTGGTGGTGGCAACAGGGCTAAATGTGCACCTGTGCCCTCTGTCTGCCACTAAACATCGTAGCCCTATGTATCAGGGCTAAGCTCATAGTGTGTATAAGGCCCATATTGGCCTTGTGATTATTAATGTTTAAAGTGGTCCTAAAGGTAAAAGTTTTTTTTACCTAAATGTACTAAGGTAAAAAACTTTCTCTGTTATCTCCCCCCTCAGCCCCACCCCAGCCCCCTTTATACTTACCTGAGCCCAATCTCGATCTAACTAACACGGTGCACAAGAGCAGCAGCTCTCTCTCTCTCTTGTCACTGGCCATGGAGGCAACAGTGGGAGCCATTGGCTCTTGCTGCTGTCAATCACAGCCAGTAAAGGAGGGGGGGGGAGCCTGCACTAGTGCCCTCATATCAAGCGACTTGGTATGGGGGGGGGAGGGCACACTCAGCAGGAGGGAGGAGCCCGAAGCATCGGTGGAGGACCCAAGAGGAGGGTTCAGGCTGCTTTGTGCAAAACCATTGCACAGAGCAGGTAAATAGAACATTGTTTTGTTTTTTGTTTTGTTTTTAAATTATGCTTTAGAACCAAATTTAAGGTTTTTTTTTTCCTGGGTCTTTGTTTTTTTTTTTTTTTTTTGCCCTGTAGATTTGATTTATGGAGCCCATAAAATGGTCTATTTTATCTTTTTATGGTTTCATAGGGTGACTAAAATAATGCAGATGTTCTAATAAACATGCTATCTTTGATCTGATTCCTGTACATTTTAACATGGCATTGCTTTTAAATCCTAAAAGCTTTGACCAATAGAATGTTTCCTCTAAAGCGTGTAAAATCCTGGTAAATTTATGTTCTTTGGATTTTAACTGTAGTATTCATGTTAGAGGGGAGTGTCACTCGTTTCTCAGATTTTTACATTTCATTGTTACATTTCTGAGATCATAGTTAAAATATTCTGAAATAAAGGTGGTCATTTCATTTAGGCTTCTTTCACACGGTCCGCCTCCGCAGGCGGATCCGTGTTGCTCAGCGGGGATCGATCCGCGATCCCCGCTGAGCCGGGCGGATGACAGCTCCGTCTCCGCTTGCAGAGCGGAGAGGGAGGTGTCTCAGCACCCGCTGCCCTCTATGGGGGATCGGAGGAGAGCGGACCGCTTGTCCGCTCTCATCAGATCCGCTCCGCTCCGATTACTGAACGGATGGAAAAATAGGGTTTCCATCCGTCCAGATTTCTGCACAGGATCGGATGCGGAGGGCAGCGGGTGTCAGCGGAGGTCACCTCCGCTGACACCCGCTGCCCCATAGAGCTGCATGGAGGATCCGATCAGATCCGCCTAAAAAACTGACAGGCGGATCTGATCGGACCGCCCGTGTGAAAGAGCCCTTAGAGGATAAGTTCACCTTTGGAAACTTGTTACATTTTCCCCCTTTTTTTTTCGGGTGGAACACGTAACATGTTCCCACTGCTGCCCGATTACTCTCAATCCTCCCTCTCGGCTCTCAACACCTCTCCTACATGCCCCTATTACACTTACCACTGCTCCAGCATCCCCCTCTGCATTAGCTGTCCCTGCACCGATGCATGCCTACCGCCATTTTATGCTGTGCTTTGCACCATTGTAGTGACACACCCTACCATATTCAGTGAACAGGCACACCTTTACTAGTTCATATGTAAAACCATATAAAAAAAAGTTTCCCTTTCTGTTTTCCTTAGACCGCCTTGGGTACATAGGGTGCCACGTATCTCTCCTCATTTGAATGTGTCATATTTTACTATACATATAAATCTGCAAAGGAATGTTCTGGTCATATACCTTTTTATGGTTTCATAGTAATATTGAACTGAAATACCTTTACAATTCCCATACCACACATACCCAAGTCTTTTAAGATTTATTAAATTCACCTGCAATGGTGCTATAAAGTTAGACTGGTGGAGAGATAGGCGTGCCTAGGACTGGTTTTCTTCTAAAAGGTAAATCCATAATTCCATTTTTGTCTCTGGGCCATCTACCCCCACCACCTAAACTGGTGTTTTTTTATCGACACCATCTTTTCCCAAGAGTATCTTAAAACAATACCAGCATCTGTTATATCTGATGTTACCCCTAGGCTTATGGAGCTTTTCCACTGCATGGTATCACATGGTACGGGTTAGAATGGTTTGGTTTGGTACGGTTTAGTACAGCAGCGATTTTCCACTACATGGTACGGCGTCGGTACGGCTCACTTAAACAGTACCACCTCGGTTGGGGTTCCAAGCAGGCCGTACCGATACCATATCCCACAATCCTTTGCATGCTGCATTGATTGTTTGTCACTACTAGCCACTGATTGGTCAGAGAATCGTTGTAATCCCACCCACTTAGTACTAAGTACTACAACAGTGGAAAAGCAAACCGAGCCGAGTAGAGCCTATACAGTGCTGAAAGGTGCCGACTCGTACCATGCAGTGGAAAAGCAAACTGAGCCGAGCTGGGCCAAGCAGTGCTGAGTGGAGCTGAGCTGGTACTTGCAGTGGAAAAGGGCCATTAGATGGTAGTTCGTTACGAGGAAACATTTTGAACACTAACCATTGCCTATCATTGGAGCCACTGACCGGCAGACATATGTCTTTACACTAAGTGTGTTAAGTGTGGAGAACGCAAACTGCTCTGGTGTAACAGTAAGCTAACAAAGACTTGTGAACGCTGCTAGATTTACATCACAGGGAATCGCAAAAATCTGATTTTTACAGGTACTTTTAAAAGAGAAGTATGGGTTTGCAGTTTTTTCTTTTTTTAAAATCATATTTACCTAGGTGGATGCAGCATCAGACCCCCACTGTCTCTAAGGGTGAGAACTGAGCAATCAAACACCACTGATCGCTCAATTCTCCTTACCGCTCTGAGCAGAGATCTGGTGACTTTTAGTCACCGCTTTATGCTCTGCCCCCCGCACTCACTGGAGCTCTGGGCTGTGGAGCAGTGCTTTATCTTAGCCTAGGGCAGCACTTTGCAGGGGGGGCAGCAAAAAAGCTGCACTCCGCACAAAAAAATACCAGCATTTTTCTGGCTCCCACACAAAAAGGGTCCCTGCCAGCTTGTGCTGCACTTTTAGTATAGTGCCAGTACTATGGGGTGAATTGGGCTGGAGGGCAGGGTCCAGGAGGCAAATCAGTCTAGCATCCCCGTAAAGCGGTCACACTGCTACCTGCCGGTATGATAATACCGGCCGGTGAGGATATTCGGACAGACCTCAGGCCGCCAACCACACTTAATACAACTGGACCGACGGCCGCCAATGCTAATAAGTGTGGCACTGCAGCCTAATGCTCCGCCTCCCCTCCTCCGCCCCCAGGTATGGCAGGCATCGTGTCAATAATATGATTTCATTTCTTTAAACATCCTTGAGCGAGAATATTGAATTGCATCATATACAATGTAATTGTATATCATGGCAAGAATATTTTGGACCTGCTCACTTCATACGTGCTATCCCAATATGTCACTGGATTACTAAGATTACTCCAATCTTATAAGATATTTGGACTTGTGTTTGCTGCCACTGATTATTTCACTTATTTGTATAATGACTATGGACTTCCTAGTCATTTTTCAAATAAGTGACCTAATCCTATGATTACAATCAGTGGCAGCAAAAGTCCAAATATCTTAAAAGAACTGATGGGGCTGCACTGATAAGCTGAAATGATTGGCACTGATATGCTGCACTGATGGGCGCTAATAGGCTGCTCTGATGGGCACTTATGAGTTGCCAATGGTGGGTACTGATAAACTGCACTGATGGGCACTAAGGCTGCACTGATAAGGCAGCACTGATATGCTGCACTGATGGGCACTGATGAGGCTGCACTGATGGGCACGAGGCGGCACTGATCAGCTTCACTGATGGGGCGGCACTGATCTGGTGCCCTGATTTACAGGAAGGGGTGGGTCATATTTAGGGGGTGCACAAGTTTAGTCAGGCCTAGGGCAGCACAAAACCTAAATACTCCACTGCTATGGAGGGGCGGATTGCTGAGAGGCTGAGTCGGGCGCCGGTCAAGGCTCTTGGGTGGATCCCGACCATATGGTCACAATCTTTCCCCAGCCAGGACCGACTCTGTGACATCACCAGATAGCAGGCTTCAGCAAAACTAACTGCACTCCTAAGTACAGCCAAATTCGCTTTGGCTGTACCTCTGTTTAATGCTGGCTATACACATTTACAGTCTCCTTTTAGATTTACCAAAGCGCTGTAATATGAATTTTTGTTTTCATTCAGGCAGGCCTTTGCACTACATAACAAATAAAGAAAATTTTCAGCGCAGAATCCACACTAAATTAATAAACGCAGCCAAACACTAAAAGGTCAAACCAAAATTGAATATCACATGAAAGCAGTGCAGCGCATGACATAGAATATAAACTAATCATGAGTGTTAAAGTCCATAAATGACACAGAGATGCAGCCTTTTGTGGAAAGAGGTGAATCAAACTTCCATGCAATGATGTGAAGAAACAGCCCGTCCACCAAGGCAAACACTGCCTCTCACCTCAATTACTCGACCCTATAAAGGATCACACAGCTTGACTACAGATCCAAAACGATCCACTCTCAGAAGATATTCCCAAAGAGAGGAAGGATCTCCAAGTGGCTCCATGAGGATATAAGGAGAGAAAACAGATTTAATGCTCTCTGTTTATTCAAGTTGATTTTATGAGAAAGAAAAGGTACTCCCAAATAAAGCACTGTCCCAGTACATACGGAGAACATTTGTAAAAGCAGAGTGATGGCCGCGGGTGACGTCAGAACTCCTCCCCCCTTGCACTACATAGCTGATTGTACAATCTCCTTTAGATCTACTGTCAATTTGTAAAGGGTATGGTCATCCCTACTGTCACAGGGGCTAACCACCTAGTATTGCCATGGCTGGCATCCCATGCAGAAGCTGGGCCTAACGCTACCTCCAAAAAAATCACCATTTAGAAAGAGCTGAATTCCTCTATAGACTATATAGACCATGGCTAGGGTGGCATGATTGTCGGGTAATGTGCTAAGCTTCGTAGGCCTCTTGAAACATATAGTATGCTACATACTTATTCTTATAGACCTACACAGCCCTGTCCGCTATACCTAATCACCTAGAATTGCAGTCGTTCCCTGGTTATTCCTGCTCTCATCCTTTTGTGCACCAAGATAGGGTGTGTTCAGATGCATTCATTCATCTTGCAGTTTTGGCAGTCCTGTTTTTCTATACAATAACTAATGTTTAATACAGCACAGAGCATACACAGAACATACAGCAGAGAACATAGACAGACCATTAAGTACAAATAGCATAGATAGTAGAAAATGCAGATATTGCAGACCAAGAAAAGCAAAGCACACAACAAGTCACTCACTGTCGTCTTTTATCTCTTGGACATTGTAGCTTGATCTCCTCCTTTCCAGGGTTCCAGACTTTTTCACCTATCTTTTATCAGGGTACCTTTTTTTTTCTCTTTGCAGCATAAGATAAACTTAAAAGTGCTCAGAGAGAATGGGACTCCGATAAGTTGACCTGTGACCTTAAGGATGAGCTTCATAGATGATCTATTTTACATATTTGCTGTACATTGGGCAAGCTTGGTTGATTACAAGCACGTGGTGGCACCCTTTAAAAGTATGCAAAAACCTTAAGGCACCCCAATGGAAAACCTGGGAGCCTGGAACAATGCGCACAACCGCCTTAATGAAATAACCTTCACATCAGATCTCCCTTCGTGTCTGGCCCACCCGCATCATGGTAATTCATGATATTGATCCAAGGCAAAGTTTTCCATACTCGCTGCACCACCAGAGAACCAAGACAGCAACCTAGGGTGGCTCGGCACCCTTGGTGAAAACCACTGTACTGGAGTAATGGCCACAATTTTTTGGCTGCTGTGCCTTCTGGATAGGTACCCCGGGGGGTTCGCTCTCTTGACACAAGTATACGTTCTGCCAGTAGGGAAGGCATTGATCCTGTGTTTCTGCAAAGCAGGAACATGAATCAATGTCTTCCCCTAGTAAAAGTACCTCACACACAGTGAGAAAACACTGGTTAAGCATACAGTTAACCACTTGATCGCCCCTGATGTTTAAACCCCTTCCCAGCCAGTCATTAGTACAGCAATCTGTATTGGTGTCACTGGTTCCCAAAAAGTGCCAGTTAGTGTTCTGACTGTCTGCTGCAATATTGCAGTCCTGCTATAAGTTGCTGATCGCTGCCATTACTAGTTAAAAAATAAATAAAAATATCCCATAGATTGTATACACTATAATTTTTGCGCAAACCAATCAATATACTCTTTTTTTCTTTTTTACCAAAAATATGTAGCAGAATACATATTGGCCTAAATTGATGAAGACATTTTTTTCTCTTTTTAATTTTTTTTTTTTTGTTGGATACGTTTTATAGCAGAACGTAAAAAATATATCTATTTTTTTTTTTTTTTGTTTAAAAAAAAAAAAAAAAAAAAACCCAGTGGTGATCAAATACCACCAAAAGAAAGCTCTATTTGTGGGAAAAAAAGGACACAAGTTTTGTTTGCTCGACCGCGCTGTTGTCGGTTAAAGTAACGCAGTGCCGTATTGCAAAAAATGGCCTGGTCATGAAGGAGTGTAAATCTTCCGAAGGGCAATTGGTTAATCCTCTAGCATTTGCCACAAATTGAAATATTAGCTTTTTAAAACTTTTTATCGGTTGATCGTTGTGTTAGACGCAGTGGTGGTAGACGAGGAATTTGCACACATGAAATACGTTGGTTTTTTTTTCCTTCTTTGTATCATATTTTTTTTCAAGGAGTAGGTGGTCCGCTGCAGCTTTAAATGAAACACATAATAATATGGCATAGCTGGCGCTTTATATATTTCTGTGAGCGAGACACTGATGACAAGTTGCAATGGCTGCTCCCTTTACCTTCTCCACCTTCCCCAGTAGCAAAAACAAGAGCCCATAAAAACTCTGGATTGACACAATGAGCATTTGATGTCTGCGCTCATATCCGACTTCCCTCTGCAAATTCCTGCAGCAGTCAAGTGTTTTCACAGATGTTCTCAAGCTTCTGCGAAAATGCATTAGATTACATTGAGAGCAATAAAAACTGGTCATTTTGGTAGCCAAATAAAACATAATACTAAAATTTGGTATCTGGCAGCTCTTATTTAATCACACACCCCAGATCAATATTATTGAAGCTGTTAGGGCAAATTATAAAGCGCCCGTGTTTCAAGGAGCTTAATTCTTTTTGCACATGGGCTTCATAAATAGGGACAGAATACATCTGGCAGGTTTATATGACAATCGAATCCGCGACTTAATGAGTTTTGGCAAGAGTTGCTCCGTGCCAGGAGAAATGAGATCAGTGGGCTTTAGCGTAGTGTCTTGAAGACAAATTGCAGTATGTTCCCCCGGCCCTGGCTTTGGTTGAAGAGTTGCCTGTCTCAAACATTTTATTGGAATAAAGTCAGTTTATTTTGGATAAGTTGTGCTTTGTTGGATAGGAATAATAAATGCTAACATAGAATTAAGGTGTATGTCAAGCCAAATCTGTTTTTTTTTTCCCTACCTTTAGAGTGGGGAAGGGTTAGATTTTCTGTTGGGTTTCTACAAATCAGAGCTCCATCAGATAGATTTCCCCACATTTTCTGGCCTACTGACAATAGTTTCAGCAGACATGAAGTTGAGGGAAATCTGCAACAGGGAAATGGATAAAAATAAAAAACCTGACAGGGGTTCTAACCTTCCCTTTTTACTACTAAATACATACACCAATCAGCCATAAAATGATTACCATTCACCATAACCTAAAAAGTAAGAAAACCTAAAAAACAAGATGGCTCTGAGGAAGAGGGTCCTCCCTCGAAACTCTATAGCCCTATCTATAGGGACAGTTTCAAGTTTGCTTGTCACTATTAAGGAATATGGCCCTGAAGTCTCTGGATAGCCAAAGGAATTCTTTGGTTCTATGCTTTTGTAAGTAAAATGTATGTTGTGACTTTTAACCATTTCCAATAAACATTTTATGGTATTGCACTAGGTCGGTGCGCCCTTCTCTTTTTAATGTTTTCAGTTTGTGTGGATACCCATCATCCTGAGAGGGCAGCAAGACCTTTGATGCCACCTATTTAGCCAATACCTCTTTGGATTTGTCGCAACATTTAAGTGCAGGAGACATTTACTTGTCTTTTGCTTTTCATCCACCATAACCTGTCAAGACATGGACTTTACTAGACCTCTGAAGGTATGCCGTGGTAGATGGCACCAGTAGCAGATCCTTTTAGGTTTTGTAAGTTGCAAGGTGGGGCCTGCATGGATTGGACTTTTTTTTCCAGCACATCACACAGATGCTTGATTGGATCGATTGGAGGCCAAGTCAACACCTTGAACTTGTTGTTGTGGTGTTCCTCAAACCATTCTTGAAATCATCAGACCAGGCCACTGTCTTGCATTGCTCTGTGGTTCAGTTCTAATGCTCACATGTCCATTGTAGGCGCTTTCGACTCTGGACAGCACGGCACCCTGACCAGTCTGCAGCTACGCAGCCCCATATCAAGCGAACTGCGATGCTCTGTGTGTTCTGACACCTTTCTATTGGAGCCAGCATTAAATTTTTTAGCAATTTGAGCTACAGAAGCTCTTCTATTGAATCGAACTACACGGGCCAGCCATTACTCCCCACCTCCATCAATGAAGCGTGGTTTTCCTTCCTTGGACCCCTTTTGGTTGGTCCTGACTACTGCAGACCGGGAACATCCCACAAGAGCTGAAGTTTTGGACGTGCTTTGACCCAATCGCCTATCTATTACAATTTGGCCCTGGTCAAAGTCTTTCAATTCCTCATACTTGCCCATCTTTTCTGCTTTCAACACAATAACTTAAGGGACATATTTACTTGCTGCCTAATATATCCGATCCACTTTCAGGTGCCAATGTAACGAGATAATCAATGTCCTTCTCTTTACCTGTCAGTGGTCATAGTGTAATGGGGAATTGTTTTGTGACAAGTTGAACAATCAACTTTGGAAGATGGCATTTTTAATTCCTTTTTATTGTCAAAATTGCATTGCAATTGCCGACACAAAATGATCGTTTCTATCTACCAAAGTAAAGGAATTTCAAATTGGTATTCATGAAATTTAAATTATTTTCCTTTTTTGATTTTGATGTTTCAATAAACTATATTAAAGCTGTCATTTTAATTTTTTGTCCAGTTGCAACGCCACGGTCAACTAAATTGTTAAATATTTTTATGATCAAAAGTAATTGAAGAAAACTTAGTGTTCAAGTTGCCAAGCAGATTCTGGCAACTTCCAGATTGGCCATTCACTCTTTATCATTTTATGTTCTTGTGGAAGGACCAGCTAAACCATAGGGTAGGCAGCATGTTAAGCAACAAGTAATTTTGGTTTAATTTTCTTATAAACCTTCCTCTTCACTGGAAGCTTCTATTTTTTATTCGTTTACCAGTGTTCTATATTGAGTTTAGAAGTGGTTAGCAACGGCTTGGTAGCAAATATTTTTGGCCATAGGAAGGACATTATTAAAGTGACCAAAGGGGGGCTGAAAATTGAACCACCGTGCTGGTGGCGTCTGTCTTATTTGTGGGGAAAAAAAATGAAGGCCAGAAAAAAAAATTGTAGATCATAAATGGGTAGTTTATCAGAATGGTTTAGGAGAATTGATAAGATTGCGGACATGGAAGAGCTGATACTCTGCCAACGACACTCCGTCCAAATTCTATGGAACATGGGCGAGCTGGATAAATTTTCGTTCCTCCAAACTATATGCTGACCATACCAACCCAGACCCCCTTCTTCGTGATTAAAAGCCTGACACGTACGTCTCTACACTCACTCCAACCTAGACACTGTTCCCTTTAGGATCTTCCCAATCCTTTTACAGATAGGAATCTTCCTCCCTACACAAGGGCAGTCTAGGGAATTCCCCAGCAATATACGTGGAAGATCTGATCCTTCTGGAACTACCTGATAGTCTACTTTTCGCTTTTCCAAACTCCACCATACCCATCCCCCCTCCTTGCCATCCTTCCCCCCCCCCCTCCCCTTCTTTCAACCCCCCTTGATTTATCCCCCTTCACTACCAATCCGACACTCCCTTTGACCCCACCGCTCTGCCCCCTCGCCCTAATCTAGACCAGACCACATTGCTACCAATGCATTACTGTTTGTGGACATCAGTCCACGCTTGTACAACATTTCTATACAAAACGTTTAAAGTTTAAAATTGTTTTCTCATTCCTGTTTGATGCAATGTATTCTTCGCATGCGCTACAACGCATTCTCTTTTCTGCAATGTCACTATTTGAAGTTCACATGTTTTGCTTGAATTTTCTCAATAAAAACCTTTTATGGGAAAACAAAAATAAATGGGTAGTTGAACATGGTCGCTAGACAATATTCTGCTATCTATTTATGATCTACAAAGTTTTTTCATGCTTCCTTTTTTTTTTCTTTTTTTTTTTTTTACGAACTACCTGTACAGTTTTGAATCCAGCATATCTTCGTTTAGTTGCTGACTTTCAGAATAATTTTTGCTTTGCTTTACATACAATCTGTGTCCTTAAGCAAAAAGCTTATTTTGGGGAAGCAGCAGTCCATTTATTAAGGTAATAAATTCATGCCAAACCAGATAAGACCACTTGCAAGCTATTTTCAGTAATATTAAGTCCTAATTTCCCCATGTATGAGCATGAATAACTATATTGATGGACTGCAGGATATCGGTTTTGATAAAGTGGTCACAGTTTGGAATTATTAGTCTGATATTCTGTTCAGTTCTGCTGGTTATTTTGAAATCGAATCACATAAACTGGATTTATAGGTTGTGATGTGGAAATAACCTGACATGCAATAAATATTGAATTGAATGCATGGATGATCCTATCTATGAAGGTGTGATTGTTCCTACTTTAAGCTCCATTGTAGAAAACACTGATGCCTACTGTGCTTTCCAATTTTTCTAGTATTCTGTAGGAATTTGGCAAGTAGTGCTACAAATTCTTATTCTTGCTTACGTAATCATGGTTTCCATAGTATTCCCCAATTGTCTAAATCTGCTCAAGTCTGCTGCTATAAAAAAAAATAAAAAATCATAATGACATTGAAAATTGTAAAAAAAATGCACATGGCAGCTAAAAATACAAATTCAAGTTACTTGTTATGGAGAAACTCTGGGGAAATAGAGAATAGAAAAGGATCTGGGGATCCTAGTATTTCAGACTCGGCAAAAGCATGCATTGTCAAGCTGCAGCAAACAAGGCTAGCAGATGCTTAACATGAAATAAAAAGGGTAACTACTCAAGAGATAAAACTATAATTCTACCTCTTTACAAAACTCTGGTTTGGCCACGTCTTTGAGTATACCGTCCAGTTTTGGTCACTGGTCCTCAAGGAGGATTTGCTGGAAGTGGAGAGCGTCCATAGAAAGGCAACAAAGCTAAAAAGGTGCTGCAGGACATGAGGAAGAACCTCAACCATTAAACTTCTCCCTGGATGGGGGATATGATCATGATATATAGATCTTTGAATGGTGTCTCTAGCATTAAGTGGAAACCTAATCTTAGGTATCTAAAGAAGACACATGGCACACAATGAAGTTTGACAAGAAATTGTTCTATCTTAACCACTTTAAGTCTGCTCACATTGCTGCTACTGCGGCAATGTGGCTCGTTATCGTCCAGCGACGTAGACCTACGTCGCTGGACTCCTCCCCTTGTGGGCAGCGCGCGTGCGCCGCCGGAGGCTCGCTGCCGCTGTATTCAGTTACAGCGGGAGTCGGGCCAGGGAAGGAGCGGCGGTGATCACCGCTGCTCTTCCCTGATCGTCGGGAAATCGAGTGTGGAGATCCGCCCGCTTGTGTAAACAAAGCGGGCGGATCTCCTAAGTGACAGGCAGGGTCAGATTGCAGGGTTCAGCATAGCTGAACCTGCAATCTGTCCCTGTGTCACTCAGTCACCTCCCCCCACACACGTTAGTAAGCACCAGGCATACATTAACCCCTCCCTCTCCAATAAAATTAACCCCTTCCCTGCCAGTGTCATTTTTACAGTAACAGTGCATATATATATATAGCACTGATTACTGTAGTAATGTCACTGGTAACCCCAAAAATGTCAGTCAAGGGTCCAATCTGTCCACTGCAATGTCGCAGTCCCGCAAAAAAAATCGCAGATCACCGCCATTACTAGTTTAAAAAAAAAACAATAAAAATTACATAAATTTCCCGTAGTTAGTAGCTGCGATAACTTTTGCGCAAACCAATCAAAATACGCCTATTGCGATTTTTTTTTTTCCTACAAATATGTAGCAGAAAACAAATTGACAAAGTTAAAAAATTTAGATTTTTACATTTTTTGGGGGGAATTTCATATAAAAAAATGTGAAAAAATTTTATTTTTTCAAAATTGTCGCTCTTTTTTTGTATATAGCGCAAAAAGTAAAAATCGCACAGGTGATAAAATACCACCAAAAGAAAGCTCTGTTTGTGGGGAAAAAAAGGACATAAATGTAATTTGGGTAAAGCATCGCACGACCGCGCAATTGTCCGTTAAAATAACGCAGCGCCGAATCGCAAAATATGGCCTGGTCAGGAATGGGGTAAAATCTTCCGGTCTTAAAGCGGTTAAAAATACGGTCATTGAGAATTTTTTTGTCAAAGACATGTAGCTTAATACATTTTGGCCAAAATATATGACAAAAATTGAATATATTGGATATTTTTTAACTGTCAAAGTAGAAAAATATTGTTATTTTTTCAAAATTATCGCATTTTTTTATTAATATCGCAAAAAATGAAATGCGCAGAGGTGATCAAATACCACCAAAAGAAAGCTCTGTTTGTGTGGAAAAAAGGACGTAAATTTAGTTTGGGTACGGCGTTGCATGACCGTGCAATTGTCAGTTAAAGTCGCACAGTGCCGAATCGCAAAAAGTGGCCCGGACGTAAGACAGCAAAATCCTCCGGTGGTAAAGTGGTTAAACTGCGCAAGGGCTGAGTGGTGAGGATGTCACAGCAGGGAGTGTAGATAAATGTAAAAATTTAAAGGGGTTTTTCTATTTCAGTATATTTTATTGAATTTTCAGAAAAAAACATGACAATCTCACAATTTTTGGAGGTGTTTATGTATTTATGTATAATGTATGCCAGCATGGGTATCCAGGCCTCGGACACCACCACAAAGCAGTAAACTAGGCCCTTGATCTGTAACCGAAAGATATCAATGAAGATAAACTATAAACAGCTTCTGACAGAGGAGTCCCACAGGGCAATCCCTGCAGACAGACTGAGCTCAGACTTGATCAGGTTTATGGCTAATGCCTTTAAAGTCTATGTAATCTTGAGGAGCATTTTGAGGGCAAGGACAAAGCAGCATTTCAGAACATTTTGTAAGGCTGTGCCTAGAAGTAATCTGCTTGTTGTTTAGAGATGCGACACTCACGTCCATTGTATTGTTTGATACAGACATACCTTGCTTAAGGTTTTTATTGATCATACAGCAAAATCCTTGGTTTTATGGATTCCCAGTGCTCAGAATAAAATCATATAGCTGCTACTGTTAGAAGAGAGTTGCCAAAAACACTATGAGCTAATAAGCTTAATTTAAATCTACTACAGCTCTAGTAAAAAGGAAAGTATTATCCTTCCTATTTCAGACTTGTGAAGTGTCTTCTGAATTGCTGAGCCCACACAATAATGGTATGTACGGGTCAAGAAAATTAGAGTGCAGACTTTACTATGATAGTTCAGCCCAACCAAAAGTGATATTTCAGGTATATGTGTAAAAGCAAGAAAAATTAATGGGACTTTAATTGAGGTCAGTTGGACATAAAAGTATTCTTTATTCAATAAACTGGATGATAAGATATAAAACACTGTAGCATAAATAGATACAGGGATACGGCACACAGTAAATACAGCAATACATAATAAATCCAAAATAAATACAATTTTTTCTAGGACCAAAAATGGATCACTCAAGAATACAATGGATAAAATATGACATAAATGCTCTGTGTGCTCACAATATTTGAATATATCAGTTAGATGAAACATATGAGTAATTGTAGGCTCGACGCGTTTCATGGTCCTCCGTCCATTCATCAGGAGCATGAAAGTTTATCTAAAGATAAGAATATAGGTTATATTGATGTACAAATGTATAATATAGACTATAGTGGGGGATAACATGGATTGGACACTACCTTGAGCAGTGTCATATGTCCAAGAGCCATCCAGTCTGAAACGGGAAGACCGAAGCCAGTCCAGGGAATGCTTGACCCGGGGCTGAGGCATGGATCACAACCGGCAGTACAAGGGCAACAGGGAGGAAAGGACCAGAGATGGAATAAACAATGAAAAGGCTCCAAGGATGTAAATCCAGGGAATGATGGTGAAGGCACTTGGGGAGGTCCATATGCAGTCTGAAAATATATTTATAAAAATGTAATCAATCTAAAAAATAACTATAAATAGTAAAAAATATATAGGATCAGACGAATGAGCCCAGAGAAAAGTGCCTATGAATAACCACCAAAAAATCTTATTTCCAAGGAAAGTAATAGGTGCATATAGTTAAAGCAATATTCTATTTCCGGTATAGATGTGCTGTATCACCCCTTGGCTTTTTATATATCTTAGAGATTCAAGCAGCAAATTTTTCCACCCTTGTCCTTGGGCCTTTGAAATTTCACAAAATTTTCCATAATCTCAAGTAAATAAAAACCCCACAACGACTGTGTCAGATGTTCAGTCTTGAAAAATAAAGTGCATAAACTTCACTGGAGTCACCGACCAAATCCATTAGGTGACAACCTTAAAAAAAAAAAAATAAATAAAATAAAAACAAAAAAAAGAAAATTGTGCCAAGCTGTCAGTCATTGTCCATTTGTGTTGCATGAACAACTCCCCAGGGCAATTAACCTGGTTTAGCCATTTTATGGCCCGATAGTGTATTTTGTCTTACAGCCCATTCAGACTGGCGTGATCCGACTTCGAGGGGCGACCTGTGAAGAATGGAAGTCAATGCAAGTCGCTCCGAGGTCGCCCCAAAGTAGTACAGGACCCTTTTTCTAAGTCGGAGCGACTTGTGTCGCTCCTATTAGAACGGCTCCTGTACTACTCAATGGCGAGCGACCGACCGCGACTTGTCAGGCTGACAAGTCGCGCTAGTCTGAATGGACTGTCAAAAGCTAGCCATTTGTTTCTTGCTTAGAAATGTTTTTGTTTTATAATATATGCATTTTTTTTTTTTTAACCACTTTACCACCGGAGGATTTTCCTGCTTTTCGTCCAGGCCACTTTTTGCAACTTGGCACTGTGCGAAATTAACTGACAATTGCGCGGTCATGCAACGCCGTACCCAAACTAAATTTACATCCCACATTTTTTCCCACAAACAGAGCTTTCTTTTGGTGGTATTTGATCACCTCTGCGCTTTTCATTTTTTGCGATATTAATAATAAAAAAGAGCGAAAATTTCGCGAAAAAATTGACATTTACTACTTTGACAGTTAAAAAATATCCAATATATTCAATTTTTGTTATATAGTTAGGCCAAAATGTATTTAGCTACATGTCTTTGACAAAATAAATCTCAATTAGCGTATTTTAAGACCGGAAGATTTTACCCCATTCCTGACCAGGCCATATTTTGTGATTCGCAACTGCGTTATTTTAACGGACAATTGCGCGGTCGTGCGGTGCTGTACCCAAATTAAACATATGTCCTTTTTTTCCCACAAATAGAGCTTTCTTTTGGTGGTATTTGATCACCTGTGTGTACTTTTTGCGCTGTAAACAAAAAAAGAGCGACAATTTTGAAAAAATAACAATATTTTTCACTTTTTTTTATATGAAATTCCCCCCCCCCCCCCCAAAAAAAAGTAAAAATCTAATTTTTTTAACATTTTAGGCCAATTTGTTTTCTGCTACATATTTTTGGTAAAAAAAAATCGCAATGAGCGTATTTTGATTGGTTTGCGCAAAAGTTATCGCAGCTACTAACTACGGGAAAGATTTATGTCATTTTTATTGTTTATTTTTTATTTTTTTTTACTAGTAATGGCGGCGATCTGCGATTTTTTTTTTCTTTTTTTTTTTTTCTTTGCGGGACTGCGACATTGCGGTGGACAGATCGGACCCCTAACTGACATTTTTGACACTTTTGGGGGGACCAGTGACATTACTACAGTAATCAGTGCTATAAATATGCACTGTTACTGTAATAATGACACTGGCAGGGAAGGGGTTAACTTTATTGGTGATCAATGGGTTAAATCACCGCCTCTCCTTCCCTGGCCCGACTCCCGGTGTGTCTGAATACAGCGGGAGCGAGCCTCCGGCGGTGCCTGCGTGCCGCCCAGAAGGGGAGGAGTCCAGCGACGTAGGTCTACGTCGCTGGATGATAACGAGCCACTTTGCCGCAGTACGCTCAATGTGAGCGGTCGGCAAGTGGTCAATGAATTATACCTTGGCACACTTGGTACTGGTAGAGATTTCATTGATAGCCTAGTCTCTAGCAGATTGATTAGTTCCTTAAAGAGGAGTTGCAGCCTGGGGGAAAAAAAATGAATGTCCGCAGTATTTAAGGACACTTGCCTGTCCAGGGATCCCGCAATGTTGGCACCCCAAGCCGATCCGTCCATTGGCTCCAAGTGCAGGCACCAGCATCTTCACTAAGGGAAACAGGAAGGGAAGCCTTGTGACTTCACAGCCTGTTTCCAACTGTGCATGCGTGAGTTGCACTACGCTTTCTGAATGGTCCCTCTGTCTTCTGGGACTTGTGTGTCTCCCAGAAGGTAGCGGGGTGGGGGGACTGAAAATTTTGATCTTACCCAGAAGTGGGAGCGGGTACCTGGTTTTGACAGGTATCTGCTCCCCCCTACCCTCCCCAAAAGGTGCCAAATGTGGCAGCGGAGGGAGGGAGGAAGCAAACAAGCGGAGCTTCCCCTTTTGGGTAAAGTGTTACTAAACCCACAACAGTGTAAACAATGTAAGTAGGGAAAGGAACCCTATAAAGAAAACTGGAAAATGGCTCCAGGTGTCAGAGCCAAAAAACCAGGAGGAGAAAAAGAAAGAAAGAAAAAGTACAAGGAAAGTATAAAGAGAAGGAGTGAGGAAAATAAAAAGAAATAGAAAAAAGAAAACAACTGAAGAAACAAAGGAAATGGGGAAAAAAGAGGGGGAAAGGGGATGTGAGGGGAAGGGGGGGGGGGGGAGAAAGGAAAAAAAAGAAAGCAAAAAGAGGAGAAACAAATAGGATGATAGAGCAAGGAAAAGGGGAAATTAAACGGGGGAGAAATGGAGGGCTGGTGGGATTTTAAAGGTACCGTAAATCATAAGGTAACAACTATGTATAAAATATAAATATTTATTGTTTATACACATTAAAAACAAGTATAGAAAGACACATGTATTGATGAGACAAGCAGTAGTAGAATACAAAGGTTCAAAAAATGGCAATTTATTATTATTCAACTCATCCGATGTAGAATTTCATCGGAGATTAACCTGACGTGTTTCGCAGACTCTGAAAGGCCGCTTCTTCAGGGGTCTATGTCATGGTATGCATTTTAAGCCTTTATTGACCTGCATGATATAGATAGCAAAAATAAATTAAAAACATAGTTATATATATCTGTTAGAGAACGGTCAAGCATGCAAATGTAGCGCCCCTGTGCATACACCATGCGTCATACCCAAACACGTCACCGGGAAACACACCAAGAGGGGACAGGCATGCACCCCCACATACGCCTCACCCACGGATGTGGAGGGAGAGCAGGGAAGGGACACCAGAGAGCAAAAAGTACAGGGACATCCTGCAAATGTGCCAACTAAGGTCAGTGAGTGAGAGAAACAGCCAAAGCACCCAAAAAGAAAATAGAAAAAGAACTCTCCACTTGTAGTTATTACCTGAGCAGATACTATTCATCAAGTAAAATGTGGTAAAAACAGCAGGGGGGGGGGTTAGCCCTGTTAGGGGACTACCTGAGAAGGAACAGGGAGTTCCTATATATAAAAAGAAAATGGAGGATATATGTAATGACTGTGGAGCTACAGGCAGAGTATATCCAAAGGAGAGACAAAAGCAAAAAAGAGGGAGAGAAAAAAAGCTACCTCATATGATGGAAAATGGGCAATCCTGAGAGGCCAGTGGTTAAAGCATTTTCGGCTATACAAATTGTCACCGGGTTGGCCAGCAGCAAGCCAGTCCCCGGTGAAACCCACAACAGTAAAATCAGTGTGTATATGCACTAAAGCGTGCTTGTTATACTCGCTGTGGAACCGAAGAGGTTAATCCTCCACATTGTGTAAAAAGAGTATTTCATCCTGTCTTCTCTGATCCTCCCCTTTTTCCACCGTCCCCAAGCCATCTCCTGATAGGACAGAGCCTTTGGAGTCACTCTGCACATGCTCAGTTTGGTGTGTATTGCTAGAGAGTTGTTGTTTTTTTTCTTGGGAGGGTGCATGTGATCGGCACAGGGCCATTCAGCATTGTCCAGACAGAGGGTCAGGGGTCCTGCAGCCTCATAGGATAGTCAGTGGAGAATGAAAACTTTAGGCTTTAGCTAGACACTGATAGAAGTCACAAGACTGCTATATACTGCTGATGAGAAGAGGTATTTAGCAGTTTATATTTACTAAAATAATTGCATTTCCATGTTCTGTGTACTGTGGGAGATCAGATATTGTGAATGCAGGCTCCTGGGTTTAGTAACACTTTAAAGTTTAACTAATTTCTTTGTTTTGGATACAATAATGAAGGGTTACTGTATATTCTGTAGAATTTTTTTATGTATTTTGTTTGCAATGTGTGCCCTTTTGGGGAGTTTTCCCTTCATTTCCTGTCCAATACCAAGGAAGCGAGAGGAAGTCCCTTCAAAGTGAGGGAATCCCTGGTAGTCACCCTTGTCCTCATTGGATTTTTTCTGCATTATTAGTATTCTGGGGGCAACCCAAAATTTGGGATTTTCTTTAACTTTTACTTTTGATGATAACTGTAATTATGACAAATAGAGATGGTGAATCCTCCCTACGGGAAGCAATACAAACCTGACAGGGGTTCTAATCCCTCTCCGCTCTATCCAAAGCTTAAAGGTTTTTTGCCTTTAAATGCTGGAATTTTCTTCTAACCCTCACAGTCCAAGAAACTGTTGTTGATTCATCCTGATGGCTTTTATTCATGAATAAAATAGCCCCCCCCACCCCCACCAAAAAAAAAATATATCAGTGTTCAGGGAAAACTACTGATTGGCTTTTTGCACCCAGTGGTGTATTTAGGTTTTGTGCTGCCCTAGACTTGACTAAACTTGTGCACCCCCTAATTTAAATGTGACCCACCCCTTCCTGTAAAGGTCACACCCCTTCCTGTTTATGACCCGCCCTGTTGTCTGTAAACCACAGTCTATCAGTGCTAATTGGTGTAGCCTCATCAGTTCCCATAACTTCAGCCTCATTAGTTTAAATAGGGGGTTAGACCGCGCTGAAATTAGTGTGCAAACAAAGCCGTGATCAGTCCATCCAAAATAAACTGTGAATGTCTCTTGTAAATCAAAAAAGTGCTCTGTGCTACAGTTCAATTCCTATATGGAGAATTTTTTTCTTTCTTTGTATGCTTAGTGCTGGTTCATCAGTGCATAGGAAAAGTTAAAGTGTATCCTCCACTGGGTGACCTTCAACAAACCCTCAAGCCACACAAGCTGCATACCAGATCACAATGACCCCTATTTACAGGCGGTCAAAATGGGCATCAATAATAACCAGGAACAGCAATCCTTCTTGGAATTTTTCTCATCAAATGTAACAGATGTGGGTGGCACCAGGCAGGGTTTAAGTATACAGGAGACACAACAAGAAACTCCTCATGGTGTAGTAAGTTAAAATCCGTTTATTAAAAATAAAGTAGAGACTTACATTCAAGTTTTGCCACAATCAGCCGGTCTAAAGCGAAAACTGGAGGGATGGTAATTCAGGGGACACGGTTCCGCGTTCTACCTGGGTTCCAGGGACCGGATGTGACGTATGGCGTTCCCACGTCCTGACGCATTTCGTCAGTATGCAACTGACGTCATCAAGGGGTCATGTCAAATGTACATTTGAATGTAAGTTTCTACTTTATTTATAATAAACGGATTTTAACTTACTACACCATGAGGAGTTTCTTGTTGTGTCTCCTGTATACTTAAACCCTGCCTGGTGCCATCCACATCTGTTACATTTGATGAGAAAAATTCCAAGGATTGCTGTTCCTGGTTATTATTGATGCCCATTTTGACTGCCCGTAATTAGAGGTCATTGTGATCTGATAAGCAGCTTGTGTGACTTGAGGGTTTGGAGAAGGTAACCCGGTGGAGGATACACTACGAAGAAAGAAAAACATTCTCCATATAGGAATTGAGAACTGTAGCACAGAGCACTTTTTTGATTTACAAGAGATATTCACAGTTTATTTTGTATAAGCTGATCACGGCTTTGTTTGCACACTAATTTGAGCGCGGTCTAACCCCTATTTAATCTGTTTCAAGGAGCGTATTTTGCGCTTTCTTTTGACGTGCAGCTCAATCGTTTATACTTAATTTCTATTATATTTATTTAGAGAATTTTATATATATATATATATATATATATATATATATATATATATATATATATATATATTATTAAGCACGTATTCAGCATTTGATGGGCCTGAACTAATTCACGGGTTTATATATTATTCTATAGGTGAGCACTGTGTTCACCAAAATTGAGCGCGGTCACACGCTTTTTCTTTGTCAGCCTCATTAGTGCCCATCAGTGAAGCTTCATTACTGCCCATCAGTGCGGCCTCATCAGTGGCCACCAGTGCAGCCTATCAGATGCTCCACCTACCCTCCTCCGCCCCCAGTTATGGCAGCCAGCTTGTCAATAATATAATTTCATTTCTTTAAACATCCCTGTCCTTGAGCGAGCATACTGAATTGCATCATATAAAATTAAGAGACTTATTTGTATATGATTGCAATAATATTTTGGACTTGCTCACCTCATACGTGCTATCGCAATATGTCACTGGGTTAGTAAGATTACTCCAATCTTATAAGATATTGTGTTTGCTGCCTCTGATTATTTCACCTATTTGTATAATGACTACAGACTTCCTATTCATTATACAAATACGTGAAATAATCAGTGGCAGCAAACACAAGTCCAAATGTCTTAAAAGAAAGGAGTAATCTTACTAATCCAGTGGCATACGGCTCTACTAATGGGCACTGTTAAGCTGCACTGATATGATGGACTGATAGGCTGCACTAATGGGCACTGATAGGCACTGAGCAAAGCGGAGTCCGGCGAGTGGACCGCCCATGTGAAAGGACCCTAACATTTTTTCTGTAAAGGTAAACTATCCATTTAATAGAATAAAATTGCTTTAGTACACTGCCTGGCCAAGAAAAAGGTCGCCACCTGGAATTGACTAAGCAACTAAGCAACTAACTAAGCAACTAACTAAGCAACTAACTAAGTAACTAAGCAACTAACTAAGTAAGCATGCAGTAACTCTCCTATTGGATAATTACTGCACATGCCCAAAGAATGAGGTCAGATGACTACCTGAATATACGGAATGACCAGGTTATTCCAGCAATGGATCTTTTCTTCCCTGATGACACGGGCATATTCCAAGATGACAATGCCAGGATTCATAGGGCTCAAATTGTGAAAGGGTGGTTCAGGGAGCATGAGACATCATTGTCACACATGGATTGGCCACCACAGAGTCCAGACCTTAACCCCATTGAGAATCTTTGGGATGTGCTGGAGAAGGCTTTGCTCAGTGATCCGACTCTCCCATCATCAATACAAGATCTTGGTGAAAAATGAATGCAACACTGGATGGAAATAAATCTTGTGATATTGCAGAAGCTTATCGAAACAATGCCACAGCGAATGCGTGCCGTAATCAAAGCCAAAAAAATATTAGAGTGTGACCTTTTTTTTTTGGCCAGGCATTGTATTTTGTGGTAGAGTATAGCCCTCCTTTGAATAATTTCCTCTTATTTGTTTGAACCTTGGACTAGTATATAAAGCAGAAAGCTAGCCTGTGTATATCCACAGTCCAATCCCTTTCTCTAGTAAATCACTTTCACCTGGTGCTCGGTGATGACTGAGCAGTGCTGGCATGCTTTAACTATAACACAGGCTGCTAGTGATCTTCGGAAAGCTGACAGCATTAAAAAAAAAAATAGGTGACTCTGTTGCCAATTAATGTCATTATGAATTACCTGCTATTTTGTACATGACAGGATGCGTGGAGCCCAATGCCGAACGGATTACCAACTGGAAGGTGTATGTAATGTAAAAGTGCTCATTTTATAAGTGAAAAACACCAGCAAGATGCAATTCAGATGGAAATTTTGCTTTGCACCTCTGATCAGCAAGCATCCTGCAGTAACTAATGGTGTGCGATCAGCTAGCTTCTGTTCACACCATGCAGGTGCGACTAAGCGTGCATTTCCACGTGCCCCGTGTAGGGTGACAAATAATTTAAATGGGCTGCTCTACACGTGAGAAATATGCAGAAAAACTCCCTGACCTCCCTAACATTGCACCGCACTGCATGATGCTGTGGCACCATGAGTTTTAGAGCGTGTGAATATGCGTGCCTTAGCAGATGCGTGGGGGTGCTATTAAAGTAGAAGTCCATTCAAATGCTAATTATACCTAAAACTGCTCCCCGCTCCCCATTCTAAGCTTATTCTAACTACCCTGTAAAGCTGGGTACACACTATTCGTTTTTGTTTTTTTTTTCATTAAACCCAGCGGGCAAGAATGAATAGAAACTGAAGAGCCTGGGACAAGCTGCTGTACTAACTATGAGATATTAGTACAGCAATCTCCCCCTCTGAGCTATTGTGTTCTGACAGGGGGGTGGCTCCCCCACCAGAACACCCTGGTCAGCGCTCTCAGCCATTGGCTGAAAGCGCTGATCGGATTGTGACCGAACGGTCAGTTTCTGTCAGACCGGCTGCCGTACACACAGACCGAACAATGGCTGTTTCAATAGAAAATGCCGCCTGATATTCGGCACGTTTGTACTAGGCCTAAAGCAGGAAGGGGTCTGCAAACTGTGGCCCGTTGCTTGCCTTTATCCATCCCTTGGGGCACTATTCCTCACACTGACACCAACAATGGGATACTTTTCCTCCCCTGATATCAGAGATGGGGAACTAGTTCTCACACTGACACCAATGATGGGGAAATTTTCCTCTCACTGACGCCAATGATGGGGCAATTTTCCTCTCACTGACACCAATGATGGGGCAATTTTCCTCTCACTGACACCAATGATGGGGCAGTTTTCCTCTCACTGACACCAATGATGAGGCAATTTTCCTCTCACTGACACCAATGATGGGACGCTATTCCTCCCGCTGACACCAATGATGGGACGCTATTCCTCCCGCTGACACCAATGATGGGACACTATTCCTCCCGCTGACACCAATGACGGGACACTATTCCTCCCGCTGACACCAATGACGGGACGCTATTCCTCCCGCTGACACCAATGACGGGACGCTATTCCTCCCGCTGACACCAATGATGGAACGCTATTCCTCCCGCTGACACCAATGATGGGATGCTATTCCTCCCGCTGACACCAATGATGGGACGCTATTCCTCCCGCTGACACCAATGATGGGACGCTATTCCACCCGCTGACACCAATGATGGGACGCTATTCCTCCAGCTGACACCAATGATGGGACGCTATTCCTCCCGCTGACACCAATGATGGGACACTATTCCTCCCGCTGACACCAATGATGTAACATTTTTTACTCCTGCTGACCACCAAGCCTAATACATGGTTTACTCCCATTGATACTAGGGCATTTTCTACTCCCACTGGCCATAGTCAGTCCCCCTTAAGTTTTAAGAGCAGTTAACTGGCTCTTTGTTTCGAAAGTTTAGAGACCCTTTCCGTAAAGGAAAGATGTGGATACTTGCCTATGTGGAGGGTGCTCTGGTCTGGTCACATGACCTCTCCAGCGTCCAGCTTCAGTGTAGAGGGGAGATCGTGGACAACGACTGGTCAGTGACATCACCCATGGGCTTATTATGGGGCATCCGTTGTCAGCTGTCCCTTCTCCACACTAAAGCCAATGCTGGGGCCCAATCACATGACTGGACCAGACGCTCTCAGTATAGTTAGGTATGGACCTCTTTTTCTTTTACAGGGTTGGTATAGGCTGTAAAAGGCTGGGGGTGGGAGAAGGTTTAAAGTGGTTCTTCACCCTGAAAATAAAATATTAAAAGCTATAAATACTGTAGCTGCTGACTGACCTAATAATAGGACGCTTGCCTGTCCAGGGATCCCGCACATGTTTACTGTTGGGAAGCCGGGTGTGACTCCTTGCGGCTTCACAGCCAGCTTCCCACTGCGTATGCATAAGCCACACTGCATTTTGTGAATGGTCCTGCAGCTTTCTGGGACCTGTGATGTGTCCCAAAAGGCTGCGGGGGAAGGAAGGGGGCTAAACATCTGCTCGGATCGCTCTAGCATTTTAAGGGGACAGCAAATTTACACTGTTATACAAGCTGTACACTCACCACTTTACATTTTTAGCAAAGTGTTATTTCTTCAGTGTTGTCACATGAAAAGCTAGAATAAAATGTTTACAAAAATGTGAAGGGTGTACTCACTTTTGTGAGATACTGTATTTTGCTGACTGCTGGCGGGTAGTGTTGGCGGTTGCTGCTGGTGGTTACTGCTGGTGGGTACTGTTGGTCATGACTTTGGGTACTGCTGGAGGAAGCAGCGGCTGCAGTAGGGAGCAGAGCCGCTGCTTCCTGTATGGCTCCTGTCACATGTGGAGGAGGGGTGCATTTCATATCACTCCGCCTGTGACAGAGCCGGAACTATACAGGAAGCAGCGGCTCTGTCACTGACTCGTGACACGGGAATAAGCACAAACGGATTTGTTTGACTGGCCAGAGGGGAATAGTTTAATTTAGCTTCCCTTGCTAAACACTTACATTTAAATAAAATTGTGCTGTGGATATAACATTATACTTTACTCAATCAGACATCCTAAGTCTCCCGCGGCAGCCAGGAGATCGCACGGCACTTGCGGGTGTCCATGAGCCGTCGGCCAAAGGCGGGAGACTCCCGCAAGTCGCAGGAAACTTGGGAATTCTGGATAACACACTTCGGTTCAAGACCAGAATAGAGAAATGATGTTCCTGTATATGATATACAACTGAAACAGACTGCCTAGCCTTTAATAGTATGTGTGTAAAAAAAAAAAATATATATATATATATATACATTAGTTGTTCTCATAAGTTTGCATACCCTGGCAGAATTTATGATTTCTTGGCAATTTTTTTTAGAGAATATGAATGATAACACAAACATTTTTCTTTCACTCATGGTTAGTGTTTGGCTGAAGCCATTTATTATCAATCAATCATAATTACAACAGAAACTACCCAAATGACCCTGATCAAAAGTTTACATACCCCAGTTCTTAATACCGTGTATTGCCCCCTTTAACATCAATGACGGCTTAAAGTCTTTTGTGGTATTTGTGGATGAGGCTCTTTATCTTCTCAGATGGTAAAGCTGCCCATTCTTTCTGGCAAAAAGCCTCCAGATCCTGTAAATTCTTGGGCTGTCTTCCATGAACGGCACGTTTGAGATCTCCCCAGAGTGGCTCAATGATATTGAGGTCAAGAGACTGAGATGGCCACTCCAGAACCTTCACTTTATTCTGCTGTAGCCAATGACAGGTCGACTTGGCCTTGTGTTTAGGATCATTGTCATGTTGGAATGTCCAAGTACGTGCCATGCGCAGCTTCCGGGCTGATGAATGCAAATTTTCCTCCAGTATTTTTTGATAACATACTGCATTCATCTTGCGATCAATTCTGGGCAAATTTCCTGTGCCTTTGTAGCTCACACATCCCCAAAACATCAGCGATCCACCTCCGTGTTTCACAGTAGGAATGGTGTACCTTTCATCATAGGCCTTGTTGACTCCTCTCCAAATGTAGTGTTTATGGTTGTGGCCAAAAAGCTCAATTGTGGTCTCATCACTCCAAATTACTTTGTGGCAGAAGGTTTGAGGCTGGTCTCTGTGCTGTTTGGCGTATTGTAGGCGGGATACTTTGTGGCATTTGCGTAGTAATGGCTTTCTTCTGGCGACTCGACCATGCAGCCCATCTTTCTTCAAGTGCCTAACTATTGTGCATCTCGAAACAGCCACACCACATGTTTTCAGAGAGTCCTGTATTTCACCTGAAGGTATTTGTGGGTTTTTCTTTGCATCCCGAACAATTTTCCTGGCAGTTGTGGCTGAAATTTTAGTTGGTCTCCCTGACCGTGGTTTGGTTTCACCAGAACCCCTCATTTTCCACTTTTTGATTAGCGTTTGAACACTGCTGATTGGCATTCTCAATTCCTTGGATATCTTTTTATATCCCTTTCCTGTTTTATACAGTTCAACTACCTTTTCCCGCAGATCCTTGGACAATTCTTTTGCTTTCCCCATGACTCAGAATCCAGAAACATCAGTGCAGCACTGGATGAAATATGCAAGGGTCTGTCAGGAGTCCAGAAACGCATTGACCTTTTTATACACACACACTAATTACAAGCAAACCGTTTACAGGTGAGGATGGTTACCTTTTAATAGCATTTCAAACCCCTTTGTGTCAAATCGTGTGCATGTTATCAGGCCAAAATCACCAGGGTATGTAAACTAAAGCCCCGTACACACGCACAGATTGTTGGCCGTAAATTGTTGGCCAACGTCCGATCTGTCGATTGTAGGCTTGTTAGTATGATGCTTATGACAACCAACTGCAAATTTTCGGCCAAAAAAATCTAGTGTGCATGCTATAAAATTTTTGTTGGACAACAAAGAACGGCCGATTGTTCGTCAGTCAGTACAGATTTCGGCAGACAAAAATCAGATGAGCAAGACTGGGCATGCTCAGAGAAGAAAAAACACACTGAAAGTCAACCAGAACATGACATCACTTCTGAAGTTGGTTTTTGTTGGCCAACAAAAGTCCAGTGCAAGTCTAGAGCACATTTCAAGCAACAAACAACACTGGACAAAAGTTGGCCGATCAGTTGGCCAACAATCTGTGCGTGTGTACGGGGCTTAAGGAGCACAATTGTGTATATATAGATATATTATACCCAATAACATATAAATGTTAGCTGCCAAATATTTAGATTCCTTTCTTGCAGACCTCTAATATATAAATGGCAAAATCATCTGTGTTGTGTATGAAATGTTTCAGTAATTAAAATTAATATATCTTCTCCCATCACTGATCCAGACAAGATGATTATCCATTTTGGAGACTAGCTGATAGCACAGCTCTTTGATACTTGTTTGTGGCGTGGAAAAAGTTAAGTGTCGGTTGGAGTGCAGCGTACCGAGAGTATAATGTCATGCTGTACATCCACATGACGACCCATCCAGCCTTGCTTGTTGCCTGGTAACCATTAAGAGGGACACTTACCTTTAAAATGGTCCTTTGACGTCAGTCCTGTTTTCCTGTCAGATACTTAAGTTCTCATCCTCCGCTTTTTCTTTTTTTTATGCTCTCGTTGTTTCATGTAAATATTAGTCACGAATAGTTGAGTTGTCTTACCGAATCAAGATGGAAAATCAAACAAATTAATCTGTTCTAACTGAAGAGTGTAAAGTGGTAGTTTTGTTTCAGATAAAATTGCTGGTGCATGGTTCCTCAGACATGGGAGGGTGATCAGACAGTCCGGGGTCATCTGACCATGCTAAAGCTTTAAAAACTCCACCACTTCCCATACTCGTTGGAGCCCTGCAAACACTTCTGACATTTTCTTATAGGGGAGGTAAAAAAAAAAAACAAAAAAAACCTGTGTGCTGGTTTTTGGGGACTCTATTTGCTACAATAGGCATCCTAAAAAGTCCTCACCACCAGTATAAAACTGTGGCCAAGTTTGACCTTCAAGTGATAAAGTCTCGTATTTTTTTTTTTTCTCTGTTAAAATAACAAACCTGTTATTCTTACCTCCTCTAGCAGTTGGTTTTGCACAGAGCAGCCCAGATCATCCTCTTCTCAGGTCCCTGGCAGGAGCGCCTGGCCCCTCTCTCCTGTTCGAGTGCCCCCACAGAAAGCAGCTTGCTCTGGGGGCACCTGCGCCGAGCTACAGCTCCGTGCATCCATTTAGACACAGAGCCACGGTTCGGCCTCGCCCCCTCTCTCTCCTCATTGGCTGAGTTTGATTGACAGCAGTAGTAGCCAATGGTGCCGCTGCTATGTCTCAGCCAATCAAGAGGGAGAGTCTTGGACTGCCAAGGCATTCGTGGACATTGCTGGATTGAGAGGGGGCTCAGGTAAGAGGGGGGCTGCTGCACGCAGAAGACCTTTTATCTTAATGCTTAGAAAGCATTAAGATGAAAAACGTTCTGCCTTTACAACTCCTTTAAAGGAGAAGTACTTTTTTTGGCCATTCTCTTGTGGGTCACAGGAATGCACTTGAAGCGGAGCTCCACCCGAAAGGGGAAGCTCCGCTTGTTCCCCCAGCTGCCACATTTGGCACCCTTTGCGGGGGGGGGGGGGGGGGGAGTGGGTACCTGGTTTTGATAGGTACCCACTCCCACTTTTGGCTCAGTTCACCGCAGCCAAGTGAGCCGGAAATTTGCCCCTTCCCCCTGCAACCAGCCCATTTACAGCATGATTTACGCATGCACAGTAGAGAAGCAGCTGCCGGGGTTTCCCTTCGCTTCAAGAATCAGCTTAGGTGAGAATACTGCTGGATGCCCAGGCTGATAAGTACCCTAATAGTAAAAGTCAGTAGCTACAATATTTGTAGCTGCTAACTTTTAATTTTTGAAAGGGGAGGGGGCAGATTTCCTATTTAAAGAGGAAGTAAACCCTCCTCTGCAACTTGTACCTATAGGTAAGCCTATTTACCTATAGGTACTGTAAACATCTCCTAAACATGTACCGTTTAGGAGATATTTAAGTTACATGCAGCCAGTGACGTCACTGGCGCATGCGCTTTGAAGGAACGGCTGGTGCCGTTCCTTCAGAGCCCCGTGCCGTGACCGTCGGCTCCCGCGCGTGCGGGGGAGTGACGTCACTGTGGCTCCGGCCAATCAGATGGCCGGATGCCGCGATCCCGGAAGACGGGGGACTGAACATGCCGCCCGTCATAGAGGTAAGCGGGTGGCACGGCGGGGGCTCGTTCTAAGGTAAGTATTTCATAATGAGCTAGTATGCGATGCTTACTAGCTCATTATGTGTTTCTCTTTCAGGGTGAAGAAAAAAAAAAAATTTCGGTTTACAACCTCTTTAAAGTGGACCTTCACTCTGTCAGCATTGACTAGTTTTAATCCTTATGTTGTTAGCATTAGCTAATAGATGGGAAAGACTATCATTTTTTTTTTTTTTTTTTTTTTACATTTTATTTTATATTTTTTAAATATTTCTTCAGTTACTTTCTGGTTACCAGGCCTAGGCAAATGATGTCCTACATCCCAGGAGTCTTCAGGAGGGGAGGATGGGCTTTCTCGGCTAAGCAAACCCTCCTGCCTGCATGCATACTTGAGCTAAGGGCAGGAAGTAAATGTTACATGAATCATTTGCCCTTACTCAAAATAGCCACAGCCAGAAATGCTAGGGGGGTTATTTTTCAAAGTGATTTTGCAGCAAAATAAAGCATGAAGATACGGATGGATGGCGGAGTTTCCCTGGAATACTAAGAATTAAATATTGTTTTTGGTGCTCAGATGCAGTGTAATTCCGCTTTAAGCTCGGACCAGCCAAATTTCCTATACATGTATGGGTACTGTGGTTGAACAAAAGTCGATCTACCGATTGGTTATTGTACAACCGCCCTATTAAATTTTCTCCGTTCGATCAGCGCTGCAGGCTATAGTCTGCAACGTTGATCAGTGTATTCTGAGGGCATAGAAGTATCCCGTTGTCAGAATACAATAGTTCAGCAGGGAGGATTCCCCCATCCACAAGTGTGTAAATGGGGGAATCAAGACATTTTTTTCATTCAATCCACTGATTGGAAAAAAAAAAAAACAAATAAACCGAATCCTCCATGGACTGCCTTACTTGTTTTCTCCTGTGACCCAAAATCAGCCGACTGCAGGCTTAGCCAGCTGTCGCTGTCAGCTGATGTCAGAGCTACTCCAAGCTCTGGAAGGACCCCAACCAGTTTTTCATGATCCACCCAGCTGCCTGATTGACAGCTAACTCTGGCTTTCAGCGCTTAGTCCCGTCTCCAGCCCGGTGCTCCAGTGACTGACAAAGCTGAGATAGAAAGCATAGAGCTGAATATATGTGTTCTCTTTTTTTTTCTAACTAGTGACCTCAAACTTCTACTAAGTTTATCACATTAACCTTCCTAAAACTAGCCATACAGTATTAGATGTCTTTTTTGCTTAGCCTACTGCAAGGTGAACATGAGAAATCTAACAGATTCGCCCATCCACAGTAAACAGAGGGGATGGCCGAATCCCTGTGCTGGGCTATTCTATGCTGACAGCCAGCGGCAGCAGCTGTTAAAATACCCAAGTTGTGGCTGTCAGAACACCCCAGCAGCGGCTGCTTGTGTATGTTCTTCCTGAACAATCACAAAATATCCATCAGTGGAATTTGTGAAGGAAATTTACAGATTTATTTTGTGAAAACATTGATATGAAGTGCTATTGGGCACCCTATGTCCAGTATTTGTATAATTTTTTTATCATTGTGATTTCTTTGGGTATAAATTATATATGCCTTTTTTTCAAAAAAGTTTCAATAAATATATTTGATTTTATCCCTATAGATTATTTCTTACTATTTACCGTTAAAGTCCATGTTGTGCTGATTTTTGATTAGGATGTGGCACTGCTATATCCATTTATGTCCATGGCAACCGCCCCATAAGGACATTGTTTTTGATATATGCTTGTGTATGGAAGCAGCCACGGTTCAGCTGACCATTTTCCAGCAGGCTCCCTAGAAAAAAATTAAATTGACTAAGGCTCAATTTACACTTATGTGACTTGTCATGCAACGTTGGACATCAAATTTGCATGGTCAGTCTTTCCCCATGTTTTCCATTGATAACCATTCATATTTACCCACTGAGCAAATTTCAACTGGTTTGACAAGAACCAGACAAAATTTGCCCAGTGTGTGGTTAACTTAGAGGATCCCCAGTCATATTTTGGGTTTATTAAAAGTCAGCCGCTACAAAAGCAATGCGCTCACCTGAGCCATTCATTCCATCGGTCTTCTTTCCACGGCGCTGGGATCTCAACTGTGGGCATCTGGCTGTGACAGCTTGCAGCTTCACAACCAGGTGTGCACTGGGCATGTCCGAGCTTCACTGTGCGTTGTGAATGGTCCTGCAGTCTCCTGGGACCTGTGATGTGTCCCAGAAGACTGCAGGGAGGGGTGGAGAACTTCCACTCGGATTGCCTAGGCAATCCTAACGGAAGTGGGAGTGGGTACCTGTCAAAACCAGGTACACGCTCTTCCCCTCATAAAAAGGGCCATTTCCTATAGAAGAGGAGTCCTTAGAGTGGAGTTCCACCCATGTTAGTAACTTTAGATGTATGTAATCCCGTTTAACCACTTTACCACCGGAGGATTTTCCTGCTAAAAGACCAGGGGGTTTTTTGCGATTTTTTACTGCGTGACTTTAACGGACAATTGCACGGTCATGCGACGCTGTACCTAAACGAATTTCACGTCCTTTTTTTTCCACAAACAGAGCTTTCTTTTGGTGGTATTTGATCACCTGTGCAATTTTTTGATCACGTGCTATAAACAAAAAAAGAGCGTAATTTTTGCAAAAATAACAATATTTTTCACTTTTTTTATATATGAAATTCCCCCCCAAAAAAATGTAAAAATCAAAATTTTTTTAACATTTTCGGCCAATTTGTTTTTCTGCTACATATGTTTGGTAAAAAAATCGCAAAAAGCGTATTTTGATTGGTTTGCGCAAAAGTTATGGCGTTTACTAACAAAGGGAAAGATTTTTGGTGTTTTTTTTTTTAACGAGTAATGGCGGCGATCTGCGATTTTTTTTTTTTTGCGGTACTGCGACATTGCGGCGGACAGATCGGACCCTTGACTGACATTTTTGACACTTTTGGGGTTACCAGTGACATTACTGCAGTAATCAGTGCTATATATATGCACTGTTACTGCAAAAATGACACTGGCAGGGAAGGGGTTAACTGTATTGGACAGGGAGGGGTTAAGTGTGTCCTAGGGGCATGCTTCTAACTGTAGTGGGACATTGCTATTGGTGTAAAAACAAAGATCAACGGTTCTACATAGTAGAACCGTCTGATCTCCGTTTTTACACAGGGAGAACTGACAGGCGGCTTGTTTACATAAGCCGCTCTGTCTTTCTCCCGCTGTACCGGCGATCGTAGTGTGACCGGCGGACATCGGGTCTGCCAGTCACACTCCCGCACTCCTCCGTGAACGAGCCGAGGCGGGCGCGCGCCTCGGCGGGCGCGCGCTCGCCCGCTATTGGCTCTAGAAGGAGTGACAGGCGAGCGACGTAGACCTACGTCACTCTGCCTGGCCGGGGCCGACTGCCGCAGTAGATATACTGTGCGCAGTCGGCAAGTGGTTAAAACTACTTTTACCAATGGAAACTTTTTTTTTTCTGCTAGTAAATACCTTATTTTCTTCTTTATTCATCCTCTCCTCACTTCTGGGTTCGGCCGCCGATCGGCGATTACGTCATTTGTCGATTCGCAGGGGGGTGCTGGGATGTATCTGATGGCAGGAAATCTCGCATTATTACACAGGAGTCCTAAGGTGTAGTGTTTGTATTGAGGCCGTGCTCTGCCCCGCCTCCGCCCTGCCTCCTCTCAGTGAGCGAGGACTGAAAGCATTATATCCTCACTGAGCTCACTTAGAGGAGGCGGGGCAGAGCACGGCCTCAATCCAATCCATACAGTACAGCTCACTGAGAGGAGGCGGGGCGGAGGCGGGGCAGAGCACGGCCTCAATACAAACAGTACAGCTCAGGACTCCTGTGTAATAATGCGAGATGTCATGCCATGGGATACATCCCAGCACCCCCTGCGAATCGCCGAATGACGTAATCGCCGATCGGCAGCCGGACCGGAAGTGAGGAGAGGATGAATAAAGAAGAAAATAAGGTATTAACTAGCAAAAAAAAATTGGTAAAAGTAGTTTTAAAGGGGATTACATACATCTATGTAATCCAAGTTATTAAAAATGGGTGGAACTCGACTTTAAGCAGAGCTTCCCCTTTTGGATGAAGCTCTAATTTAATAAGTGTGTTCCTGGCCACTACTTATTAGCTAGGTGCAAAGTTTAAAGAATGTTCTTTTCATCTCTGTCTCTCTTTTTCTGAGATTTTTTAGTATTATATATATGAGAGATGAAAAGTGACTGGAATCCGATTAATCACTTCTGCCAAAACTGATTTTATAAGTTGACCCGACAGTTCTTGTTTAATTTTATTCTACACGTGTAAAAACCCTGCAGTGGAAGAAGTGACGGGATTTGGTACAACCTTGGCCTAAGGCAGCTACATTTCAAAGATCAGTAAGCTTTAGTCTGTTTCATAACCTTGTTACTCTGACTCTTACCTGATCATTATGGGTGGAATCCTGGGAGCCAAATCATTCGCTTTGTTATATTTCATAGAGTCCATCGGTGAGGAGTTCTTGGATCTGCTCCTTCCACCACTGACTGTTATGCTGGCCATACAGTAGCTGAAAAAATCGTTCGAACGTCTGTCATTTGGTCCGTTTGTTTGTTTTTCGTCCAGTTAATGGGAACAAATAGAAAATCGGTTTTAACTTTTCAGAGCTGAAAAATCGAAGAAACGGTTTGGAAAATTCTGCCGAATGAACGATAAATTGAAAGGTTAATGTGTTTCCCTCCCGAACTTTTGCCCTAGGCATATGTGAAAAAATGAACGAAAAACAGATTCATTTATGTCCATTGAACGATTTATCGTTAAAATTTCGGTCATTACATGATTGCACGATCGTCTGCTCTCACGGCCCTTTTTTGAAAATGAGTTTGAACGATTTTTCGTATAGCGTATGGCCAGCATTACATTACCCTTACACTTCATGATACACTTGTATCAAGTTCGTGGTCTCTATCTTCTGTGTCTACAAGTTTGTGGTCTCTATCTTCTGTGTCATATTCACAGTCTCAGATCCTGTTATGTATCTACTGTCTGACACAGAATATTCACGGAATTTGGTGTGCGGTCTTTTGGTAATGTGGAGGGTCACACTTAGGCCTCATGCACACGGGGCATTTGAAAAAATGAGCTGCAAAGCCAGTTCTGATTCCAGGAAAAAGAAGCTGTAAAAATGTGCTTTTAGAAGTGTTTTGTATTGATGTTAATGCACGTTTTAGCCATGTTTTAGCAGTGTTGGTGTTTAGCAGCCTTTCTCTGCCTTCTTCTATTTTCCAACCTCCAATCCAACTACTACAGCTTAAAAACCATCTGACGTGGCCTAACGCTGTATGCAGCCTTTAGCAGCGTCAGGCGTTTTTACAGCCTAACGCTGCTGCTCCAGAACGCACTGGTCCTGGGTTTTTTTTTTACAGCTTGAAAACGCCTATGCCACTTACAGCTTCTAAAACCTTTGTGTGCATGAGGCCATAGAATAACATGGAGGGGAGTTTTTAACCTGAAAAAACCCTTCAGACGCTCCTAAAAGCAGCTGTAAAAATGTCCTATGTGCATGAGGCCTTAAAGTGATTCTAAAGGCAGAATGTTTTTCATCTTAATTCATTAAGATGAAAAAAAAACCTGTGTGCAGCAGCCCCCGTAACACTTACCTGAGCCCCATCTCTATCCAGCGATGTTGCACAAGAAGCTCAGCTGTGTGGGGACTCTCCTTCCTGATTGACTGATACAGCAGTGGGCTCCATTGGCTCCCGCTGTTATCAATCAAAATCAGTGAGCCAATGAGGAAAGGTGGGGGTGAGCCGCGGCTCCATGTCTGAACGGACACACAGAGCTTAGCTCAGGTGCCCCCATTGCAAGCTGCTTGCGTCGGCAGGAGAGAGGGGCTAGAAGCGCCAGCGAGAGACCCAAGAAGAGGAGGATCTGGGCTGTTCTGTGCAAGAAGAGGAGGATCCGGGCTGTTCTGTGCAAGAAAAGGAGGATCTGGGCAAGAAGAGGAGGATCCGGGCTGCTCTGGGCAAGAAGAGGAGGATCTGGGCTGCTTTTGGCAAGAAGAGGAGGGTATGGGATGTTATGTGCAAGAAGAGGATCTGGGCTGCTCTGTACAAGAAGAGGAGGATCCAGACTGCTCTGTGCAAAACCAACTGACATATTTGTTATTTTTAAACCAAAAAAAAAAAAAAAGAGACTTTAGTATCACTTTAAGTCCTCCCATATCAAGAAAGCTGACCATTACTGGTCTACACCATGGCACAAGTATAAGAGTAAGCGAATAATCTGTGAGCGGTCTGTGCAAATACCCAGAAAGTGTTTACTTTCTAAGTAAAACTGTATACTGTTAATCTTTCCTCTGGAGGGAGAAATCTCTGGATTGTGTGTCTGGGGTGTAGTGATCTAATCAGCTGCTGTTACATCACTGGAAAACATTCAGTCCCCATTGTGGGATTAGTGATATTCTATAGACTCATTAAAACCTCTTAGAACTGTTTCCAGTGCAAAAAAAATAAAGATACCACTGAATTACGGACCTGTATGCCATCCTCTTTATGCAAGCATGGCTGCAAATGAAATCTGAATATTCATTAATGTACAAGACGGAGTTAAGTGCTCAGTGTATGAATGCAAATTGATTAAGTACATAAGGAAACAAATGTGTGCATAATAGACTGAGAGCGTGCCAGCCGCTGCGTTCTATGTAGAAAAGAGGTGACTGGTGTACTATGCTGTGGTATCGTTTTTAAAAATATAACAAAAACATCTGTAACGTGTAAAAGCATCTATGGATGCCTGTACATACCTCCTAAGGCTTCCTGTAATGGCTTAAAGTGATTGTAAACGTTAAAGGGTAACTCCACTTTCGTTGGGGAAAAGTATAGTAAATAAAGAAAAAACAATATAGAGTATCCAATTGCGACACAAATCATATTGTAATTAAAAATTACCTTTCCTTTTCAATCTGCAGCCGTTGTAATGTTCTGAAAATGCAATGCAATATGGCTGCCTGGAGCTGTTCTGTACACAGAATGTATACTGACCACACCCCAGAAACCTCTCCTGCCTGTGTGATTGGCTCACCAATTTTCCCAGAAGTCTGCCTAAAATACAAGTCAGATTTCTGGCATCCCCTGCAACAAAAATGTCATTATTGTTGAGATATTCCCAATAGGAACACATCTAAAGGGATGCAGGCCCAGCAGATTTCCTCATTACAGCCCTGCGGCTGCACAGCTGATAGATAATTATGAAGCCACTCCCATTAGACCCACTCGGCACAGAGGAATAAAAAAAAGAATAACAAAAGATAGGAATCTGCAACAAAGTTTGTTAAAATCCCTGCAATGCACAGAGATCACCCAGAGGGGAATGTGTTTTTCTCAACAAAACTGGAGTTACCCTTTAAGCTTGTAAAACAGCCCATTCATTTTAAAATTGAAACTAAAAGCAAAACATTTTTGTATCTACAAAATAATTTTCACATTTTTTTTATATGAAATTCTCAAAAAAAAATAAATGTAAAAATCTAAATTTTTTAACATTTCAGGCCAATTTGTTTTCTGCTACATATTTTTGGTCAAAAAAAATCACAATAGGCGTATTGTGATTGGTTTGCGCAAAAGTTATTGCCTTTACTAACTTCGGGAAAGATTTATGTAATTTTTATTGTTTTTTTTTTTTTAACTAGTGGCGGCGATCTGCAATTTCTTTTTTTTGCGGGACTGCGACATTGCGGTGGACAGATCGGACCCCTGACTGTAATTTTTGACACTTTTGGGGGGACCAGTGACATTACTACAGTAATCAGTGCTATAAATATGCACTGTTACTGTAAAAATGACACTGGCAGGGAAAGGGTTAACTTGTGATCAAGGGGTTAAGTGTGTCCCTAGGGACGTGATTCTAACTGTCAGGGGGCGTGGCTTGTGATGTAATCACAGAGACATGCGATCCTACATAGTTGGATCACATAGCCTCTGTGAATACTTTAGTGAGAATGACAGATGGCTTTGTTTACATCAGCAGTCTGTCCTCTCACTGCAGCGGGAGATTGCGAGTGGCCGGTGGCCTTTGGAGCCGCCTGTTACACACACTGACTCCCCAGCCGATGAGCGGGGAGCGGGAGCGTGCCTCCGGCGGCGCGTGATCGCCCCCTAGCTCCTCCCAAGCTAGCGCCGTACATGTACGGCACTTTGCCTGGGAGCGCCAGACTGCCGCCGTACAACTGCGGCGGGCGGTCGGCAAGTAGTTAAATCATGGCCGTTCTGACAGACTAAAGCAGGGTTTTCTCAGCCAGGGTTCCAACGAAACCAGAGGTTCCTCCGGAGGATGCTAGGGGTTCCTTGAGCAATGAGCAATTTCTGTCTCTCAGATAAGTTCCCAATGACACCATTGATCCTTTTAGCTATCTGTAAGGAGGTAATTCTTCCAAATGACCACAAGTGTAAGGAGCCTTCTTCTCACTAACCATCACACATAGATATAGAGGAGAGTGGGCTGCAGATAAACAGGTATAAGGAGGATTTGTTTAATCAATGTCACCTGAGCACGGTCACTTCAATGATTACATGTAAGGGTTTATAACTACTTTAAAACTAATGTGTTTTCATTTTGTTAAGCTCTGCGCAAACAGTTGGTGCTATATAAATCCTGTATAAGAATAATAATGTTGTTTTTATCGCGCAAACTATATGTATACTTGGAAATCCTTAGATTTTTACTTTGCAGTTTATTTCCAATCTTGTGACTGTTTATAAGTGGAGACAGTTTTTTTTTTTTTAACCTGAAACGGACCAGAAGACGCACAGGACCCTTTTCCAGTGCAGACCGGGGCCACTCCGGACATGTGTGAACCGGCACCATTGAGAGCCAGTCACACTCTCTCCTTTCATGCAAATTGGATGCAGGGATTCCCACAAGTGTGAAAACCGGCCCTAATGTTGCTAGTACAAGAGATTGACTGTTCTCACTTGTGTATAGGATGGGCTGCATTGGATCTAAGACTACCTTTGGGATCAGGACTATGTGTAGTGTTTGGTTAATAAATTTACTTGGATTGATCCCTGGAGTTTCTCTTGATGATCAGGTTGAGTTTTATGACCTTTTCTGAAGGCTTTCTACTTGATAAGCCATGTCCTAAAGCACGATATGACTAAACAATGAAACCTCAGATTAGTAACCTTTCATCTGTTAAGACAGCCTTACATACTGAAATCGCAGTGCGTTTATTTATTTTTTTTATAAATTCTAGCAGTCAAATGTTTTAGAACTCTTAAATTTTTCCAGTTTTTCTTAAAATTTTAAGTGTATATAAATTCTGTTTTTTTTTGGTATGTTGGCCATCATGTCTCATTCACAGTTTTCTTAAAGTAAATCTTCACCCTCTTAATGGTGTTCCCTCCACCCCACCCTTCCTCCTGTCCTGTACATGGATAGTGCTGTGTTTTTTTTTTTCGTTTTTCTTTGGGTTTTTTATCTTTTTTTTTTTTTTTTTTAATTAGTTTTCAGCCCCTCCCTCCCATACACTCGTTTAATGATGTGCAGAGTGCCTGCTGTGTGTCCTGCAATATACACAACACCTATCCCTGGAGACTTAGGTGGCAGGTCTAGCCACGCATCATTGGGAGGCCTAAACCCGTAAGTGGCAGCAGGTCTCTCGTTGACGCCCAAAACAGCATGGTGGCATGGGAGTAAACTGAATAAATGATGGAGGACACCTTTTTTTTTTTCTTCTTGGGGGTAGATTTGCTTTGGATGCATTTGTCCACTCTCAAGTTTATGCAAATACCAGTGTACAGCCATTGATTTCTACTGGTGGCTCTACACCGAACCTGTGAAAGCTATGTGGAGAAACACCTCCTGATTTGATGTGTGGCCCTTTGGTGCCCATGTAACAAAAAATGAAAAGAGCGGGCACACCAACCAAGTGCATTAACATTTAGCAATCTATTGAAGGAATTAAATTACAATCTATTGAAGGAATAGAATTCCAACATACTCTCAAGTGAAAAAATAAATTCAGTCCAGTATTTATGCTCTCAACGGTGCCCATCCACAAGAGCATAGCTTGCACTTTTCAAGAACACCTTCAGGTGTTTTTTAGCAAACTCCATGCGGGCTTTCATGTGTCTTACACTGAGGAGAGGCTTCCGTCGGGCCACTCTGCCATAAAGCCCTGACTGGTGGAGGGCTGCAGTGATGGTTGACTTTCTACAACTTTCTCCCATCTCCTGACTGCATCTCTGGAGCTCAGCCACAGTGATCTTTGGGTTCTTCTTTACCTCTCTCACCAAGGCTCTTCTCCCCCGATAGCTCAGTTTGGCCGGACGGCCAGCTCTAGGAAGGGTTCTGGTCGTCCCAAACGTCTTCCATTTGAGGATTATGGAGGCCACTGTGCTCTTAGGAACCTTAAGTGCAGCAGAAATCTTTTTGTAACCTTGGCCAGATCTGTGCCGTGCCACAATTCTGTCTCTGAGCTCTTCAGGCAGTTCCTTTGACCTCATGATTCTCATTTGCTCTGACATGCATTGTGATCTGGAAGGTCTTATATAGACAGGTGTGTGGCTTTCCTAATCAAGTCCAATCAGTATAATCAAACACAGCTGGACTCAAATGAAGGTGTAGAACCATCTCAAGGATGATCAGAAGAAATGGAAAGCACCTGAGTTAAATATATGAGTGTCACAGCAAAGGGTCTGAATACTTAGGACCATGTGATATTTCAGTTTTTCCTTTTTAATAAATCTGCAACAATGTCAACAATTCTGTGTTTTTCTGTCAGTATGGGGTGCTATGTGTACATTCATGAGGAAGAAGAATGAACTTAAATGATTTTAGCAAATGGCTGCAATATAACAAAGAGTGAAAAATATAAGGGGGTCTGAATACTTTCCGTACCCACTGTAATTCCTTGCTGGGATCCCTGGTCCTGGCAATTTTTTATTTTAAGATAGAAATTTTTTTCTCCTGTATTTTTCCTGTGAGATCTACACTAAACAGCTGCTGGGTGACAGCTGGATAATCTAGATCCATTGGTCACCCCAGTCTGGCCAGCGAGCGCACGCTGACCTCAGCTCTGCGCTAGGTCGCTCGTGACATAGCTCCACTGGATGGGAGCTGGCCTGCAAATTAAACGCCTCGCGAGGTCGCATGCGACCGGGTCTCGGCCTGAATTGCAGCGTTCCTCCTGGCTGACAGCGCCCCATTTCAATGGAGAGGGGTTCTGTCTGGAGCCGTGCCTGCCTGGTTCCTGTTATGATGAGTAGCTGTCCCCCCCCCTTTCCTCCTGGAGGGTTTTGGGGTGGACGTGGGCCCCTCCTTGGGACGGTTGGACCCCCCGGGTTCCCCTTCTTCCTGTTAGGCACCCCCCCTTGTCATCTGCCCCCCATCCTACCCCCCTCATTCTCCACATATGTTGGGGCTGTTTGGGTGGTCTGATCCACCTCTTGAGGTGGAGGCAGGGTGCTATGCTGGCGGTGGGGGCCGGGGGAGTGCGCCGCTGGTGGCCAACTGTTCATTGAAATATAACTTCATGAGTTAATATTGATCAACTTTCACATTAAAAAATTCCCAATAAAGTGACTAGGTGCAAAAAGATTGTCCAACTTATTTTATTTATTGTGCATATGGACAATTTTTTTGCACCTAGTCACTTTATTGGGAATTTTTTAATGTAAAAACTGATCAATATTAACTCATGAATTTATATTTCAATGCACGTGTTTTTTGGATTTGTATCCTATTTATTGTGCACATGGACACTTTTTTCACTTAGTCAATTTATTGGGTATTTCTAATATGAAAATGTATTATAATTGTTTATGAATTCACTTCTCGATGCACATTATTTATTTATCTATTCATTTGTTTATTGCACTATAGTATTACTGGGATTTTAGAAAACGTGGAACAATTTCACTATTTAATTTCTATTTTTGCTCCAGGCAGCGCCATCTGCCTCCTGTTTTTTGTTTTGTTATTAAAGCGGAGTTCCGGCCTCAAAATTGACTTTGGCCCATCCGCTTGCTCTAGGTCACCTGAAAAAGAAATGGATAATGACTATTTTTTTTTGGTTTACTTACCATGTTTTTGAAGAAAATATACTTACCTTCCTTCCACTTCTTCCTCCCTCTGCGGGTGCGGCCCGCGCCGTCACTTCCTGCTTGCATTGACTCCTGGGAGCTGAACGCCATCGCTCCCAGGAATCAATGCGCCTGCAGCGGCCCTGCTTGTCACTTCCTGTGCAGGCGGGTCATTTCCTGCTAAACAGCTTCTGGGCATGCAGGGATGACGCACCTGCACCGGCAATGACGAGCAGGGCCGGTGCAGGGCATTCTGGGACCGAAGAGGACGCTCTGGCTTCAGCTGCCCACACCTGAGATGGCAGCGCTGGACAAGACATTTTCAAGGTAAGTATTTCTTCTAAAAGGTAAGTGCAACCTGGGACAGTTCAGAGGCTATCCATTCTGAAATGCACTAGCCCTGACTGTCCCGGGGGTATTTTTATCTAAAAAATTATTCTGAGGCCGGAACTCCGCTTTAAATCCCTAATTGGAATTATATTGAGGTAGGCTGCAGCTAGGGAGACATATTACCCGTAGTGCAGCTTTCCTATACAGATATCAAGGTGGCCATATTACATTGGTTTTTCAGAAAATTACAACAGCTGCAGATTGAAAAGGAAAGGTCATTTTTAATAACATTCAATTACAAAATGATTTGTGACGCAATTGTATATGCTATACAGTAAAACCTTGGATTGCGAGTATAATTTGTTCCGGAAACATGCTTGTAATCCAAAGCACTCTTATATCAAAGCGAATTTCCCCATAAGGAATAATGGAAACTCAGAAGATTCGTTCCACAACCATTTATTCATAAGTCCTTCAGTTTATAGTCCATATAAAAAAGATTATAGCATTGCGATAGGTTGTGTAACCATAAAATGTCCATCCACAAATAGCCGCTTCCACAAGGGGATTGGAAGCAAAATCCAGCAGGAGCTACAGAGTATCAAAGAGAAGAGAGGCGCCTCTAAGTGTAGCAATAAGGTTCCATTTAATGAAGGTACAACATTTAGCAATTCACATGGTTGATGAATAAAACAGGCACATCTAAGTATGCAGGCATCCGGGGTAAAGCTGTCCACATAGACCATCTTCTGCACCGCCAGCTGCCAGTCTGTAATCCTGACCGGGAAGACCACCCTGCAGTAAAGTCATCTGAAAGCGAGGGACAGCATGGAAAGGATGACGTAGATGACGGTGCGGAGGATGGTCCTATGTGGACAGCTTTACCCCTGATGCCTGCATACTTAGATGTGCCTGTTCCAATCATCAAGCATGTGAGTTGCTAAATGTTGTACCTTCATTACATTTAACCATATTGCTACACTTAGAGGCGCCTCTCTTCTCTTTTATACTCAGCTGTGACTTTAGGCTACTTGTATATCAAGACATCGCTTGTATATCAAGTCAAAATGTATTTGAAAATTTTGCTTGTCTTGCAAAGTGCTCTTAAACCAAGTTACTCTCAAACCAAGGTTTTACTGTATTGTTTTTTCTTTATTTGCTGGGTTTTGTTTTTTTTCCAAACGAAAGTGGAGTTACCCTTTAATGCTGATCATTGATTTGTCAGAGTCTGCAATGGAAGGATGTGATAATTTGGGCCTCTTGTACAAATTTTATTTAATCCAATTTGTAACCCAAGGCAGGTATTTCACTGGTAGCCTTGTTTTTCTGTTCCGTTGAGTACTCTGTAATAACTAAAGGCTGTATAGTAATGTACACATTGAGTGGTCTTTGGGCAGCCATGTATTTATCTATGGAAATCCCATGTACACAGGTACTTTAGATCTGCAGTGACTTTCCCGTGGTGTCCCATCAGTGAGGGGGAGGCATGTTATCTTCTGTTGTCTTACTAAGGACCTGTGAGAAATCAAGGTCCAGCCCGGCTCCCACAGTCCTCCCTGTCCTTGTCCGCTGATTAAAACATTCCACTACAAAACTGTCCGCTGGATAATGTTGTGGTGGAGTTTTGGAGTTTAGCAATGCTGGTTAATGGGAGGCGTAGATAAAAAGGTTAATGTACTAAATGGCAAGTAGGGTGTTCATTTTGCAAGGAAATTTGCCCGAAATCTTAGTAATGTGGTGAAGTTTCACTTTGCAAAGAATACCTAATCGCTTGCGAGGGGAAAAAAAACAAAGAAATCCACATTTTTGGCTTGCACATAATTGGATGATGGAAGTCAGCAGAGCTTCCTCTTATTGTTATCCCAACACTTCATATTACTGGTATGTGGCTGCTGTACCATGTACTTATATGTGAAAGTGTTCTGTTCTCTTTGTATTGCTTCCTTTATATGAAATCCCTGGTGTTCCTATCAGTCCCTCTGCTTATATAGTAATAACTGACCACACTAAACAGGAGAGCACACTGTGGTCAGTTCTCTAACTATGCTCTCCTCCAATGATCAGACTTGTTCGGACACACCCCCTGCTGCACAGCCATTCACTGGCAAGCTTATTGTTCTGCTGCTCTTTCTCCTCCCCCTAGCTCTTATGCAGCTGAGAACAGAGGGAATGTGATCACTAAAAAGGGTAAAAAAAAGTATTTATAATGTGTATAGATCTAAAAAAAAAAAAAAAAAAAAAAAAAAAAAAAACGTTTTGCCTTTCATTTCTATTTTAAACCTAATGGATTGTTTTACAAGGTGTTTGTTTACAATGTGTCTATGGGAATGTTTGACCATTCTTCCAGAAGCGCATTTGTGAGGTCAGGCAGAAAAAGGCCTGGCTCGCAGTCTCCACTCTAATTCATCCCAAAGGTGTTCTATCGGGTTGAGGTCAAGACTCTATGCAGGCCAGTCAAGTTCCTCCACCCCAAACTCACTCATCCATGTCTTTATGGACCTTGCTTTGTGCATGGTGTGCAGTAATGTTGGAAGAGGAAGGGGCCATCCCCAAACTGTTCCCACAAAGGTGGGAGCATAAAATTGTCCATAATGTCTTGGTATGCTGACGCCTTAAGTGTTCCCTTCACTGGAACTAAGGGGCCAAGCCCAACCCCTGAAAAACTGCCCCACACCATAATCCCCCCTCCACCAAATGATTTGGACCAGTGCACAAAGCAAGCTCCATAAAGACATGGATGAGCGAGTTTGGGGTGGAGGAACATGACCGGCCTCCACAGAGTTCTGACCTCAACCCAATAGAACACCTTTGGGATGAATTGGAGTGCAGACTGCAAGCCAGGCCTTCTCTCCGTCATCAGTGCCTGACCTCATAAATGCGCTTCTGGAAGAATGGTCAAACATTCCCATAGACACACTCCTAAACCTTGTGGACAGCGTTCCTAGAAGAGTTGAAGCTGTTATAGCTGCAAAGGGTGGGCCAACTCAATATTGAACCCTACAGACTAAGACTGGGATGCCATTAAAGTTCATGTGTGTGTAAAGATAGGCGTCCCAATACTTTTGACAATATAGTGTATGTTACACCAGAGAGATGAAGTAGAAAATACAGGGCGAGACTCCCCATTGTCTAAACCAAGAGGAATTCAGATACAGAGGCAAATATAGCTTCCAGGTGAAAGGGTTCAGAGGCGCACAGTACGGAGCAGGGAAGATTTGAAGACCCATGAGTATTCCTCTGTTAACCAGCAGGTAGGGGTCACCACATAGGTGAAAGAGGGGAACTCATGAATCGGCAGTTTGTTGGGGTGTTAGGGGCATTCCAATTAGGAAAAAGGAGAGAGAGAAAACTAGAGGTAGAATAAGGGTAAGGAAATAGATGGCAGGGGCAGGTCCCGTCACTCTACATTATTTTTTTTATCAAGGTGTTGCAAATTTGCACCACATTCGGGGTGCGTTTAGAATAAAGAATTGCAGCGATTGCCACTCGATTTGGAATCGGGGGCAGAAACACGGTGATTACACTTGCGATTCATAATTGCCAAGTGTAAATGGGGCTTGAGTGTTGAATCCACTTGAGTGTATTGTCATTTGTACGTTTTGTTTTATTTTTTAAGGTTCTTTGCGGTAAAAGCAAGGATGCATTAAAACCTCTGTAGCTGTGACGTTTTTGAGTACAGCATTTTTGTTAAGTAAAGAAAATGAATATACACTGCGGAGGTTTGCTTCCTTACTTTTACCACAAAGAATCTTAAAAAAAAAAAAAAGAGCAAAATGAAGTACCATTAATAAACATTGTCTACCTTCTGTTTTAAATATATTTAAAGGTATGGTAAAAGCATATTACTGACTGTCTATACCACAGTAAGCAGCAGAAGAATTACACATTTTCATTCCACTAGTAAAAACACCGTATCATCCTACGTGACCCCATATCGGACCACATCAGAGCACAAACTACCACCACAACAAAAACACCACCATAACAATGACCACACCAAGCTCCTGTTACTGGAACCCGCTGTCCCAAGTTACTTTAGCAAGAGCTTTGTTGTATTACCAAAGGCACGAGTGATCCTCGTTAATTAAACAAGAACTTTCCTACATTATTTGTGCAATTATTCATGATCCATACAGGGAAAGATTACCAGTTCACTGAAAAGTCCCTCCATCCTTGGATCATGGACCTTGACTTTAACCACTTGACCTCTTGAATACTTACCCCCCTTCATGACTATGCCATTTTTTGTGATACGCCCCTGCGTTACTTTAACTGACAATTGCGTGGTTTATGTAATTTTTTCCCCCACAAATAGAGCTTTCTTTTGGTGGTATTTGATCACTTCCGCATTTTACTTTTTGTGCTATAAACAAAAAAAAAGACAAAAAAAAATAATAATAATTATATATATATATATATATATATATATATATATATATATATATATATATATATATAGCTAAATAAAGACTGATGGATAAAGATATATATATATGTGTATATATATATATATATATATATATATATATATATATATATATATGTATGTATGTATGTGTATATATATATATATATATATATATATATATATATATTATGCTATAAACAAAAAAAGACGATTAAAAAAAAATGTATATATAGAGATATATATATATATATATATATATATATATATATATATATATATATATATATATATATATATATATATATATATATATATAGATAGATAAAAATATAGATAGATGGATAAAGATATATATGGATAGACGGATTAAGATATATATATATATATATAAATATATATATATATATATATATATATATATATATATATGTGAGAGAGAGAGATAAATACTTTTTTTTTTTTTTTTTACTTTCTGCTATAAAACCTATCCAATAACAAAAATTGAAAAATCAAATTTCTTCATAAATTAAAAAAAAAAAAAATATATATATATATATATTATATAGATACTTTTTTTCGTTTTACTTTCTGCTATAAAACCTATTCAATAACAAAAATAAAAAAATCTAATTTCTTCAGGATCATAAATTTCGCCAAATATGTATTCTGCTATATATTTTTGGTAAATCTAATCCCAATAAGCGTATATTGATTGGTTTGCCCAACAGTCATAGTGTCTACAACCAATAGGATTTTATACTACTATTTATTTTATACTATTATTTATTTTATACTAGTAATGGCAGCGATCAGCGATTTATAGCGGGACTTCGATATTGCGGTGACAATCGGCCATTTTTGACACTTTACGGGAACCAGTAACACTAATACAGTGATTAGTGCTAAAAATTTGCACTGTCACTATACTAATGACGCTAGCTGGGAAGAGGTTAAACATCTAGGACAATCAAATGGTTCACTGTGTGCCTAGCCAGTGTTTGTGTGTACTATGTGCTGCTTTTACTAGGGGAAGTGATGGATTTTTTTCCCTGCTCACATCCCCTCTGTCAGAAATCTGCCTTGTCTACATAGGCAAAGCTCCATTCTGTGTGTTTTCCCGACGATCTGTGGGTGCCAGCGGACATCCATAGGCCGGTGTTCTAAAATTTTATCGGACCCATGAAAATTCCGGACCTCGTCACTTCCGGCTGGTGCGAGCCCCGTTGCGCATGCGCACAAGGTCCGAGGAAATTCTAAGACTTGGAGAACAGCTGATTGAGAGGAGGAGGGGCTGAGGTGGGACGCACACACCGCCGTCACGGGTGAACTATATGTGCTAGAAACCCCAAAATTGTATCGCAGGTAGCCAAGACGCTCCCCTACAGCTGTTAATATTTTGGGGTCTCGGGGATGAAAGGGTGCGGAGCAGTGGTCCCCGGTTCTCGGGGTCACTGCTCCGCGCCCTTTCATCCCCAAGACCCACGGGGTCACTACTCCGCGCCCTTTCATCCCCGGGACCCCAAATTTCTATCAGCTATAGGGGAGCGTTTTGGCTACCTGTGATATAATTTTGGGGTCTCTAGCAGCTTTGGTTCGCCCGTGACAGCAATTTTCCCGCGGCCGTCCCTCCTCAGCCCCTCCTCCTCTCAATCAGCTGTTCGCCAAGTCTTAGAATTTCCTCGGACCTTGTGCGCATGCGCACCAGGGCTCGCACCAGCCGGAAGTGACGAGGTCCGATTTTTTTTCACGGGTCCGACAAAATTTTACAACACCGGCATCTGCTGATCAGCTTCTGCTGTGAGAAATCATAGCAGAAGCGGCGTGCGCCCCCTACCCGGAAGTGCCAGACAGAGCGGCCTCGCTGTAGTCGTATATGTGCACGGGTGGTCCACAAGTGGTTAAGGATAAGCTGTCCAAAACGCAATGAAAATATAACATTAAAACATTAAAATTTGCAAAAGGAAAAATAATTCTCTAGAAGTGACAAAATCTGCGCTGTGATGTAAAAAATGATAAATCGAGGCAGCTAGCACAAAAGGCAGTATATCCTGCTTTAAACAGTAAATGAAAAACAAGTGTAGTGCCAATATACAAAACATATACGACGTGCAATAACAATATATATACAGATATACTGAAACTGCAAAAATGAGAAGCAAAAAAGTCCAAAGGTGGCAAAGAATGAGTCCCATGGTGTATATAATTGGTGAAAAATACACTTGACACAGTAATGCCAATATACATGACAATACTTCTCAGAGTGCTCAGATGTCCAGCCACCAACATCAAGTGAATTAAAAACTCACCAGAGCAAATGGCTACCATTACAGCAGCATATGCGCCTATGTGTGATTGGAAATCCATCAGGAGTCAGTATGGAAACCCACTTCCAATGGCACCTCCTGATGTACTCCCAACTAGGGGTAAATAAAGCTCACAGCAAGCCCAGAGAATTTTCCATTAGTGTAACATGTTTATTACCAGATAAAAGTATAAGCGCATAACATCCAAAAAAAGTAAAATCCAGTCAACACACGTGGAGTGAGGCGGGTTGAGATTCCGGTGCTGACGTCATGCCGCTGCGCGATCCTGGAGCGGCAGCGGCTTTCCGTGCGAGTTGACTGGATGTTAAGCTGTAATACTTTTATCTGGTGATAACCAAATGTAGAAAGGTTTCTTCACGGTAAGAACTGCAAAAATGTGGAATAGACTCTCTCCAGAGGTTGTTTTAGCCAGCTCAGTAGATTGCGTTTACCACTTCCAGCCCAAGGATGTCATATGACGTCCTGGACTTTGAGTGGAGATATCTGAATGATGCTGGCAGCTACAGGCATCATTCCGATATCCTTTGTTGCAGCCGGTTATTCCCTGCACCGTAGGAACAATCATAGCAGGAGTTCAGCCGCTTTATCATTCTTAGAGGCAAGGCGGTAGAAGCACCAGAGGCAGCAGCTCCCGCCGCCCTCTGGTGCTTCTACTGCCTTGCCTGTGAGATCGGCGAGCTGGAGTAGGAATCCATCTGCGGCGGAAGATCACCATACAGAATACCAAGGACCATATGGTCCCCGGCAGTCTCTATGACTCTCAGAGGCCCGGGCACAACGTTCTGACGTCTGGTAGTTGTAAATACTGCTGTGCACTCAACTGAAAAGGCCGAGATCGTTTTTTTTTTTTTTTTATCTCAGTCTTTCCAACTTAGAGGAGAGATGTGAGGTCTTATAGACCCCACATCTCTACATAAAGCGTACCTGTCATGCCCTATTCTTATTACAAGGGATGTTTACGTTCCTTGTAATAAGAATAAAAGTGGTCAAAAAAAAAAAGTGGGAGAAAGTGTAAAAATCTAAAAATAAACAATAAAAAAAAATGAATTTAAAGCACGCAGAAGCGAGCACATACGTAAGTTGTGCCCACATATGTAAATGGTATTTAAACCACACATGTGAGGTATCGCCACAAACGTTAGAGCAATAGTTTTAGCTCTAGACCGTCTCTTTAACTCTAAACTGGTAGCCTGTAAAAAATGTTAGTGTGTGGAGATTTTTAAGTACCGGAGTTTGGTGCCATTCCACGAGTGTGCGTAATTTTAAAGTGCGACATGTTTGGTATCTATTTACTCAGCGTAACATCGTCTTTCACATTATACAAAAAAATTGGGTTAACTTTTTGGTAATTTGTTTTTTTTTTTTTTTCCCAAAAAAAAAAAAGGCGTTTGAAAAATTGTTGCGCAGATACTGTGTGACATAAAAAGTTGCAACGACCACCATTTTTTTCCCTAGGGTCTCTGCTAAAAAAAGCCTATATATATATATATATATATATATATATATATATATATATATATATATATATATATATATATATATATATATATATATATAGTAAACCCCCCTCCATTACTGGGGTTACGTTCCTGGACCCAGCCGCGAAAAGTGAAAATCCGCAAAATAGAAAAACCCTATTAAAATGCATTGTAGGCATGTTTTTTTTAACTGTCACTGTACGTGTAAAAGCATTTTAAGGTCTTTAAACACACTTTTAAAACAATAGAAACTCATTTAAACACATAAAAGATACTGAGATACATAGCAAGAGCTATGGAAAACACAAAAATATTTAATTTGTAATGATTTATATAGTAAAATATGATTATATCAAAGATTAACCACTTTACCGCTGAGTACCGTAGTACTACTGCGGCAAAGTGGCTCGTTATCGTCTGACGACGTAGACCTACGTCGCCAGACTCCTCCCCCTGTAGGCGGCGCTCGCGCGCCGCCGGAGGCGCGCTCCCGCTGTTTTCATTCACAGCGGGAGTCGGGCCAGGGGAGGAGGAGCGGCGATCGTCGGGGAATCCAGTTTGGAGATCCGCCCGCCTGTGTAAACAGAGCGGGCGGATCTCCTAAGTGACAGGGAGTGACAGATCGCAGTGTTCAGCATAGCTGAACATCTGATCTGTCCCTGGCTCACTCAGTCACCTCCCCCCACACACGTTGGTAAGCCCCAGGCATACATTAACCCCTCCCTCTCCAATAAAATTAACCCCTTCCCTGCCAATGTCATTTTTACAGTAACAGTGCATATTTATAGCACTGATTACTGCAGTAATGTCACTGGTACCCCCAAAAGTGTCAAAAATGTCAGTCAAGGGTCCGATCTGTCCGCCGCAATGTCGCAGTCCCGCAAAAAAAATCGCAGATCGCAGCCATTACACGTTAAAAAAAAAAAAACACCAAAAATGACAAATCTTTCCCATAGTTAGTAAACGCAATAACTTTTGCGCAAACCAATCAAAATACGCTTATTGCGATTTTTTTTTTTTTTTACCAAACATAGGTAGCAGAAAATAAATTGGGCAAAAATTTAAAAAAAAATTGGTTTTTACATCTTTTTTGGGGGGAATTTCATATAAAAAAATGTTAAAAATATTGTTATTTTTTCAAAATAAATGTTCTTTTTTTGTTTATAGCGCAAAAAGTAAAAATCGCACAGGTGATCAAATACCACCAAAAGAAAGCTCTGTTTATGGGAAAAAAAGGACGTAAATATTGTTTGGGTACGGCGTTGCATGACCGCGCAATTGTCAGTTAAAGTCGCACAGTGCCGAATCGCAAAAAGTGGCCCAGACGTAAGACAGCAAAATGCTCCGATGGTAAAGTGGTTAAGAAGAAAAAAGAAAGAAAGGGTAAAGATTAAGAGGGGGGAAGTTGGATAAGAGCTTGCGCTCCGAATCCCACCGTCGTGGAACTCAGCCGGTTCTTATGATTTTTTTTTTTTTTTATGTTAATTATTATTGCACATCTAGTTTATATATTTTGTATATTGGCACTACACTATTGTTTTTCAAAAGTAATTCTCTAGCACTGCATAAAGCAATCAGTGTGTATAAAGGTGGAGACCGGTGTAAAGTAGAAGCTTTCTTCATATAAGTGAGGTTGACAAATTGATGCGTTGGACATGTGCTGTCTCACATGCAGCAGTGTTCTCTTCCAGCACATGAGCCGCGTACCCGAGCGAGAAATATAATAGCTTGGCTGAACTGCTAAGATGGTCACAATGTGCCTGGCATTAAGTGGGACTGCCAGCGTGGCGGGGGTTAACAATAACAAGCAGATAAGGTGACCAAAGATTACTGACAGCCCGGGAAGGTTTTTGGAGGGGAGCAACATCCGACCTTCAAAGGCTGAAACAACAGCTCCATGTATGGCTGTCTCCATGCGTTTGCCCACCTGATTGGCCGGGCCCCGGCTCGGAGCAGTGACAGGTGCTGGAGGAAGCTACACCTGTTCCTACATGTGCTGATGCAGCGAGGTTTGGAAGACACAGAACACATGCCAACGTAATGCGAGATGAACTTGCTGGACATTTTAGCTAATGATCACCTCCAACCTGCCACAAATTAACCAATTACAGTGTATCATTACAAAATATTTAAGCACCGTCTGCAAAAAGAAACCCCTCTGGACAGTTCTTTAGTCATATAGGTTGGACTGAGTCCCGTGGGTGGGGGTCAAGGCAGAGCTGCTAACTATACATTTTACTTTATTGTTGGACTTGAACGAGATCGTTAACTACGTTCTGGATATTTATTTGAATATTAACCATGAGATTGTATGGAGTTAGTTATTAATGGTCCTAATTCTATTAGAGTGAGTTAGTTCTGCTGAGCCGTGTTTGTTTTCAGAATTGTGTGTTAGGAATTGATTACGGTAGAGTAATGGTTTTGCTCGGTGCAGAAGATTAGGCGGTGTTTTTCTGGCAGCTTGTGGTGTGGCTGAAGCAAGTGATGGGTGATTATCTGGCCTGTGACTCGATGGATGAGTCAAAGCAGGCATGGAAATTCCCTGGTCTAGCCCAGGGTGATGGCTGTGTGTGATGGACACTCCTGTGCTATGACCTCTAGTACTGCTTAAGCCACCTCTTAAAAATTGGATTGTGGGGTTGATTTACTAAAACTCGAGGGTGCAAAATCTGGTGCAGCTCCTGCAACATTGTACCCATATGAAATTTTTATCATTTTTTTTTTTTCAAACAAATAGAGCTTTCTTTTGGTGATATTTAATCACTGCTGGGGTTTTTATTTTTTGCTGAACAAACCAAAAAATTTTGAAAAAAAACAAAACCGTTTTTATAGTTTGTTATAAAATTTTGCAAACAGGTAATTTTTCTCCTTCATTGATGAGGCAGCACTGATGGGCTCTAACAGGCACTGATAGGCTGCACTGATGGACACTGATAGGCGGCACTGCTAGGTGGCACCGAAGGGCACTAATAGGCAGCACTGATAGGTGGCACTGATGGGCAACGATAGGCACTGAGTGGCACTAGTGGGCACTGGTAGAATGGCGCTGGTGGGCAATGGTAGGTGGCACTGGTGTTTGACACTGGTTGGCACTTGTGGGCACTGGTAGGTGGCACTGGTGGGCACAATTTGCCCTCTCCTCTTCGGGACTGATGTCCCTCTGACAGCAGCTGGCAATCATTTTCTCCCCACACTGACAGTGTGAGGAGAAAAAAACAGCTGATCGCCGTCTGCGGTTTACTTCACATGATCAGCTCTCATTGGCTGACAGCTGATCACGTGGTAAGGGGGCGGGCCGGCCTTACACCGTTCAGCAGGAACCGGCCGAGATTCGACCTGTTAATGGGCAGGCTAAATGTACCAAGTTGATTGATCCATCAACTTGGGTACAACCAGCCTGCCGGGTACTATTGCACAGAGCAGGTGAGTATTACATGTTTATTATTTTAGAAAAAATAGAAAAGCTCTTGTACTTTTTTGGAGCATATTGCGTCCCGCGATTTTGTTTGCGCGATGTTGCCGCGATTCGGCGGGCGTAAATCGCAGCAACATCGCTCGGCGTTTGGGGGGCTATTGCAAATCAACGGGCAACGCTAGGCGTCCCGCGATTTGCAATAAATCTCCGAATCGCGGGCGGAACCGCGGCGGTTCTGCCCGCGATTATAAGCTGACATGTGAATGCAGCCTTAAGGCTTCGTTCACACCTAAGGCCCCTTTCACACACTCCGTCTGTTGGACAGACTCCGTTTATCTCAGCGGGGGATCGATCGGCCGATCCCCCGCTGAGCAGGAGGATGACAGCTGTGTCTCCACGCTGTGTGCGGAGACACAACTGTCAGTTCCCCATGCATCTCTATGGGGAAAATCGGATGGGAACGGACCATCGGTCCTTTTCTCATCCGATCCCATCCGATCCGCTGGACAAATGGAAAATAGGGTGTCCAGATTTGACGGGTCGGATGTCAGCGGACATGTCTCCACTGACATCTGATGCCCCATAGGGATGCATGCGGGGACCGTTCAGAACCGCCAAAAAAAGGACAGGCGGATCTGAACGGGGTCCGCCTGTGTGAAAGAGCCCTAAGCGTATCGATTTACTGGTGTTTTTTGGGCTTTTTTTCTTGCTTTTTTTGCAGATGTTTACAAGCTTTTTTTAAGGCGTCTTGAAGTGTATTACAAGTATATTAAAGTGTATTACAAGCGTTTTACAGCTTCAGGCATTTTTTTGTTTAGCCAATAGAAAGCACTAGGGGTAGACGAGGGAGAGGAAATTTGGGGCGGAGAGCTGCTGTTTGAGCAGAAAACACTCGTAAAACCCTTGTAAAAAAGATTGTAAAACGCGCTTAAATCAGGCATTTCTATTGAAGTCTATGGGGCCAAAAACACTTGTAATCTTACAAAAAGAAGCTCATGTACTTTTTTTTAGCTTTAAGCGTTTTGATTCAGGTGACAGAACGCTCATATGTGAACAGGGACCATTGAAATGAATGGGATTTGGCTTGTTGAGCGTTTTTAGAGCTACAAGCTTCAAGCAGAAAATCACCCCAGGAGGAAATGGTTCTGCTACTGATAGCTTGGTGCGAGATGCCACAGCATACCTTCAGAGGCCTAGTGAAGTCCATGCCTCGATGGGTCACGGCTGTTTTGGTGGCAAAAGGGGGGTGGCGATGTTGTGGTGGATGGTCGTAATGCCATGGCTGAATGGTGTGTAGTGATTGTCTGCAAATTCAGTATAATATACAGTATATATATATATTTTTTTTTAGAAAATTGCAGCTTCTTATTGTAGGTTCGTTTCTCGGTTAGCGTTGTGTCTTTGGTTGTAAAATGGCTTTGAAATGATGGTAGTATTTGTATGTCATAGAATACAATAATTGCAAACTAATGGTAATATCTTTTAATCATTACTGATACCTGCCCTGCCTAACTTTTATTTTGTATATTTTTATTAATGTTTACATTTTTTCCAATTGCTTTCAAACTTTTGTATATTTTTTACATTTTGGAATTAGGTGGTTGTACATGGAGAGGTTTATTCTTGCCTAACATAAATAATTTGGACTTCTTTATACGGTCATTATGTATACAGTATATTTAAATGCCATTTCTATAATGTATATACATTTAGGCCTCTTGGACATAATTCTCCTGTTTGATTATCTACTTTTTCAGACATTTTTTTTTTTTTTATGCATTTGAGCGCTTTTAATCACGTTTTCGTAAATATGCGTGCGTGCATTTTCATGCAAATGCGCAGAAACTTTTTCTGATCTTGTTCTGCACATTACGTAAATGGGCATTTGCACACATTTGCGCGCATGAGGCTTACATTACTGACCAAATAAGCAGATTTTTCTATTTTTTTTTTTTTACTGAAGATTGCGCGGCGCTTGTTTACGCGCATGTGTGCAGAGGCACATTACAATTAATGAGCTGTATTTTAGCTCAGTAACAAAAAGAAGCTGTACTGAGAATCCCTCCCATGGCTCTATTGTATTCTGCCAATGGGGGCGCCTGCTCTGCTGGCAGAACACAATGATTATCCTGAAAGCTTGCATTTTATTAACTCAAGATAACTCATAAGGCTCGGTTCACACTATTGCGATGCGGGAAGGCTGCGAATTCGCAGCCTGTTCCCGCATCGCACACGCACCCCCGGCAGTTCACACTGCCATATGCGATCCGCTGGGGGTGTCAATGTAATCTTAACGACACCCCCAGTTTGATCGCATATCGCAGTGCGATCGTGCAGTTCGCACAGGATCGGATCGCACAAGTGTGAACCGCTGTGCGATCCGATCCTGATGCGGCAGCAAAAATGCCTCCTTGTGCGTCTTTGCTGCGGGTGCGGTGCGAATTTAGCCATACAAACTGTATGGCTAAACTCGCACCGCACAGCTGATCGCATGTCATGTCGGAGCAGTGCGCTCCGACATGACATGCGAACCCGGCACACGCAGAAGTGTGAACCGGGTCTAAAGGGTATCACTTAAAGCAGTGGTTCTCAACTCCAGTCCCCAGGACCCACTAACAGGCCAGGTTTGCAAGATAACTGAAATACATCACAGGTGATATAATTTGCTGCTCAGTGATTGCAGTACTCTAGTCTGCATCTCCCCAAGGTAATACTTAAAATCTGGCCTGTTAGTGGGTTCTGAGGACTGGAGTTGGGAACCACTGACTTAAAGTGATTATAAAATCCTGTTCTATTAAAATAACAAACCTATCATACTTGCTTACTCTGTAAAGTGGTTTTGCACAGGGCAGTGCAGATCCTCCTCGAGTCCCAGGCTGGAGCTTCTGGCCCCTCCCCCCTGTTGAGTGCCACCACAGCAAGCAGCTTGCTATGGGGGCACCCGAGCCGAGCTGTAGCTCAGTGTATCCATTCAGACACAGAGCTGTCATTTGGCCCCACCCCCTCTCTCTTCTGATTTGGCTAACTGTGTTGGATTGATGGGAGCTAATAGCTGCTGTGTCTCAGCCATACAGGAGAGAGAGTGCCAGATGGCTGAGGCACTCTTGGGCAACACTGGATAGATAATAGGCTCAGATAAGTATTAGGGGGGTTGAGGGGAGCTGCTGCACACAGAAGGTTTTTTTCTCCTAATGCATAGAAATGCATTAAGCTAAACCTTCTGACTTTACAACCCCTTCAAAATACAAAAAGTCTATTTTATTCAATGACTAATGGCACAGCCCTTTACTATTGTTTGATAGCGGGAAAGCTCTTTAATCTACTCCTAAAAGCATATAGATTTGCTTTGCCTGGATAGTTTATTGTAAATTTAAGACAACCCAGTTTTGTGTCGTAGTTAATAACAAATATTCGATCTTTTTCAAGTGCAGCCAAACCTTCCAATTTATGACCACTTTTCCATACCAGCTTTATAATAAAGCAAACCTCAAAAATTATATGCACAAAACGGTAACCCGTTGCAAGCAACTTAATTTACCTTTTTCATCAGTTTAAAGCAGTTCTAGAAGATTCAGAACTGCTGGTTAGGCATTACCCTCCTTGTGTTGTGACCTCCTGCCTTATCTTATCATGTTGAACACTTGGAAGGGGGCAGTTATCAATCTTGCTACACAATAAGGGCAGCCATAGATTTTTTTCGAATCTTGGCCAGTTCAGCATGAACCAGCTGAAATTCGAACCTTGTGGGGGCAGGCTGAATGCAGCAAGCTGATCGATCAACTTGGATACAACTAGCCTGCTGGATTCACTTGCGATTATCACTAGCGGCTGCTGTAGCCACTGTCTTCTCCCGGTGGGGACAGCTTCCCCCGACCCCCTGCCGGGACTGGGAGCTGGCACTGGAGTTGTCACTGTCTGCGTTGATGGGGGAATCATGCAAATTTGCCACCATCTATGATCTGCCTAGGGCAGTGCAAATTTGAACAAGGGAGACAGGTTAGCCACAAGATTGTAGCTTTATTAATAAAGTCCTCCACAGCCAAGTTATACTACATATTATTAGTTGTGTTACAGAGTAGGGAAGAGAGAGAACCTCTGTTTTATTTCTGTTGGAGAGGAGGAGAATCCTCCCTTTGGGGACAGAGACAGCAATAAAATGGGGAAAAGGTTCCAACTGTTACCCAATTTAAAAAAAAATGGCCTTGGTTGTTTTTTTATGAGTGTTTTGTGGGAAAATCTGTCTCCCATCTTTGTACAACATGGACTCAAATAAGTCTCGGAGCAAGTGTCAGAGTTGATTGCTCAGAATAACGGGGCTTAAGCCTGAGGAATCCTATTGTAACTTCTTTCCCTAATTAGTGGCAGTTGGATTGGTCTAGATATGTACTTGATTCTGTTGGTAACTTGCTTGATAAATTTCCCTCATTGGCTGCAGTAGTCAAAACTCATGGGCACCCTATAAACTGATGTTCCTACAGACTGTTGATAGGAATGTGTTGATAGGAATGTGTCTATTCAGTTTTTGACTGTTTGTGTCTGTTACTGCAGGACGATGATCTGCACCCATAGCAGCACCTCACAAAAATGAATACGGTGGGGGATTATATATACATGAAATAGGAACACTTCTATGTACTCAAGTCTGGGTCACAAGTCCCTGAGATTTGATTTATTAGAACTGTGCAAGGCACTGCAGCCATGGGTAGAGGAGCTAAACGTAATTTTACTTATTTTTATATTTTCTAAGTATCCAGAACAAAGAACAATTTTGCCTGTAGGTGTCCTTTTTAAAGGTAACCTGTCATGAGAGGGACATGGTGGCTTTGATTTCAGAACTGTTCTTTTGTAGGTTACTTGGATGCCATGCTAACTTCTCTTACTATTATACTTTGAGTCACTGTCCCAGAACAAGCATGCAGATCAGGGCCTCTGACTTTCCATATCTGCATATGTTCCAGCTACAGACCTTTGAAAGTAAGAGGGTCAGCATAAAAGCCAATCAACTACCATTTTAGTAGAAAGTAAGCGATGAAGCCTCCATGTATCTCTCATGAAGGGTCAGCTTAAAGGGGGCACCCACTAAGGCCTAGATTCTTCATTCCCAGTTAGTGCAGTATGCGTGTGAATTTTCCAATTGTGTTTCAGACTCTCAAAAAGAAAGGCTTAGATGGTTGTGAAAGTCCAGATGCTGAGAGATACTTTGAGGAGGACACATTCAGCAAACTAAATGAAGATAATGATTTTGTTTTCAAGCGAGATCCTGTAAGTATTGTTCACCCCCTTCCCTTATTTGTATGTGTTGATCCTTTTTATTGACTTCATTGTTTAGGCTCTGAACAAGAAGGAACACAGAGGCTGCGACAGCCCGGACCCCGACGGCTCGTACGTCCTCACCCCCCACACCGAGGAAAAGTACAAAAAAATTAACGAGGAATTTGATAATATGATGCGCAATCATAAAATTTCTGTGAGTACAAGAGCTTTTTCTAGATAATTGGAGAAGAAAAGAAAAATGCCAGCCATTGATCCTTAAATGCAAATGCCAAAGTAGAGCCTACTTTTGTTATTTTTTTTTCTTTTTCTGTATTTTGTGTGTGCAGTATAAATCTAAATGAGCTGATTTTATTAAACGTTGCCTGTCATGAGAGAAATATGCTTGCTCAAGTCCTTCTGAAAAATAATAGTCTCATGGCTGCCATGCTGACTTTGTGACTTTGTGCCTTTTTAGTGCTGTCCCTCACTTGGAAAAAGTGTGCAGATTCATTGATATCCCTTATAACACCATGTCATGTTCACTTTAAAGGATAAGTTCACCTTTGTAAAATAAATAAATAAATGCACACCTTTTTGCAGGTAAAAAAAAAAAATGTGCATTTTATTTTTTTAATTAGGTGCCTGGAAAGCATTGCACCCACGATCAGTAGATTTGCAGGTGCGATGGAGGATTCCTGCAAACTGTCAGTGTAAGCTGTCGGCTCGTACTATTAGGCAGTTACACACAGACAAGGAAAAGACAATGAACTCCCTAGAGAGCCCTGGTAGTTAATTGAGAACTACAAGCTGACAGCCACAAGGTTCTGCCATTCACAGAACTCTGCAAAAAAATGTTCCCACTCCTGCAGCGGCTCCCTGATCTGCTGCCTGTAGTGACACCGAGCCAGGGATCATCTCCCCAAATTCACTGTCACTATTTAGAAAAAAAAAACACAGCCGGGTGGGTTTTTCTAAATAGTGACCGCAAGTTTGGGGAGAAGATCCTGGGCTCGCTGTCACTAGAGGCAGCAGATCGAGGAGCCGCTGTAGGATTGGGATCCTGTTACATGTTCCATCCTAAAAACAGGTGGAACATGTAACAGTTTCCCAAAGGTGAACTTACCCTTTAAAACTAGCAGTATGGGTTTGAGAGAGGGGGGGGGGGGGGAGTCCAGCAGCAGACTCAGCCCCACAATTACATGATGGCTTATCAGTTGTGTATAGATTTATGGCAGGCAGGCAGCAGCATTGGTGCAGCTAGAGCTAAAAGCACTGTATTGCACTAGACTGGAGCAGGCTTTCAGTGTGGGAGAGTGTGAAAATAGTTATACTGGGCACCACTGCACCCAATAGAGCAGCCTTTCTTTTACCCCAGGGGAGCCCTTGAAAAAATGTTTAGGTCCCAGGGAACCCCTGTTAAGATTAGTCTATGGGGAGTCATTGGGAAAATGCCCCTTACATTTGTGATGGTAAGTGGGAAGAATCCATCCCTTACAAGGGTGGCCACAATGACACACATGAAGTCATGTCGCTGGCTCTGCCAAATTGCTCTTGGACCCAGAACTATACAGGCACCATCAGATGTTAGGTTAGTTAGCCACAGGCCAAGGGAATGCTAGCTATACCTGGAGGGGGGATCCCAGGGTTTCATTGAACAATGATTGAGAATGGCTGTCATAGGGGCTGTATGGGCTTTAAAAGGCTATGTTCACCTTTTGGAGCATGTTACACCCATATTTAGTGTGTAACAAGCACCAGCAGACTACAGTGCATCCAGGAAAAATTCACAGTGCTTCAATTTCACTCCATTAATGACAACGTAAAAGAAGTTAGTTAGAAATCTTTGCAAATTTATTAATAATAAAAAAGGAAAAAAAAAAAATCCCATGTATATAAGTATTCACAGCCTTTGCCATAACACTCAAAATTGAGCTCAGGTGCATCCTGTTTCCACTGATCATCCTTGAGATGTTTCTACAACTTGATTGGAGTCCACCTGTGGTAAATTCAGTTAATTGGACATGATTTGGAAAGGCACACAGCTGTCTGTATAAGGTCCCACAGTTAACAATGCATGTCAGAGCACAAACCAAGCAATGAAGTCCAAAGGAATTGTCTATAGACCTCTGAGACATGATCGTATTGAGGCACAGATCTGGCGAAGGGTACAGAAAAATTTCTGCAGTATTGAAGGTCCCAATGTGCACAGTGGCCTCCATCATTCATAAATGGAAGACGTTTGGAACCACCAGGACTCTTCCTATAGCGGGCCACCCTGCCAAACTGAGCGATCGGGGGAAAAGGGCCTTAGTCAGGGAGGTGACCAAGAACCCGATGGTTACTCTGACAGAGCTCCAGTGTTTCTCTATAGAGAAAGGAGAACCTTCCAGAAGAAAAACCATCTCTGCAGCAGTCTGCCAATCAGGCCTATATGTTAGAGTGGCCAGACGGAAACCACTCCTCAGTAAAAGGCACATGACAACCCGCCTGAAGTTTGCCAAAAGGCACCTGAAGGACTCTGGCCGTGAAAAACACAATTCTCTAGTCTGATGAAACAAAGCATCACGTCTGGAGGAAACCAGGCACCGCTCATCAACCTGGCCAATACCATCCCTACAGTGAAGCATGGTGATGACCGCATCATGCTGTGGGGAGGTTTTTCAGCAACAGGAACTGGGAGACTAGTCCGTATCGAAGGAAAGATGAATGTAGCGATGTACAGAGACATCCTTGATGAAAACTTGCTCCGGACCTCAGACTCAGGCAAAGGTTCATCTTCCAACAGGACAATGACCCTAAGCATACAGCCAAGATAACAGAGTGGCTACGGGACAACTCTGTGAATGTCCTTGAGTGGCCCAGACTTGAACCTGATTGAGCATCTCTGGAGACATCTGAAAATGGCTGTGCACCAACGCTCCCCATCCAACCTGATGGAGCTTGAGAGGTCCTGCAAAGAAGAATGAGAAAAACTGACCAAAAATAGGTGTGCCAAGCTTGTAGCATCATACTCAAAAATACTTGAGGCTGTAATTGGTACCAAAGGTGCTTCAACAAAGTATTGCAAAAAGGCTGTGAATAATTATGTACATGGGATTTTTATCATTTTTATTTTTAATAAATTTAAAAAGATTTCAAAGAAACTTCTTTCACGTTGTCATTATGGGGTATTGTTTGTAGAATTTTGAGGAAAATAATAAATGCAATCAATTTTAGAATAAGGCTGTATCATAACAAAATGTGGAAAAAATGAAGCACTATGAATACTTTCAGGATGCACTATAAATCAAAATTTATGTTTAAAGTGTCTGGTGAGTTTACAGTACAACATGTCATGTGACTAGCATCCATTAACCCAACTTCTGGTCACCATGACCAGTGAGGTTGCGTTTTCCAGGTTTGTTGGTTCCCATAAATATTTGTTCAGGTGACAAAAATGGCTACTTGAAAAATATGAGGTATTAGTGACTACTTCTACGAAAAAGTATAAAACGCAGTACTTTCTTTCTAAAAGTGAAGGTATTTCCAGGTCTCACTTCCCTCACAGGTTCAAAAAATAAGGGGACCTCATTTGTGGGTCCATTTACAATTTTGTGTTTTAAAACTCATTCTGATGCTCTAAAACAGATGTATTGTTGTACCCCATAATGATGATAGTGCTTGTTCCCATATTGGTGCTGCATGTCTGAATTTGTTTTCTGTGTTGAAAGGCTTGTAGAAGTCTATGGCAGTGCATCATGATGCAAATAATATGCGTTTGGATGTGTTGGCAACCAGTATTAGCAGGCCCCTGATGTTATACCGATCTACGTCAAAATTCCAAAATAAAAAATGCATCAAAAATTCACGTACAAAGGAAATGCACATTGGTGCATGACAATGCGTCTGCCTCACTTTACAAAAAAATTCACCTCTGTGCACATGCAAACATGCATATGGACTAGTCATCGACCGATTATTGGCAAAGCCGATATATCGAGGGCCAATATGCACTTTGCCCGATATATCGGAATCGGCCTTTTGATTTACCGATATTGCCGATATTTCGGGAAAGTGCTTGTACTGGGGTGATGACTGCAGCTAGAGGCATCACCCCGGTACCGGTGTCCATAGCCGACGGTCGGCTGTCTTGTAATAACAAACTGATGCGGCTGAGAAGGCTTTTAAGTGCAGAGGAGGGGCTTGGGGTCCCCCACCCTTTCTTACATCACAGTGCACTCCCCTTACCTTGTGCTGCTGCTGGGAAGAAGCTGGAGGCATTGCTTGGAGCAGAAAGTACAGGGTCTGGAGAAGGACCAGAGGAGGTCTGGAGCTCTCCTGCAGCTGCAAGAGAGGTGCGAGGGCCACATAGAATGGCCTGAAGGGCCGGATTTGGCCGTGGGCCTTGTGTTTGACACATGTGCGCTAGAGAGTTTTTTTTTTTTTTTTCTTGGGAAAGTTCATGTGATAGCACCAGGCCAATCAGCACTGTCCAGAAAGAGGGTCAGGGATCCTGCATCCTGATAGGACAGTCAGTGCAGTATGAAAACTCCTCCAAGTTGTAACCAGACATTGAAAGAAGTCACAAGACTGCTATATACTGCTGACAAGAAAAGGTATTCAGCAGTTTATATTTACTAAAATAATTGCATTTCCATGTTCTGTGTACTGTGGGAGCCCAAATATAGTGACTGCAGGCTCCTGGGGAGACCAGATATAGTGAAGGCAGGCTCCTGGGGAGACCAGATATAGTGACTGCAGGCTTCTGGGGAGACCAGATATAGTGAAGGCAGGCTCCTGGGTTTAGTAACACTTTAACCTCCCTGGCGATAATCCCAGGTGTGGCTCTGGGTTCATTTTCAGTACCGAAAGCAGTAACCCTGAGCCACACTCGGGATTACCCTGTAGTGAAATTTACCTTGTCCCTATGATCCCCCCGATGTCCTCTGGCCAATGCCGATGTTTTATCAGAATACTGCTTCCTATCAGATTCTGCAACCGGAAGTGATGGCCAAGAAAACTTACTGCGCATGCGCCATGCTTTCCAACATGGGCACTATGCATTCCAATAGCTTTCCTAATGTAACCGAACACGAAGCAGCAGCAGAGACAGTCAGGTCCATAAATTTTAGGACATCGACACAATTCTAATCTTTTTGGCTCTATACACCACCACAATGGATTTGAAATGAAATAAACAAGATGTGATTTAACTGCAGACTTTCAGCTTTAATTTAATTGTATATACATACAAATCAGGTGAAAGGTGTAGGAATTACAACAGTTTGTATATGTGCCTCCTACTTTTTAAGTGCTCAGCTGTTCCATGGCCAGGTGTGTGTTATTCCCTCATTATCCCATTTACAAGGAGCAGATAAAAGGTCCAGAGTTAATTTCAAGTGTGCTGTTTGCATTTGGAATCTGTTGCTGTCAACCCTCAATATGAGATCCAAAGAGCTGTCACTATCGGTGAAGCAAGCCATCATTAGGCTGAAAAAACAAAACAAACTCATCAGAGAGATAGCAAAAACATTAGGTGTGGCCAAATTAACTGTTTGGAACATCCTTAAAAAGAAAGAACGCACCGGTGAGCTCAGCAACACCAAAAGACCTGGAAGACCATGGAAAACAACTTTGGTGGATGACCGAAGAATTCTTTCCCTGGTGAAGAAAACACCCTTCACAACAGTTAGCCAGATCAAGAACACTCTCCAGGAGGTAGGTGTATGTGTGTCAAAGTCCACAATCAAGAGAAGACTTCACCAGAGTGAATACAGAGGGTTCACCACAAGATGTAAACCCATTGATGAGCCTCAAAAACAGGAAGGCCAGATTAGAGTTTGCCAAACAACAACTAAAAAAGCCTTCACAGTTCTCTTTGGACAGATGAGACCAAGATCAACTTGTACCAGAGTGATGGGAAGAGAAGAGTATAGAGAAGGAAAGGAACTGCTCATTATCCAAAGCATACGACCTCATCAGTGAAGCATGATGGTGGTAGTGTCATGGTGGTTCTCTTGTATTTATTGATGATGTGACTGCTGACAAAAGCAGCAGGATGAATTCTGAAGTGTTTCGGGCAATATTATCTGCTCATACTCAGCCAAATTCTTCAGAACTCATTGGATGGCGCTTCACAGTGCAGATGGACAATGACCCGAAGCATACTGCAAAAGCAACCAAAGAGTTTTTTAAGGGAAAGAAGTGGAATGTTATGCAATGGCCAAGTCAATCACCTGAGCTGAATCCGATTGAGCATGCATTTCACTTGCTGAAGACAAAACTGAAGGGAAAATGCCCCAAGAACAAGCAGGAACTGAAGACAGTTGCAGTAGAGGCCTGGCAGAGCATCACCAGGGATGAAACCCAGCGTCTGGTGATGTCTATGCGTTCCAGACTTCAGGCTGTAATTGACTGCAATGGATTTGCAACCAAGTATTAAAAGGTGAAAGTTTGATTTAGGATTGTTAATCTGTCCCATTACTTTTGGTCCCTTAAAAGTGGGAGGCACATATACAAACTGTTGTATTTCCTACACCGTTCCCTGATTTGGATGTAAATACCCTCAAATTAAAGCTGAAAGTCTGCAGTTAAAGCACATCTTGTTTGTTTCATTTCAAATCCATTGTGGTGGTGTATAGAGCCAAAAAGATTAGAATTGTGTCTATGTCCCAATATTTATGGACCTGACTGTTTGTTCTTACAACCAAGCAACTCTTGAATTTCAGACTTATTTTTGCAGTAAACTCCCCTTATATACTGAAATAGACTATTTCACTGCGACCAAGTGAAAGTCTATTTCACTATATAATCAGTTTGTCGCTGAGCAGCGCGGGGTGTACCAAGATGGACGTCACCACCTGCTACCCGCGGGTTTCTCACTATATTTGCTATATTACAATAATAATATAAATGTAATACTGGTATTCATTCTTTAAGGTCAGTTTACTGGTAAAATAAATCCAAAATTCAAGACTTGCGTGGGTGTAAGATGTCCTCCTCTGCTTTGTGTTCTGTCACATTAGGAAAGCTATTAGAACGCATAGCGGCCATGTTGGAACGCACGCGCAGTACGTTTGTTTTTCTTTCCCAGCGTCACTTCCGGTGCAGAATCTGATAGGTAGCGGTATTCTGATAGAAGACCGGCATCCGTCTTCCGGGTTCCCTTCCCTGCGAGCACCGTGACGCAGGGGGGCGGAACCAGGCGGAAAATTTAAAAAAAAAAGTACACAAAACATGACCTGATACATTGTAATCTGTTAGGATTACATTACTGTACCAAACCATTTCACCTCAGTTTTGTCCCTAGTGCTTTGTCCAATGCCCTTCCTTTACTTTTTCAGTTTTATTCCTTTTATTTTTATTATTAATTTATTCATTTAATTAATTCATAATTTTTATTCACTTTTACGGTTTTATTCTTAAGAATTACAGGCCTACAATATAAAACAACAGTTTTCCATGCAAAACAATGTACCGCTTTGACATTCAAAAATACTGACATCATAGTTACGTAGTAGGTGAGGTTGAATAAAGACAATAGTCCATCCAGTTCAACCTGTGTAGGTGTGTGTGGCTGTAATCATCTCACATAGCCCTGAATGTTCTGATCCTTGAGATGTACGTCTAAGAGTCTTTTGAAAGCCACCATAATTCCCGCAGAAACCACCTCTTGTGGTAGAGAATTCCACAATCTTGTAGCCCTAACCGTAAAGAACCCCCCACGTTGCCTGAGGTTAAAACGCTTCTCCTGTAATCGCATTGTATGCCCTCGAGTCCTCATGCAATCCCTTCGACTGAACAGCTTATTTTCTAAGTTGAGATATTTAAAAATTGCTATCATGTCCCCCCTCAGGCGTCTCTTCTCCAGGGAGAATAAATCAAGCGATTGCAGACGCTCTTCATAATTAAGGTCCTCCAATCCCCTAATTAGTTAAGTTGCCCTTCTCTGGACTCTCTCCAGCTCCAACACATCCCTCCTGAGGACCGGCGACCAGAACTGGACAGAATACTCCAGATGCGGTCGGACCAGAGTTTTATAAAGTGGAAGGATTATAGTTTTATCTCTGGAATACATACCTTTCTTTATGCATGCTAATAATCTGCTGGTTTTGGCAGCTGCCGCTTGACATTGCATGCTATTGCCTAGTCTATCATCAACCAAGACTCCCAGATCTTTCTCCATTTTTGATTCCCCCAAAGGTTCCCCCCCTAACGTGTATTGTGCTTTTATGTTTCCAGTCCCCAAGTGCAAAACCTTACACTTTTCCACATTAAACCTCATTTGCCATGTCGTTGCCCATTCCGTTGTTTTGTCCAGGTCATTCTGTAGGATATCTGCTTCATGCTGTGCAGTTATTGCCCTGCCTAATTTTGTGTCATCTGCAAAAACTGATATTGAACTACTGATCCTGTCCTCAATGTTGTTTATGAATAAATTGAACAAGGTTTGTCCCAGGACTGAGCCTTGGGGCACCCTTCTTGCCACCTCAGACCAGTCTGAGTATGCGCTGTTTATTACCACCCTTTGGACACGCCTTTTTAGCCAGTTCCGTATCCAAGAGCAAACCCTGCTGTCGATACCTGCAGACCTTATTTTATAAATTAAGCGTTTGTGGGGAACTGTATCAAACGCCTTAGCGAAATCTAAGTACACCACATCCACTGGTCTGCCCCTATCTAGCTCACGGCTCACCTCCTCGTAGAATGTTAGGAGATTGGTTTGACAGGAACGCCCATTTGTAAACCCGTGCTGATTACCGCTGATGATGTTGTTGTCTTTAGCAAACTCTACGATATAGTCCCTTATCATCCCCTCCAGAAGTTTACATATTATTGATGTCAAACTGACAGGCCTATAATTTCCCGGTATATGCCATCACACCGTCGGGGAGGTTAAAGTGATTGTAAAGTCTCCTTTCCTTAAAAAAAAAAAAAAAAACACATGTTATACTTACCTCCTCTGTGCAGTTGGTTTTGCACAGAGCAGCCCAGATCCTCCTCTTATCGGGCCCCTCTTCGCTGCTCCTGACCCCTCCCTCCTGTTGAGTGCCCCCACAGCAAGCAGCTTGCTATAGGGGCACCCAAGCTGAGCTGCAGCTCTGTGTGTCCACTCAGACACGGAGCTGCCGTTCAACCTCACTCCCCTCTCTCTCCTGATTGGCTAACTGATTTTGACAGCCACAGGAGCCAATGGCGCCGCGGCAGTGTCTCCGCCAATCACAAGGGAGAGTCCTGGACAGCCGAGGAACTCATGGACATCGCTGGATAGAGAGGGGGCACAGATAAGTATGAGGGGGGCTGCTACACGCAGAAGGCTTTTTATCTTGATGCATAAAATACATTAAGTTAAAAAAAAAAAACCTTCCTGACTTTACATCTCCTTTAAGTAATGAAACAAAACTAGTTTTTTCATTCTGAACATGCCTAAACTTCATAGAAATTGGTTTGTGAAGATGTGTAAAGAGAAGTAGGCTTCACATTAGTTTACCTGTATGGATCCTATTATTTGTGACTGAATGATGTAAAGATCCCGATCTTTTTACTTCTGATTAACGCTTTCATCTGGCCAATCTGTGCCGTTAGATGGCAGGTTTAGCATCACAAGTCAAGGGAAGTCTGCCAATGCAGACATAAGCTGGAAGAAAAGGTGCATAGCATTGGGACTTTGCATTGGGACTTTGCATTGGTCCGTTACAAAAAAAGGGTCACCAGTACAACTCTACTTCACCTGGCACAACTCTCCTTATCTTGGGTTTCTATTAGAACATTTCTGCTGTGCCACCACAGTACTTTGTCCTTTAGCTTCAAAGAGCCATGCCATGTGTGTCATATTAAATGTGAAAATGACTCCCATGCAGATGTAGAAGAATTCATTAGGAATATTCCGCTTGCCTCGCAGTGTACTTATTTCTTTCCAGGAATGCAATTGCAATTATTTTCATAAACAGATGGCCTTTCTTCACAATCTGTCAACCTGTTGATGAAATGTTAAAGGCTGTTTTTGCCAATTATTTGTCTTTTTTTTCAATTTGTTATATTGCTATGCTTGCATATTAATATGGTAGATTACACCACTTATATACTAATGCCTGATGTTTCTCTTATAAAAGGCGGCGTAACTTTACCAATGGTTGTGAAGAATCTATGCTGCTACAACACTATATGCAATGAATGTGCTTGTCAAATTTCCATATTTGTTTTTGTGAGCTAACCATGCACTAAAAGCACAACTGTGCCCAGGCAATGAACACCTAAATATTTTACGTATTCTTAAAAAGCATTAAATAAAGCTGGTCAAGCGCCTGTTGACCAGTGTAGTTACTGGCACTGTGGAGCAATTTAATCTCAAAGTAAACAATAGAAGCAAAGAATAATTATCACCAAAAGTTGAAAATCATTGTTGAATTCCCCAATGGGATCCAATGCACTTTTCACTTGATACTCTACAGATTGTACAGATGTAATTTTCTTTTTTTTTTTAAGTCAGATAAAGGTTTGAGATGTCACAAATTTGTACAACCAGACATTAAAATTACATGTAGTTCACATCCAATATCAATTCCACGCAGTATTGTAATTCTTGTCACGAGAATGCTTTAAGGCGGAGTTCCGGCCTCGGGGGTCAATTTGAACTAAAAATACCCCCGGGACAGTCAGGGCTAGTACATTCCATATTGGATAGCCTCTGAACTTTCCCAGGTCACACTTAGGGTCCATGTACACGGGACGTTGTTAAAAGTCCCTTTGAATGCTGGAATTTTTAGGACGTTTGAAACGTCCGTTCGGTCGCGTTTGTACCCGCGTTTAGCGGGCGTTTGCGTTTAGAACCGTTCCTAGAGGTCAAAAAAATTATTCCCCTTTAAAATGGAAAAACGCGATCGCCAAACGCGAGTCATCGCGTTCGGTCGCGTTTTTGCGTTTGGAACGCCGGGAAACACACGTTCGAATGCAAATAATTGCGTTCTAAAAAAGTCCCTGAACGCAACTGCCCGCAAACGACCGCAAACGACCTGGTGTACATGGACAGATAAGATAAAATGTAGATGGGTTCAGGGGCTTCTAAAAAAAATGCCCAACTGCTCCTAAACGGCCATTTCCAGCGTCCCATGTACATGGAGCCTTACCTGTAAGAAGAAATACTTACCTTGAAAATGTCTTCTCCAGCGCTGCCATCTCAGGTGTGGGCAGCTGAAGCCGCAGCGTCCCTCTTCGTGTCCTCTTCCGTGACGTCTGAGTCCCACAATGCACTGCACCGGCCCCGCTCGTCACTTCCGGTGCAGGCGCGACATCCCTGCAGCCTGAAGCTGTTTAGCAGTGAATGCCACGCCTGCACCGGAAGCGACAAGCGGGGCCGGTGCAGGCGCATTGATTCCTGGGAGCGATGACGTTCAGCTCCCAGGAATCATCGCAAATCGGAAGTGACGGCGCGGGCCGCGCCCGCAAAGGAAGGAGGTGGAAGGAAGGGGAGTATGTTTTCTTCTATAATAAGGCAAGCGACCAAAAAAAAAAAATCGCCAGTATCCATTTCTTTTTCAGGTTCCCCTTAGCAAGTGGATGGCCCAAAATCAATTTTATCAATTTTGTGGCCGGAACTCTGCTTTAAGTGCCCTTTAGAGCTGTATCTAGGGCCGTGCACAACCGGGACACTAGGGCCCTCATACCAAAGCAGGTAGACAAGCATTAAACATTTGGAAAACTAGGGCATACAAATTTCAGCCATACCAGCTAAAATATCAATTTTTGTGCTATATTTCACAACAATAACTTGTCCATTACTAAATTATCTGGGGCCAAACCAGGAGAAGCCAACCAGCTACCCCATACCTTCTCAAATTTGGAAAAGCTGCCCCTATGCTAATATATCAGCTTTTATGACCTCAATGTTGTGCCCATTAGCAATTAACTCGGGCATATTCGGTTTGAGCCCACCAGAAAGCCGGCACTACACATCGCCAATCATAGGCAGCGTGTGCATGTGCAGCTGCCGGTCAGGAACTGCCTATTATTAGCGGTGTGCAGTGACGGCTTCCTAGCGGGCTCAATCTGAACACGCCCGAGCCCATCTGTGCAAGCCACATTTGAGGCGAAGGGGGAGTACTGGAAGTCCAATGAAGTAAAATGAGCCTGCAAGCCTGAAACAATGCTCTGGATGCGGCCTTCTTTAACATACCTATCTGGTATTACAGCATCAAGCAAACCTAGTATAAAGTGTTTAGGATCCATGCCTATGGAGATCTGAAATGTGGAGTTCACCGTAGTAACCACAGCACTCCAGTAGCTTTGGGCACCTTCATAGCAAGTAAAATAACATTTTTATTTCTGTCTGTGCCAGCTGTAGCTGCACCCAAGGCTAAAGCCTTCTTTATGAGCATTCCTTTTGGGCAGCTACAGTATCTCACAAAAGTGAGTACACCCCTCACTTTTTTGTAAATGTTATTATACCTTTTCATGTGACAACACTGAAGAAATTACACTTTGCTACAATGTAAAGCAGTGAGTGTACAGCTTGTATAAAAGTGTAAGGGTCCTTTCACATGGCCGCTCCGTGTGAAAGGTCCGCTGCGGGACTTTTTTTTTTCCACGGAGCGGATGACATTTCTGTCATCCGCTCCGTGTCCCCGCATATCATCCCATCCGTTTGCGGATGATATGCGGACATAATGTAAGTATATGGCACTGCGGATGTCAGCGGATGACACCGCTGACATCCGATTTTCCTTCCTTTCCATTTTTTACACGGAAGAAAAAATGGGGTTCTGTTCCATTCGAAAAAACGGAACAGAACTGAAAGGAGGAAAATCAGATGTCAGCGGATGGTATTCCACTGACATCCGCAGTGCCATTCACTTACATTATGTCCGCAAATCATCCGCAAGTGGATGGGATGATTTGTGGACACACGGAGCGGCCGTGTGAAAGGACCCTTAATTTGCTGTCCCCTCAAAATAACTCAACATACTTCCACTAATGTCTAAACTGCAGGCAACAAAAGTGAGTACACCCTTAAATGAAAATGTCCATATTAGGCCCAAAGTGTCAATATTTTGTGTGGCCACTATTCTTTCCATTATAACAAGCTAAACAAATTAAACTAACAACACTATTATTTCCCAGCACTACCTTAACCCTCTTGGGCATGGAGTTCACCAGAGCTTCACAGGTTGTCACTGGAGTCCTCTTCCCCTCCTCATTGATGACATCACGAAGCTGGTGGATGTTAGAGACCTTGCGCTCATCCATCTTCCGTTTGAGGATGCCCCACAGAAGCACAATAGGGTTTAGGTCTGGAGACATGTTTGGCAACTCCATCACTTTTACCCTCAGCTTTGTTAGCAAGGCAGTGGTTGTCTTGGAGGTGTGGTTGAGGTCCTTATGTTGGAATACTGCCTAAGCCCAGTCCCTGAAGGGAGGGGATCATGCTCTGCTTCATTATGTCATAGTACATATTGGCATCCATGGTTCCCTCAATTAACTGTAGCTCCCCAGTGCCGGAAGCACTCATGCAGCACCAGACCATGATACTCCCCATCACCATGCTTGCTGTAGGCAATATACACTTGTCTTTGTACTTGACACCATCTGAACCAAATCCATTTATCTTGGTCTCATCAAACCACAGGACATGGTTCCAGTAATCCATGTCCTTAGTCTGCTTGTCCTCAGCAAACTGTGCAGGCTTTCTTGTGCATCATCTTTAGAAGAGGCTTCCTTCTGGGATGACAACCATGCAGACCAATTTGGTGCAGTGTGTGGCGTTTGGTCTGAGCACTGACAGCTGCCACGCCCCCCCCCCCCCCCACACACACACACACACACACACACACACACCCCTTCAACCTCTGCAGCAATTCTGACAGCGCTCATTCGTTTATTTCTCATAGACAATCTCTGGATATGAGGCTGAGCACGTGCACTCAACATCGTTGGTCGACCATAGCGAAGCCTGTTCTGAGTGGAACCTGTCCTGTTAAACCGCTGTATGGTCTTGGCCACCGTGCTGCAGCTCAGTTTCAGGGTCTTGGCAATCATCTTATAGCCTAGGCCATCTTTATATAGAGCAACAATTCTTTTTTTTTTTTCAGATCCTCAGAGATCCTCTTTACCATGAGGTGCCATGTTGAACTTCCAGTGACCAGTATGAGAGCAATCACACCAAATTTAACACACCTGCTCACCATTCACACCTGAAACCTTGTAACATTGACGAGTCACATGACACCGGGAGGGGAAAATGGCTAATTGGACCCAATTTGGACATTTTAACTTAGGGTGTACTTACTTTTGTTGCCAGCGGTTTAGACATTAATGGCTGTGTGTTGAGTTATTTTGAGGGGACAGCAAATTTACACTGTTATACAAGCTGTACACGCACTACTTTACATTGTAGCAAAGTGTCATTTCTTCAGTGTTGTCACATGAAAAGATATAATAAAATATTTACAAAAATGTGAGGGGTGTACTCACTTTTGTGAGATACTGTATAGCCAGCATTGAAGCCATCAACACCTCTCTATTCTGCAGCCCTCCATCTAATCCTGCAGCACTCTGCCTCTTCTGCCCTCCTCTGCCCACTTCCTTCTACTGATAGGAAAGACTAAGCCCCCCTCTGCCCCCCCTAACACTTACCTGAGGTCCCTCTCTGTCAAGCGATGTCCATTGGCTGCCGCTGCTGTCAATCAAAGTCAGCTAGCCAATCAGGAGAGGGGGGCGTGATCGCGGTTCCATGTCTGAATGGAACACAGGGAGCTGGAATACTCTCGAGTGCCCCCATAGCAACCTGCTTGCTGTGGGGGCACTTAACAAAAGGGAGGGGCCAGGAGAGCAGTAGAGGGACCAGAGAAGAGGAAGACCTGGGCTGCTCTATGCAAATCCACTGCAACAGAGCAGGTAAGCATAATAGGTTTGTTCTTTTTTTTATAGAAAAAAAAAAAATCGAGACTTTACAATCACTTTAAGAATATGAAAATGTTTGAATATTCATAGCCTGAGGGCCACAGTTCTGTTTTTAAGAACTGCCTAGCACAGGCTTAAATTATGTGAACAATAATTTCCTAAGCCACGGTTTGTTATATTTTGGGGCACATATGATGACTTCATCTTATCAACGATGCAATCATTTTGCAACCAGATTTTCTGTCTAGGCAGGATGATGACAAATATTGTCCCATACACAGGCAAGTTGTTATCTAGTTAGCTTTTCCTGGCAGACTGTTTGCAGAGAATGAAAGACCCTTCAGTTTTAACAGTGAGTCTTCGGTCACACTGAATCCAACTTTGAAAAGGATTTTAAAGTTGCATGTCAGTTTGACTTCAGGCGCGACGTAGAAGACATCTGTGCGACTTCATGCACAGATGTCTATGCAAGTCGCACCTGAACTTGCAAAAAGTACTGCAGGATCTACTTGCGGACAATAGGGGGCGACTTGTCAGGTGATTTGAAACTATCAATCACATGTCAAGTTATTATTATTCAAGATATATATTGTGGCAACAGTTTGCACAGCTCTTTACAATGTAAAGGTAGACCATACAGCAACAATTCAATACAAGGGGGTTAGGAGGGCCCTGTTTCTGTGAGCTTACAATCTAATAGGGATGGGCTTTGGGAACAAAAGGTAAAAATTATGAGAAATGAGCTGATGTGAGAAATAGAAGATTTGGGTATTAGCTGAAGGCAAGATAGACCTCCCTGTAGAGATGAGTTTTCAGGGATCTCCTAAAAGTGGACAGAGTAGGTGCTAGCCCAGAGATCCTCAAACTACGGCCCTCGAGCTGCTGCAGAACTACACGTCCCACGAGGCATGGTAAAACTCTGACATTCACAGACATGACTAGGCATTATGGGAATTGTAGTTCCTGAACAACTGGAGGGCCGTAGCTTGAAGACCCCTGTGCTAGCCAGAGAGATTGGGGTAGTGACTTCCAGAGGATGGGAGTGACTCTGGAGACGAGCATGGGAGGAGGAGACAAGGGAGCTAGAGAGCAGGAGGTCATTTGAGGAGTGGAGAGGATGGTTTGGGTGATATTTGGAGCCAGGATTGGTGATGTAGCTCGGGCAGAGTTTTAAATGGCTGTGTATGTTATTGTTAGTGTTTTGAATTTCATTCGTTAGGCAATGGGAAGCCAGTGGAGAGATTGGCAGAGAGGGTTGGTGGACACTGAGCTGGTGGATGAGTCTGGCAGCATCATTGATGATGGACTGAAGAGGGGGTAGATTGTGGAGAGGTAGGCCAATGAGGAGGGAGTTACAATAGTCAAGGCGAGAGATGACAAGGGAGTGAATTAGCTGCCCGGTGTAACCCCGGGGGCTTACAGCACTACTACTGTTAACACTTATTCAGACCTCACTCAAGCGAATGCAGCCCGCTCTTTTAAAAAAAATAAGTTTTTAACCACTTTACCGCTGCTCACTAGAGCTCTACTGCGGCAAAGTGGTTCGATAACGTCTGGCGACGTAAACCTATGTCGCCAGACATTCCCCTCTCTCGGCGGCGCCGCCGGCTCGCTCCCGCTGTATTCAGTCACATCGGGAGTCGGGCCAGGGGAGGAGCAGCGGCGATCGCCGCTGCTTTTTCCCGATCATCGGGGAATTGAGTCTGGAGATCCGCCCGCTTGTGTAAACACAGCGGGCGGATCTCCTAAGTGACAGGCAGGGACAGATTGCAGGGTTTAGCATAGCTGAACCTGCGATCTGTCCCTGTGTCACTCAGTCACCTCCCCCCACACATGTCAGTAAGCACCAGGCATACATTAACCCCTCCCTCTCCAATAAAATTAACCTCTTCCCTGCCAGTGTAATTTTTACAGTAACAGTGCATATTTATAGAACTGATTACTGTAGTAATGTCACTGGTACTCCCAAAAATGTCAGTCAAGGGTCCAATCTGTCCGCCGCAATGTCGCAGTCCCGCAAAAAAAATCGCAGATCGCCGCCATTACCCGTTAAAAAAAAAAAAACACCAAAAACGACAAATCTTTCCCTTAGTTAGTAAACGCAATAACTTTTGCGCAAACCAATCAAAATACGCTTATTGCGATTTTTGTTTTTACCAAAAATATGTAGCAGAAAACAAATTGGCCTAAAATGATAAAAAATTTTGATTTTTACTTTTTTTGGGGGGGGAAATTTCATATTAAAAAATTTGAAAAATATTGTTATTTTTTCAAAATTGTCGCTCTTTTTTTTGGTTATAGCGCAAAAAGTAAAAATCACACAGGTGATCAAATACCACCAAAAGAAAGCTAGATTTGTGGGAAAAAAAGGACGTAAATTTCGTTTGGGTACGGCGTTGCATGACCGCGCAATTGTCAGTTAAAGTCACACAGTGCCGAATCGCAAAAAGTGGCCCAGACGTAAGACAGCAAAATCCTCCGGTGGTAAAGTGGTTAAACCATAATTTAAAAAAAAAAAAAAAAATGTCAGGTCTACCAACGCTTTATTTGAATGGCAGTTCCAATACAGGATGATGTGCCATGTGACATTTACCCATTAAGGCTCTATCGTAGCACTCGAAATGTCATGTGATTCAGGCGATATGACATAACTAGGCAATTTGTGAAGTGCTGTGCCTTCTCTAAAGGTGAAGGAGCAAGTCATCTATTGCAACTCTAGAAACCTACGACCTGCCATCAGGAAGTAGGCCTGCCTGTTACATATATGTGACCCTCTAATAAGTTAGGTTTATTATTTGTACCTAGCGGCATACTCTAATCTAGTATTTGAGCACCATAAAGGGATTTCTTATGTTCTGAAATAGGTGGATTTATTGTGCAACGCTGATCTGCCATTAATACTTCCGCCTGAATAACGAGCAAATTACATTAGGCAGTAACAGTCGCATATAAATTTTATGTGACCCGCTATTTATGAAATTTTCCCCTCCTTGGATATAAAAACTATTATTCTTTGATGTGTAGTGAATTGCCTTGTGTCATCAAATGTGGAGTTTTCCTCATGCCTATCTGGAGGCAAATACTGTGTCCTTTTATTGGTAAAACCCAAATATATTTTTTAGCACTCCAATCAAACAATAAAGAGGTGCAGATGACAAACTCCACAGTCAGCACAGAAAAAATACACAGATTGCATGCTTGTTTATGGCAGCCCCGTTGTCTCCTGAGACTAGAGCTACAAGGTCATTTTATCTCTTTCTACTAAGATTGTTCTACTTGAAACCTTGGGAATACAAATCTTATGTTCTCACACCATGTGCACAGCTTGGGCTCAACACTGACCTGTCAATTAAGCAACCGGTATCAGCTGCCATCAGGTCCTCCTTCCATCACCTCGGGATGTTAGAAAAATCAAACCTCTGATTCCAACAGAGGATATGCCAAAATTAACCTGTGCATTGGAACATCCACATTGGACCACTGCAGCGCCCTCTACTATGGTCCCCTAAGAAAGAACATTGATTTCAGCTGGTACAGAATACCATGGCCAGGCTACTTACCCACCAACCACATCACTGCCACACCTTCCCAAATTTTCACTCCCTATGCTGCTTTTCGATTAGAGGGTATCCTTTAGGCTCAGCTTACTTTTAAACCCCCTAAATAATATGGGCCCCAGTTATCTGCTCCAACTTATGGTTACCCATACCACCACGTTAATGTCGCTCCTCAGAGAAAGGAAAATGATGTGCCCACAGCCCTCTTCACTTTGTAGTTTTATCCTTAACTGATCAGAACCTACGGCCTACTGTTTTGAGAGCATTATTTATAGCCTGTAGAATAATTGTACTCAAGTGGACCTCCCGTCAACCCCCCTTTCCTTTTTGAATGGGTAACAGAGCTTAATAAATCTACACTATTACCAAAAGTATTGGGACGCCTGCCTTTACACACACACACAAACTTTAATGGCATCCCAATCTTAGTCTGTAGGGTTCAATATTGAGTTGGCCCACCCTTTGCAGCTATAACAGCTTCAACTCTGCTGGGAAGGCTGTCCTCAAGGTTTAGGAGTGTCTATGGCAGTGATGGCGAACCTTGGCACCCCAGATGTTTTGGAACGACATTTCCCATAATGCTCAACTATACTGCAGAGTGCATGAGCATCATGGCAATTGTAGTTCCAATACATCTGGGGTGCCAAGGTTCGCCATCACTGGTCTATGGGAATGTTTGACCATTCTTCCAGAAGCGCATTTGTGAGGTCAGGCACTGATGTTGGACAAGAATGTCTGGCTTGCAGTCTCCGCTCTAATTCATCCCAAAGGTGTTCTGTCGGGTAGAGGTGCATGCCAGTCAAGTTCATCCACCCCAAACTCACTCATCCATGTCTTTATGGACCTCGATTGTGCACTGGTCAAAATCATTTGGTGGAGGGGCGGGATTATGCTGTGGGGTGGTTTTTCAGGGGTTGGGCTTGACCCCTCAGCTCCAGTGAAGGGAACTCTTAAAGGGTCAGCATACCAAAACGTTTTGGACATATTCATGCTCCCAACTTTGTGGGAACAGTTTGGGGACGGCCCCTTCCTGTTCCAACATGACTGAGCACCAGTGCACAAAGCAAGGACCATAAAGACATGGATGAGTGAGTTTGGGGTGGAGGAACTTAACTGGCCTGCACAGAGTCCTGACCTCAACCCAATAGAACACCTTTGGGAGGAATTGGAGCAGAGACTGCGAGCCAGGGTTTCTAATTCAACATCCGTGCCTGACCTCACTGCACTCAACGTGATTTTGGAAGAGTGGTCAAACATTCCCATAGACACACTCCTAAACCTTGTGGACAGTCTTCCCAGAAGAGTTGAAGCTGTTATAGCTGCAAAGGGTGGGCTAACTCAATATTGAACCCTACAGACTAAGACTGGGATGCCATTAAAGTTCATGTGCATGTAAAGGCCAGCATCCCAATATTTTGGACAATATTGTACATACAAGGGCCAATTTGGACAGGAGCTAATTAACCGATCAGCATGTCTTTGGAGTGTTTTTTAGGAAATGGGAAAACATGGAAGAAACCCACACAAACACAGGGAGAACGTGCAAACTGTGTGCAGATGGTGTCCTGTGTAGTGACAGCAATTAAGCCACTGTGCTCCCCTATCAGTGGCTTAGTGTTTAGTGAGATGAAAAACCTAGACCAGTGATGGCGAACCTTGGCACCCCAGATGTTTTGGAACAACATTTCCCATGATGCTCAACTACACTGCAAAATGCATGAGCATCATGGGAAATCTACTTCCAAAACATCTGGGGTGTTAAGGTTTGCCATCACTGACCTAGACAAAACCATGTGATATAATGTGGCATGTTCATGAATTTTTATCAAGTAGAAAAACACGCACATTATCTAAAGATAAAATCCTGTATGAATTTCTACCTGTACAGCATAAATTTTGTAAAATTGTACTGGAACATGGCAGTGTGCTGTGCTTTTCATAGGTTTAGCGGTGCTCCACGCTGTTCCTTTATTTAATCTGCCAAGTCGTGTATGATTTTATGATTTAGGCCTACATAAGATCACAGTGGTGGGAAACCGATGTCTCTCTGAACTGCTTTGGTTGAAAGGAATGTCACAGAAGTGATAAAAGCAGAAGTTAGGTGGTGGACGATGTATTTTGTCTTATCTTTTCCTGTAAAGATTGCTCTAATCATCATTGCATGCATTACATAGATCACTTCTGTGACACTTGCTATAAAGACGCATGAAAATCTGTGCAAACCATTTTTTTTTTTTCTTCTACGAGATTCAATTAAAACAGTAAGGCTCCTTTCACACAGGAGATGGTATAGGCCGATGATGGATTCTAATTTTTATTGCCTCTGACCGCCTGCCTAGAAGCAGACAAGGTGCCCCTCCAAGCAGCACACGTTTATTGCTACATGCAGAGTTTGACAGACGGTACCACCTGTCGAGCTCTCCCACCTAAGTGAATAGGACCAGGCCGCAACCACGAGCTAAACGCTTGGCTCGTAGTTGCTGCATGGTGCCGTAGTGAACAATTGGCATTCAACAATAAAAATAAAAAAAAGCAGGCATCAGGAGACAGCACTTTTGCCTCCTGAATGCCTCTAACCTCTTTTCACCATCCTTTGAGAAATGATCCACCACGGATTGCTTTTCGGCGTGGTAGTAAACTTTACCGCTAGTGAGAAAGGAGCCTAAGTACGTTTTAGGTGCGGTGCATTTAAAAAGTCCTGCTTGCTGCATCTTTAATGCACTTTTATTAAAATGCACATTATATAGAGTTCAGTGATAACACATGTAGAACACACCACATGGAGGTGAACTGGGCCTAAATATATCAAACCATTTACTGCGTAAGGCCATATACACCTGTCAAGGGCCATGTTTTTCCTGCATGGGGGATGCACAGGTATTTTGTGCATCCCCATTAATTTAAATTAAGATTCAGCGGCTGCATGGACACATCCTCTGCTCTCAAAGTGTGGATGCTCAGCCCAGATAGGGTGCATTTGGGGCCATGCACCTGCATGGATGTCAGATTGGGAGCAGTGCCAAATGTCCGTGCAATCGCTGCATCCCAATTTAAATAAATGGGACTGCCTGCACGGGGATGCACAGAATGCCAGATTGCCTCTCGGGGGAACAGGAAGGAATTTCGTTTTTTTCCCCTGCTGTAGCAAATTGGATCATGCTTTGCTGGGTTTTTTTCTCCTTCCTCTGGATCAACTGCGGGTATAGGATTGTGTATATGGGATTGTATGGTTGGGTTTTCATTATTGTTTTTTTCTTTTGTTTTTTATTGGCTGAGCCAGATAGACTTGTGGCTTTTTTCAACCTGATTAAATGTAGGAAAAAGTGACCGCACTCCGAAGGTTCAAATAAAAAAGGAGTGATTTATTCTTCATCAAGAAATCAAACTGTGACACTTGGTAATGAGTAAGCGACCTTCTTAGTCGTGAAACGCATCTACCTTTTTGTCCCATGTCTCACGGTTTGATTTCTTGATGGTTTTTTGATGAAGAATAAATCACTCCTTTTTCATTTGAACCTTCGGAGTGCGGTCACTTTTTCCTACATTTAATCTAGTTACCGGATGACGGATCCGACCAGCACCTGATACTGCCTCACCTAGAGCGGTCACACCCAAGTTTGGATTTCAGACCGCTTTTTTTCAACCTGACTAACTATGTAACGATGCAGGTTAACACGGCCCTCGCACGGGTGTACGCCCAAGTGAACAAGGCCGAATAAGTCAGAAAAAATATTCACGAAAGTGCAAACAGAAACCCCTTTGCAACTTTTAGGGCAGAACCACGTAACAAAATGGTTTAAAAGGCGAATGCCAGATTTATATTGAAAACTTAAAAAAACACAAGTCCTAGTAAAATATCACATCAAACAAACATGTTTGTATCTGTAGGACAATCTCATACATTGATCTCAATACCCTTAATACATCAAAAAGCACCCAACAAACTGCCAACAATGGTTGTTTGGTCAGCACGGGTGAAATTCTTTGATGAATCCCAACACGTTTCAGAGGATGACTTCCTTCTTCAGGGGAAATTATTTGGCAAACATCAATCCTATCAGATTAGGCTGATCCATGCCACCATCAAAAGGGCAGGTAGGAGAACATGTTGGCGGCCCACTATGCAAGAATCCCCCATATCACTGACACCAGCATAAAGGAGTATACAGTCATGTGGGAAGATATGCCAGCTGGTGCAGCCAAGTCCATCTAACAGTATATCTTCCCACATGACTGTATACTCCTCCATGCTGGTGTCAGTGATGTGAGGGGTTCTTGTGGACGCATAGTGGGCCGCCAACATGTTCTCCTACCCACCCTTTTTATGGTGGTGTGGATCAGCCTCATCTGATAGGAATGAAGTTTGCCAAATGGACTATTAATGTATGAATATTTATCTATTGTCTTATACCAATCGTTTTCCCTGAAGAAGGAAGTCCTCTTCCAAAACATGTTGAGAACGATCAAAGGATTTCACCCTCGCTGACCAAGCGACCATCGGCAGTTTGTTGGGTGCTTTTTCATGTATTAAGGGTATTGATATCAATGTATGAGATTGTCCTACAGATACAAAGATGTTTGATTTGATATGTTGGTATGTTTTCAATAAAAATCTGCCATTCACCTTTTAAATCATTTTTTTACGTGGTTCTGCCTTAAAATTCCCAGAGGGTTTTCTGTTTGCACTTCCATGCATATTTTTTATCTATGACAGTTAGGATGTTGTCAGTAAAACCCTCACTACGCTCAATCTCCAGGTCTTCTTGAGGCCTAATAAGTCATGTTTATACAGATAGTACATCCAGTATCTTCCTGACTTGTATATAGTAAGAAGCTGCAACGATTATAAATGTGTTCACTCATACCAACAGATCAAATGTTTGTCTTCATTCGTAGACAGCCTTCAGAACAATAAAATGTAAGCTGGTTGATTACTGCAGGTTACAGCACTTAGAACATTGGCCTCAATCCCTTTACTGTCCTAGAAGGGATGAAAGGAAAAGTTGATTAGCGTTGGGGTATATACTTCCATTAAGGCAGCATTATCTGACTAAATATTGCTATATGTTTTAGTAAAAGGAAATACAGTATCTCACAAAAGTGAGTACACCCCTCACATTTTTGTAAATATTTTATTATATCTTTTCATATGATAACACTGAAGAAATGACACTTTGCTGCAATGTAAAGTAGTAAGTGTACAGCTTGTAGAACAGTGTAAATTTGCTGTTCCCTCAAAATAACTCAACACACAGCCATTAATGTCTAAACCGCTGGCAACAAAAGTGAGTACACCCCTAAGTGAAAATGTCCAAATTGGGCCCAAAGTGTCAATATTTGGTGTGGCCACCATTATTTTCCAGCACTACCTTAACCCTCTTGGGCATGGAGTTCACCAGAGCTTCATAGGTTGCCACTGGAGTCCTCTTCCACTCCTCCATGATTACATCATGGAGCTAGTGGATGTTGGAGACCTTGCGCTCCTCCACATTCCGTTTGAGGATGCCCCACAGATGCTCAACTGGGTTTAGGTCTGGAGACATGCTTGGCCAGTCCATCACATTTACCCTCAGCTTCTTTAGCAAGGCAGTGGTCATCTTGGAGGTGTGTTTGGGGTCGTTATCATGTTGGAATACTGCCCTGCGGCCCAGTCTCCAAAGGGAGGGGATCATGCTCTGCTTCAGTATGTCACAGCACATGTTTGCATTCATGGTTCCCTCAGTGAACTGTAGCTCCCCAGTTCCGGCAGCACTCATGCAGCCCCAGACCATGACACTCCTACCACCATGCTTGTCTTTAGGCAGGATACACTTATCTGTACTCCTCACTTGGTTTCCCCCACATACGCTTAACACCATCTGAACTAAATAAGTTTATCTTGGTCTCATCAGACCACATGACAGGGTTCCAGAAATCCATGTCCTTAAGCCCCGTACACACGTACCGATTGTTGGCCGAAAATATTCGGCCGGCGAACGATCGGCCGATTGTCGGCTTGTTAGTATGATGCTTCCGACAGCCGACAGCGCACTTTCGGCCGAATAGAATCTGATGTGCACGCTTTAAAATTTTTGTTGGCCGTCACCAGAACGGCCGATTGTTCGCCAGTCAGTACAGAATTTGGCCGACAGACAACAGATTTGCCAGACTGGGCATGCTCAGAAAAGAAAAAAGACAAGGAAAGTTAACCATCACATGACATCACTTCTGCAGTCGGCTGTTGTTGGCCGACAAAATTCGTGTGCAGTCTTTTGCAGTTTTCAACAGACACGACAGCCCTGGACAAAAGACGGCCGATCGTTCGGCCGATGATCGGTACGTGTGTACGGGGCTTAAGTCTGCTTGTCTTCAACAAACTGTTTGCGGGCTTTCTTGTGGATCATCTTTAGAAGAGGCTTCCTTCTGGGATGACAGCCATGCAGACCAATTTGATGCAGTGTTCCGAGTATGGTCTGAGCACTGACAGGCTGACCCCCCCACCCCCCACCCCTTTCACCTCTGCTGCAATGTGGGCAGCACTCGTACATCTATTTCCCAAAGACAACCTCAGGATATGATGCTGAGCTTAGCCGCCATGCTGCAGCTCAGTTTCAGGGTCTTGCCAATCTTCTTATAGCCTAGGCCATCTTTATGTAGAGCAACAATTTTTTTTTTTCTCAGATCCTCAGAAAGTTCTTTGCCATGAGGTGCCATGTTGAACTTCCAGTGGCCAGTATGGGAGAGTGAGAGCGATAAAAACATATTTACCACACCTGCTCCCCATTCACACCTGGACCTTGTAATACTAAGGAGTCACATGACACCGGGGAGAGAAAATGGCTAATTGGGCCAAATTTGGACATTTTCACTTAGGGGTGTACTCACTTTTCTTGCCAGTAGTTTAGACATTAATGGCTGTGTGTTGAGTTATTTTGAGGGGACAGCAAATATACACTGTTATACAAGCTGTACACTCACTACTTTACATTGTAGCAAAGTGTCATTTATTCAGTGTTGTCACATGAAAAGATATATCAAAATATTTGCAAAAATGTGAGGGGTGTACTCACTTTTGAAAGATACTGTACATATTAAGGCTTAAAACACATTTCCCACAGTATTTTATGCATCTCTTATACCCATTAGTCAATAGTAATTAGAACTACCCAGCTATTTCTTTTTTCTACATTATGGAGAAGATTATGATGGCATTATGTGCTTTGCAATGACCAAAGAAATCAGGACGAAACTTGGCTTTCCCTTGGGAATATCTCAACACTGTAGTCCCCAAGAATGGTGAATACAAAATTTAAATATTGGCTTTAGGAGCTGCCAATCTTTTAGTGACCTACATGCCCCGATCCATGCCATTCCACCATGTAGCATGCACTGCAGTCCTTGTTTGGAATGCATGACTTTTACAAGTACTGCATTTTTACACCATTAAAATGTACGTTATGTTCCTTTATGCTCATAAAATAATGGTAACTTGCATACATACAGTGCTGTTTTCCAGCAGTTCCAGCATTAGAACTTCTATCCCACTCCAGGAACAGAATAGAATCAGGCTGAGTGCATCTCAGCCATTCACAAGAAGCTTTGTATTCTATGAATGAATACAAAGCTTCCTCTGATTGGCCAAGGCACAGTTCAAGACTCCATCTGCCTGCCTTGGCCAATCGGAGGAAGTTTTATATTCATTCATAGAATACGAAGCTTCCCTTGAAGGTCTGAGCAGCACACAGCCTGAATATATTTTGATCCGGGAACAGGACAAGAAGTCCCCATACCACTGCTGGAACACAGCCATGTATAGTGTAGGCAGCTGAGGTTACATACAGTTAATACCGCATGTCCAGAAAGTGCACCTGCTAGTGCAGTAAATAGTTTGTTTGGGCCCGCTTGGCCCAAACAAACAATTTAAAAGAACATTTAACTGTGGAGGTAGGATTTGATATTAATAAATATATTTTTTAAATCCAAAACTTGTAAGTAACTGAATCTGTCCTGATACAAACCTCCCGTAATCTCCTGTATACTAGCACTTGGTAAGGGAGGGCCATCACTCATGGAGTCTGTCAGATGTGCTGCAGGGAGCATGCTGATTGAAGTAGACAGCAAACTAAGCATTGTTAAGGATCCTTTATTCTGCCACTGCTCCTTTACTGCCCAATCAGCAGGCATGTTGGTGTTCTTGACCATGCCACTGCTGTGGTGGTGGAGGGGTGGTTGGGTCACATATATGAAAAAAAGGATTTATTTTTTTGCGTTCTTTTACAGCACACTTTAAGGGTATTGTATGAAGATGGATGTGTTTTTGTTTTAATTTAATTGCCTTATTTTATATAGACAGTTTTTCTTTCTTTTTTTTTTATCTCACTGAGCATTAAAATAGACTGGATTCATTTCTGTCCTTGTGTTAAGTCTAATATTTATTTTGCTTGTCTGTAGAAGGAGTCTGTCCTATTACTGATTACCTGTATGAGAAACTTTTGATGGAATCTGTTACTCCTGGTTTTCAGGATAAAACCTGTTCAATATTGCTGTGATTGAGAAGAATTCCCCAAAACTAATAAGCTGCAGAGCACTGGAGCCTACTTTAAAAGCTGCATATGTATAAAGTTTTTATAGCAGGTTCCCCTGCATTAATGCCTCTCTGTTTTTTATGTTACATACCATTGGAGTAATTGGTAATTATGCTTTTTTTGTTCCTTACAGCCTGGACTACCGCAGCCGAACTTCTCAATGTCTGTGACCATCCCAGTGTCCAACCCATTGTCATACAGTTCACCAGGGAACACCCTTGTCACCTCTTCACTGGCTGCCAGCACCTCATTAACAGACACAGGGATGCTGTCTCCTCCTCAGACATCGCTACACCGAAATGTGGTGTCTCCTGGGGTGTCACAGAGACCCTCAAGCACTGGAAATGCAGGTAAAAAGCCACCACTCCTTTTCTTTTTCAATGTTTTAAAGTTAATGTGCAATTTCTCAATGGGGTAAACATGTCCTACAGCAGCGGTCCCCAACCTTTTTTGGGGCTGAGGCCGATTTGTCAGGGCAATGGCTGACGTTAGCGCTTCAATCATCACGACACCATGGTTGATATGGTGTCAGGGTAATGAGCACAATATTTCTTTTGTTACATTGTAATATGAAATTAAATAGTTTAACTCACCATAATTTAGAATCCAAATTAGTGGGAGCCCTGAGTGTGTCACTTGCCACCATCGCCTTCCTTCAGAGGCAGCTTGTTACTTGCCACTGTCACCTGCCTTCAGATGCAGCTGGTCACTTGCCACTGTCACCTGCCTTCAGATGCAGCTTTTTACTTGCCACCGTCATCTGCCACCATATGCAACTTGCCACATCGCCTGCCTTCAGATGCAGCTTGTCACTTGCTACCGTCATCTGCCACCATATGCAGCTTGTCACTTGCCACATCACCTGCCTTCAGATGCAGCTTGTCACTTGCCAATGTCGCCTGCCACCAGATGCAGCTTCCCAGTGTTGTGGCTGGTCACCAGTTGCTGCTTCCCACTATCCTGCCACCAGATGCAGCTTCCCAGTGTTGCGGTCTGCCCCCAGATCCAGCTTGTCACTTGCCACCAGATGCAGCTTCCCAATGTTGCAGCCTGCCACCAGATGCAGCTTGTCACTTACTACCGTCGTCTGCCACCAGATGCAGCTTCCCAGTATTGCGGCCTTCCTCCAGATGCAGATTGTCACTTACCACCATCGCCTGCTACAAGATAAAGCTTCCCAGTGTTGGGGCTTGCCCCCAGATGCAGCTTGTCATTTATCACTGTCGCCTGCCACCAGATGAAGCTTCCCATATTTTCCCATAATTTGTCTATATTGCATGGGAGCGTCCAAAACACCCTCTTGTGGGTCTTACTCGCTTTGTCATGAGGTAACCCTTTTGCGGAGTCGCTACTCCAGAAATGGACTGTTCCGCCAGAGGTGGAGCCCCCCCCCCCCCCGTCTCTGGGTTGAACAGGTAACCATGATTTCGGTAGAGGAATCCCCGGCCTTTAAGGAACCGGCTGACAGGAAGATGGTGGCTGTGGCTGCATTAGGTTCTCTGTTGCTGGCTCGTTGTTAGGCCAGTCCTGGCCATTGACCTAGTGTCCCAAACACTACCTTAGTGGACTACGATTTTGCGCTGTGACCTAGAGGGTGAGCAGGTTCCCCCTGCCTTGCTGAGTGGCGGACCAGTTGGTCCAGGAGCTACAATTTGTCTCTTTGGCCGCGGCTCCCCTGATTCTAAGCTGTTTCGGCAGTAGGCTTAGGCGTGTTTTGTGGCTTAAGTGTTGGTCTGCGGACTAGACATCTAAAGAAACTGACTGCCTTACCCTATCAAAGCGATCGCCTGTTTGGGACAACCCTGGATGACATCATGGAGAGTCTCACAGGGGGGAAGAGCATCTTTCTTCCACAGTCTGGGTAGGAAAGAGAACCTCGTTGCAGACGTGGCCCGTATTTTTTGGCCCATGAGAGGTTTTTAAGTCCTCCTCGGGAGGTTCCATGCGACCCTGGTCTAACTGGCCGAGTGCACGATTTTTTCAACATTCGCAGACAAGGTTCCTTCAGCTTGAAGGTGCACCCCCACCCTGGCCTGGGGTGGTGGGGCATTTTTCGCTGGTTTCCAGGCCAGTGGACCTCCTTGGTAAATAAACCAGTGGGTCCACGAAGGCATACTGTCCGGTTACAACTTTCAGTTTCGTTCTTGCCCTCTTTTCCAATTTGTGTCCTGAACCATTTGCAAGCTCTTTTTGGGGCGGTGCATGACCTGTTACTTCATCAGAATGTTTCAGGGTTTATTTCAAGCCTGTTATGGTCCCAAAGATGGAGGGCTAGGTTCGTCCACTTCGGGACCTTAGGGCTCTGATCTGCTTTTGCGGGTACAGAAGTTCGGAATAGAGTTTATTCGTATGGTGGTGACACTCCTTCATAAGGGACTTCTGCCTCTGCCGGCATCAAGGATGCTTCCCTTCACATTCCAATGTGTCCCCGACTCTATCGTGGTGTTACTCTTGGGTCGCGCCTCTGCTCCTCAGATCTTCACAAAGTGTTGGCCCCAGTTCTGGCATTGTTAGGTCAGCGGGAGTTGCGGTAATGGGCTCCCTGGATGACCTCCTCTTGCGAGCGGAGTCCCCTGCGGCCCTGATGGATGACACAGGGATCCTATACTGACCCTGAAGGGTTCTGTTGGCCTCTGAATTACTAGAGGTCTGCTCTGATTCCATCCAAAGAATTTGGAATATTTGGGTCAGACTCTGGATTCCGCTCTAGCCAAAGTGTTCCTTCCTCTGAACAATCTCCAGAAGTTGCATGCTGCTATTAATCTACTGCTGTCCAGCAGGTTGCCCTCCCTCCAAACTTGCATGCGGGTGCTGGGCCTGATGGTATCTACCTTCAAGGTGGTTTATTTTGCACAGTTCCATACATGGTCCCTTCCAAGGGAGTGCTTGGTAAAATGGGACGAGTGTCCGCGGTCCTTTGATATTCAGATCCGGCTCTGTCAGGAAACCAGGGGGTCCCTGGTTGGGGGATTCATTCCTCAGCTCTTCCATGGGGCAAATCCTTTCTCCCCTTGTCTTGGACAGCGGTCAACACCGGTGCCAGTCTGTCTGGGTGGGGAGGTGTCCTGGGACTGAGCTCTGCTCAAGGTTGTTGGACGTCAGAAGAGTCCAGATTACCGATAAGGGTCTTGGAAGTTCGGGTGATCAGGCTTTGCCTGAATCACTGGACTGATCATCTCCGGGGGCTACTGATACATTTCCAGTTGGGCAAAGCCATGGTGGTGGCCTATGTCCATTACCAGGGCAGAACAAAGGGTGTATTGGCTGCACTGGCAGTAGCCGACATCCTTTATGGGCAGAACGCTTCATTCTGGCCCTCTCCACCTTACATATGACGGGGGTGAAAAAGCTGGCAGGCGGACTATCTTAGTCGGCAGGCTTTGGACCAAAGGGAGCAGTCCCTTTACCTGGACGTGTTTCATCAGATATGTCTTCAGTGGATCTGTTTGCGTCCTGGCTCAACAGAAAGGTACTGAAGTTTTGTGGCAAGGTCACAGGATCCTCTGGCAGATGCCACAGAGGCTCTGATGGCCCTGTGGCAAAGCTTCTAACGCTGCTTTTATGCAGGATTGAGGCTGAAGAGATTCTGGCCATTCTAGTGGCCCCAGACTGGCCTCGTGGTTTTGGTCCACCGACGTGGTGTGATGGGTCGCTGACGTCATTTGGACACTGCCTTTCGGGGAGGATCTGCTGTTCCAAGGGCCGATCTTTCATCCTGCTTTTCAGTCGCTGGCTTTGACGGCCTGGCTGTTGAAAGCCAGGTGCTGAGAGATGGTGGTTTTGCCTGGGTCGGTGTTTCCAACGCTGCTGAAGGCTAGATAGTCTACCTCTAGGAAGATCTACCATCGTGCGTGGACAGCGTAATTTTTGGGAAGTCACTTGTGTTTATCTTCGTTTATTTCTTGGTGGCTCGGGTCTTGACCTTCCTTCAACCGGAGGTTGATCAGAAATTGGCCTTGAGTACTTTTTAAAGAGATATTGCTAGAGATGAAGTAAGAGGCACCACATCCCATAAATTGAGTAACTACAATAGAGGGGGGCAAGTGGGACTTTAACGGTGCTAAATGATGGAGAAAAATCTGAATTCTCAAAAATTGTACATTTTATTACACATAGAAAGTGAGGACAAGACAATACATCAATATAAAATGATAAAATCAAGAAAATGCACTCGAAAATATCAACTCTACATGTTTCGCCATCTTCATAATAGCTTCTTCAGGAGTTTTCATAGACATTTCTCGAGAGTGAACATTTCTTAAGATGACCTGAGCCCTTTCTTATGCCGAAGGTGGAGGTAATAGAGGTGACGCCACCAAAGCAAGCACAGAGGGGGAGGGGAGCCGAGACCCTCAGACTCCTAGAGTTGACCCATAGAGAGGGTGACAGCCAGGCTGATTATGAATAAATGTGCAGTTGATTCCCTAGGTACCTCAATGTAACAAAGACAGGAAGGGAAAATGAAGTCCCCTTAATATCCCCCAAATGGTAGGTATCCCCAAAATTGACAAGATTCAGCGCCTAAATTATCATGCAGTATTCAAAAGTTCACCGCCATTTCAATTCAACAAGTTTTCCAATAGTACACAAAAATGAAGGAGACGCAAATGGTCTCAAAGATCATGTATCATTCCCCGGTGGTCTAGTGTGACACTAGACCACCGGGGAACGATACATGATCTTTGAGACCATTTGCGTCTCCTTCATTTTTGTGTACTATTGGAAAACTTGTTGAATTGAAATGGCGGTGAACTTTTGAATACTGCATGATAATTTAGGCGCTGAATCTTGTCAATTTTGGGGATACCTCCCATTTGGGGGATATTAAGGGGACTTCATTTTCCCTTCCTGTCTTTGTTACATTGAGGTACCTAGGGAATCAACTGCACATTTATTCATAATCAGTCTGGCTGTCACCCTCTCTATGGGTCAACTCTAGGAGTCTGAGGGTCTCGGCTCCCCTCCCCCTCTGTGCTTGCTTTGGTGGCGTCACCTCTATTACCTCCACCTTCGGCATAAGAAAGGGCTCAGGTCATCTTAAGAAATGTTCACTCTCGAGAAATGTCTATGAAAACTCCTGAAGAAGCTATTATGAAGATGGCGAAACATGTAGAGTTGATATTTTCGAGTGCATTTTCTTGATTTTATCATTTTATATTGATGTATTGTCTTGTCCTCACTTTCTATGTGTAATAAAATGTACAATTTTTGAGAATTCAGATTTTTCTCCATCATTTAGCACCGTTAAAGTCCCACTTGCCCCCCTCTATTGTGGCCTTGAGTACTATCATGGGCCAGGTGTCGACCTTGGCGGTATTCTTTCTACAGCCCCTGGCAATTTACTCCCTAGTGCATACCTTTCTTCAAGGGGTTCGACATTTGACTCCACCGGTGCAGTCTCCTCTACCACCTTGGGATCTGGACTTTGTGCTTTCATCCCTCCAGAAGCCTCCCTTTGCAAATATTTGGGAGATTTCCCCTGCTTACGCTGTCCCGGGGGTGGCCTTTTTTGGTGGCTATCGCCTCTGCTCACAGGTTATCGGATTTGGCGGCATTATTTTGTCGCATCCCTTACTTGGTGGTTCACAAAGATACTGTGGATCTTGCCCTTGTCTGTCGTCCTTTCCTAAAGTAGTCTCTGATTTCCATTTGACTGAAGACATTGTGTTGCCTTCCCTGTGTTCCAGGCCTAAACATCCTAAGGAAATTGCGTTGCATGCCCTGGATGTGGTTCAGGCGATTCGGGTGTACCTGGCAGCTACGGAGTCTTTTCGAAGGTCACTCACTATTTTTGTGTTCACGGATGGGCCAAGAACAGGACTGTCCGCTTCTTCTGTGACCATTCCAAGACGATCAGACAGTGACTCAGGCCAATTTATTTAAGGGCCAGGTTCCTCTGTTCCCTTTAATGGGGCGCTTTATCTGGGCGCTTAGTGCTTCCTGGGTTTTTCATCATCAGGCGTCAGTGACGCTGGTTTGCAAGGCGACCACTTGGTCGTCGGTGCACACTTTCACAAAATTCTAAAATGTAGATGTGTTGGCATCTGCGGATGCTTCCTTTGGCTGCAAGGTTTGCAGGCCGCTGGGGAGTAATGTTCAAGTGGGCTCCAGTTGTTTTTTGTTGAGCTCTTGTAAACTGGTTTGCTAATATTTAAGCCTTGAGAATTTTTTGCTGTTCCCACCACTCCTGTTTGATACTGCTTTGGGACGTCCCAATGGTCAGGAATCCTGAGGAGATTTGTCTGTCAATGAATGAAAGAGAAAATGGGATTTTTGACTTACTGTAAAATCCATTTCTCTGATGTTCATTGACGGACACAGCACCCACCCCTCTGTGGAGTTGTAATACTTCTGAGACTGCTTGTAACAAAACTGAGTACCTATAGCAGAGAGAGGGGAGTATACTTCCTGGGACTGCCCATAGGCTTAGTCCAGTTCTTTTTTTGCCTAGTGTCCTACTCCTGTAGTGGGCAGTATAACCCAGTGGTCAGGAATCCCGTGGAGCTGTGTCCGTCAATAAACATCAGAGATTTTATGGCAAGTCAAAAATCCCATTTTTTTTCAGCAGTTAGACTTACAACTCTTCTCTCTGCCTCTCCCCAGTGCTACGGCGTCCGAGCTGGTAAATCAGCACAGTGCTGAGTCCTATCCCAGAGTGAGGACAGAACCGCAACGATGAAGGACTGGTAGTGAGAGATGATGTAATCTCATTGCTCGCTGGCCGCATCTCTGATAGAGCAGCCTTGACGACCCAGCTGTGAGGATGGATCAGCGGTGATGTGGGGTGGGTGGTTAGAGATGTCAGCCCTTTCAGTGCAGCCTTTGTGGCCCGGGGGGTTCGGTACCTCTGTCCTGCAGTATAGAGCAGGTGTGAGCTCAAGTCTAGGCAGACTGCTACTCATTATAGTCTATAGGACTATACCTTGACAGTGTCTTTCAATTGGGAAAATGGAAATCTTTAAAACATTAACCAGAATATATTTAGGTTTGTGTATACAGTGCATCCAGAAAGTATTCACAGTGCTTACTTCTTCCACATTTTGGTATGTTGCAGCCTTATTTCAAAATTGATTAAATTCATTATTTTCCTCAAAAGTCTACAAATACCCCATAATGACAATGTGAAAGAGGTTTATTTGAAATCTTTGCAAATTTGTTAAAAGGAAAAAACAAAAAAAAACTCACATGTACACAAGTATTCACAGCTTTTGCTCAATACTTTGTTGAAGCACCTATGGCACCAATTACAGCCTCAAGTCTTTTTGAGTATGATGCTACAAGCTTGGCACACCTATTTTTGGGCAGTTTCTCTCATTTTTCTTTGCGGGACACCTCAAGCTCCATCAGGTTGGATGCACAGCCATTTTCAGATCTCTCCAGAGATGTTCATTTGGGTTCAAGTCTGGGCTCCGGGTGGGCCACTCAAGGACATTCACAGAGTTGTCCCATTGCTATTCCTTTGTTATCTTGGCTGTGTGCTTAGGGTGGTTATCTGGTTGGAAGATGAACCTTCACTCCAGGTTTTATCAAGGATGTCTCTGTTCATTGCTGCATTCATCTTTCCCTCAATCCTGATTAGTCTCCCAGTTCCTGCCACTGAAAAACATCCCCACAGCATGATTCTGTCACCACCATGCTTCACTGTAGGGATGTATTGGCCAGGTGAAGAGTGGTGCCTGGTTTCCCCCAGACATGACCCTTGCCATTAAGGCCAAAGCGTTTAATCTTTGTTTTATCAGACCAGAGAATTTTGTTTCTCATGGTTTTGAGAGTCCTTCAGGTGCCTTTTGGCAAACTCCAGGTGGGCGGTCATGTGGGTCATGTGCCTTTTACTGATGAGTGGCTTCTGTCTGGCCACTCTACCATACAGGCCTGATTGGTGGAGTGCTGCAGAGATGGTTGCTCTTCTTGAATGTTCTCTAACCACAGAGAAACGCTGAAGCTCTGTCCGAGTGACCATTGGGTTCTTGGCCACCTCCCTGACTAAGGCCCTTCTCCCCTGATCACTCAGTTTGGGGGGGGGGCTGCTCCAGGAAGAGTCCTTGTGGTTCCAAACTTCTTTCTTCCATTTATGGATCTTGGAGGCCACTGTGCTCATTGGGACCTTCAATGCTGCAGAAATGTTTCTGTACCCTTCCCCAGATCTGTCCCTTGTTACAATCCTGTCTCGGAGGTCTACAGACAATTCCTTGGACTACATGGCTTGGTTTGTGCTCTGACATGCACTGGTAACTGTGGGACCTTATAAAGACAGGTGTGTGCCTTTCCAAATCATGTCCAATCAACTGAATATACAACAGGTGGCCTCCAAGTTGTAGAAACATCTCAAGGATGATCAATGGAAACAGGATGCACCTGAGCTCAATTTTGAGTGTCATGGCAAAGGCTGTGAAAACTATGTACATGAGATTTTTTTCCTATTTTATTTTTAATAAATGTGCAAAGATTTCAAACAAACTTCTTTCACATTGTCACTAAGGGGTATTGTTTGTAGAATTTTGAGGAAAATGAATCAATTTTGGAATAAGAACAATCATCATCATTAGGGGAATTCTTTTGTTCTCCTTTTCGCTCCGTTCCTCTTTCCTCTTTTTCTTTGGCCCACTGGTATATTAACCTAATTGGTTTGTATTCTATTGTAGATATATACATTTGCACACTTCGCATCTGCTCTTGACGAGTGAATATATTCACGAAACGCGTAGAGCTATTCTAGATGCAACGCCCTACCACCATACTACCAGTATATCTCTATGAAATTTAATATATTTTTTAAACATTATTTTTTTCTTATGTTGTTGCTTGATTAGAGAGACGTTTAGGTCAGTATTGACATTAATATGTGCAATCGTGTTATGCTTTGTACCAATATGTTGATATTTATGTATTATATGGAATAATCTGTCTTTATCATGATTACTATCATTACTGCATTGTATGCTATGTGTCTCTTACATGAATTAAATGTGATCATTTTTATATATTATATTGTGTTATGATCCTATACATAGACATACTATTATACATTTATCACATTACCCATTCATTTAATTCTCTTGGATTGCACCCGCGTTTTCATTTAAAGTCCCAAACTTCCCCTTGTTTTTATTCAAATTGCTTCAGGGATGGAGGTATATGACCCTACCATGTCATATCCTCATGTAAAGTCCCAATATTTCTCCTCCCTTCTCCAATTTTGGAATAAGGCTGTAACATAACATGTGGAAAAAGTGAAGCTCTGTCAATACTTTCCGGATGCAATGTATAATTTTGACTGCTCATTGTTATCTGTGGACTGTTTAAAAATCAACAAACTTGTATCTATAACCACTGAGCCACTGTGTTGCCTACCACATCATCTTTCTTTCCTGAACATTTTACCTCCTACCACAAAAAAAATATTTTAAAGCAAATTGATTCTTATTTTTATTTTTTTTTTTTTGTTTGTTTTTCTTTTTAATCAATCTTTTAGGCTACATTCACACCTGAGCGTAGCGTTTTTACCGCGATTTACAGGCGTTTTTTGTGCAGGCTTTTTTTGATTGAATAGATACCAATGGAAAACGCCTGTAATCTGCCCAAAAAGAAGCTCATGTACTTTTTTGAGCGTTGGGCGTTTTGTATACAGCGTCAAAACGCTCAGATGTGAACAGGGGCCATTGAAATGAATAGGATTTGTCTTGTTGGGCGTTTTGAGAGCTGATCCTAGAGCAGAAAAACTCCCCAAAAACGCCCCAAAACGCCTAGATGTGAACGGAGCCTTAGAGTCCATTCACACTAACGCGACTTGTCAGCCTGACAAGTCGTGGTCCATTGACTGCTGCAGGACCCGTTCTAATAGGAGCGACACAAGCCGCTCCGACTTAGAAAAAGGGTCCTGTACTACTTCGGGGCGACCTCGGAGCGACTTGCATAGACATTCATTATATGAAGTCCGTGCAAGTCGCGCCATAGTCGCGGTGCACGGATATTCACAAGTCGCCCCCGAAGTAGTACAGAGTCGTGCCGCGGTAGTGTGAATGCGAGCTTATGATCTATATTAGGTGCACATGGATTAAAATAAAATAAAATCTGTGACTTGCATCCTAATCTTGAAAAATGTTATATGATTTGTTTAAGCTCCCATGAACTATATTAATATAGATTGCTCAGAGTAGTTTTTAGCATCCTTTAAACCCCCTAGATTTTTGAGCAGGCCGGTATCCATCAAGGCCGGACCATAAGGGGCATTGCTCTCTGGCCTTTTCACAAAACCTCTCTGTATCCAGCCCTTGACCTGCAGGAGTATCAATCAGCTTGCTAACTGTTATTACTCTAAGGACGGGTAGTAACTAAGATCTAGAAGAGTGCAAGGAGCAGGCTTTGGGGTGATATGATGCATGAGACCACAAGGACATGGTAGCTGTTTTGAGGTAACTCTGAGAAATCCCGTCCTTATACCCGTTTGGAGGGTAATAATTATTTTTATTTTTTTTATCAAGAGAAACTTTATTTAAACATTCACATATAGAACATAACAGTAGCTGAGTCCGAGGCCGGCACGCCCCCTCATTACTTACAAATAATACAAATATCAATTCCCTCCAACACCCAATCAACAATTGTACATAATACCAATGATTAACAACTCCCTTTTTTCCCTCTTCTAATAACGACCTACAGTGGGTAATAATTATTGACTGATGATACTACTGTATATAGCAGTGGTGGTCAACTTTCTTGATATGGAGGGCCTCAAGTGTGGCCCTCAACGTCACCAAAGGGTCACATATAAAATTAAGTGAATATTCAGTGTCAGAAAGAGGAGGCACACAACAGGATATAGCCAAAGACTATGGACATGATCAGGAGATGATCAGAGACTTCAGACGGAATACAGGAGATGGTCAGAGAGACTCAATACAGAAGATGATCAGAGAGACACCATACAGGAGAGGGTCAGAGACTTCAGACACAATACAGGAGATGATCAGAGAGACACAATACAGGAGATCATCAGAGAGACACAATACAGGAGATGATCAGAGAGACACCATACAGGAGAGGGTCAGAGACTTCAGACACAATACAGGAGATGATCAGAGAGACACAATACAGGAGATGATCAGAGAGACACAATACAGGAGAGGGTCAGAGACTTCAGACACAATACAGGAGATGATCAGAGAGACACAATACAGGAGATGGTCAGAGACTACAGACATCCTGCAGAAGACTGTTAACATGTTATAGGGATTATTCGAGACTGAGGACATGTTACATGAGGCTGCCAGAATAGGTCAATTGCGAAACAGATCAGTGTCTAAAGTAGCCTCAAAAAGTGACAAAGGGCCACGTGTTGGGAACCAGGAATCTATTGCCCCGGGAAATTGTATGGACTTTCCATGCTTCATATGTGCTTATGTTATGTGTTATGATTAGCAGGGTCTTTAGTTCTCAAAGTACTATAGAAACCGTCTATATAGGACATTACAAAATCAATGTTTAACCGTGTGTGTGTTGTGGTTGCCCCTTGGCCTGATTTCAGCCATGTGTTCTGCTAGACCTGTGGTCGCCAGCCTTTTGCACTTCTCAGACCACTAAACTCACAATTTTAAATCCTGCGGACCACTAACATGAATTTTACATGCCTTCTACACACAATGGTCCCCTATCTGACCCCCCCCCCCTCACACTCTGCATCACACTGCTGCCTTACACAGACTCATCGTTGGATCTCACCTCCTTGTCCAGTCATTTACTCGAGCTTCATGCTCCCTCCCAAAGTCTGTGATCAGTGCTGCCATTGGAGGTCCCCTCCTTCACCTCCAGCTCTCTGCTCTCCTCCCGGCACCTCCCTCTGAGTTCACAGGAGCAAGAACTACAGAAGAGGCATCTGGTATCAATGCGCGCTGGCAGTATTTCAGTGCGCATTGAGAACAACTCTGGAAACATCATTGGGTGGTATACATCTGCCACAATGTTGAACTGCGGCAGAACCCCTGGAGATTACCAAAACTTTCTCGTGGTCCATGGACCACTGGTTGGCGACTGCTGTGTTAAAGCACTAGTTCCATCTCTGTTCATGGCTGTCTAGTTTTAAACTAATTTATTCATTTGTTTTCCATGATTGTTTTTGCTATTTTGATTTAGTTTAGATGCTCATCTAACCTAGGCATATATAAAGGATTCCGATTACTCTTTACAGTATTGCATAGCTCTTTGTTTAGGCTGTGCCTTTCTATAGTTTTTAATGGAAGAGTGATTTAGAGAAAATGCAGTCCGCTGATTGAACTCTCGATCATTAATCTTGTTCAATAACAAATGTTCTTCTCTCTTGACAGGTGTAATGTTATGTTCATCGGACATCTCTGTGCCAAATGGAGCTGGTGCCAGTCCAGTAGGTAAGTGGGATGACCGGTTCCTTTTTCTGGATATGGAGAATGATTTAAATGTGAGTTCCTGCCTGTGCTGTACAAGTAGTCCCTTACCAAAATAAATCTGTAATAAAAAATTAATAGTATTGGTTATTGCAAACCTTGTGCAGAATAAAAACTTTAGAGGATTTTCAAGGAAACTAAAAATGGTCTCTTTGCTTTGGGTGCCTACTTAGTTATATCAGGGAAATGTCACCTCCCACAGCTCTTTTGTAGGAAGCAGCAGGACTTCCTTCCTGCTAATGTTTAAAGCACTTGACAAACTGAAATCTAACTGTGAAAACACATAATCCTGTTTTCACTTTCGCTCATTGACTGACACCGCTCAAGAATCTTCTTGACCATTGGGTTATGCTGCCCCGTACAGGAGTAGGACACTAGGCAGGAAAAAAACTTTTCCGCGTCTATAGGGCAGTCCCAGGGGGTATACTCCCACTTCCTGCTATAGGCACACAGTATTTTGTTCTGCCTAGTCAGGAGTAAGGTCCTAGATCCTTGCTGGGATCGCCGGTCCTAGCCCTAGGCGTCCGTGGTGCAGGTTTTCAAGGCAGCCACTTGGTCGTCTGTGCACACTTTCACAAAATTTTACAAAGCGGATGTTTTGGCATCTGTGTACACTGCCTTTGGCCGCAAGGTTTTGCAGGCCGCAGTTTGAAAGGACTAGTCCTATTTGAGGGTGTATTTTTCAGGTGAATTCCAGTTGTTCCTGGTTGAGCTCTTGTTACCTGGTTGGCTAGGTTTAGCCTCTTGGGAATTTTCTTCTGCTGTCTTTTTTTCCCAGCCCTCATGTTTGACTCTGCTTTGGGAAGTCCCAATGGTCAAGAAGATTCCGGAGCTGTGTCCGCCAATGAACGAAAGAGAAAATTGGATTTTTGTCTTACCATAAAATCCTTTTCTCTGATGTTCATTGACAGACACAGCACCCACCCCTCTATTGAGTTGGGTTATATTTCTTCTGAAACTGCTTGCAACAAAACTGAGTGCCTGTAGCAGGAATTGGGAGTATACCCCCTGGGAGACTGGCCCCATAGGCGTGGTAACGTTTTTTTTTCCTGCCTATTGTCCTACTCCTGTAGGGGGCAGCATAACTCAGTGGTCAAGAAGATATGGAGCCGAGTCCGTCAATGAAGATCAGAGAAAAGGATTTTACGGTAAGACAAAAATCCAATTTTCTCTGTCGCTCATTGACAGACGTAGTCCTCGTTGATTAATAACAACTCGGGTTATACTGCCCTCTACAGGAGTAGGACTAGACAGGAAAGAAAACGTTCTGGCCACACCCTAGGGGCAGTCCCAGAGGGTATATCCTCTCACTTCCTGCTACAGCAAATCAGTTTTTTTCTGTCTAGTTAGGAGTAAGGACCTAGATGCCTTGCTAGGATCTTCGGTCCTGGCAGGATTTGTTTTCTTAGAAAGATTTTTTTTTTTTTAAGACAGCTTTTTTCTCCAGTGTTCCTGTGAGATCTTCAAGCAAGTAAGCTGTAACTGGGCGACGGGCTGGATGTTGAGATCCAGTGGTCACCCCAGTTCAGCCTACGAGCGCGTGCAGGCCATAGCTCCACGCTGGGTCGGCCGCGACATAGTCCCACTGGACGGGGACTGACCCTGCGAGTTAAACGTCTCGCTTGTACGCCAATGACCAAGAGTCACGGCGTCCGTACTGGTCCACAGCCCCCCATCCCGGTGGAGAGGGGTTCTGTCAGGAGTGGCGCCCGCCTGGTTCCGGTATGGTGAGTAGTATGTTCCCCCTCCCCCCATCGGGTTTGTGGTAGACGCAGGCCCCTCTCTGGAATGGTAGGATGGGTTTCCCCTCTATCCTATACAGGTCACAGATCCCCCAATTTGAGTGTGATTTTTGTGAACAGAAACCAGGAGGCTTGGTTTGGGAGCTGACTATCTAATGTCATTTTAAAACTGTAAAGGTGACTGAAGTCAGTGGCAGTACTAGAATGGGCATTACTAATGAAGCAAGAGGTATCTTACCTGTCAGAGGTGTTCACAGGGCGATGCCTATGCCTGAATCACTGCAGTCCAGATCGCCATTCCTCCAGCAAGGGCAGAGTGCTGCCTTCCGACGCATGCGGCCCGCCAGGGTCCGGTACCGCCGGCCAGGCTTATCACCATCAGGTGAAGGTTGTGGGGCCGAGATACTCCCGCAGGCGAACATAGAATCCTGTTCAGGCCGCCGCCATTGTCTGGCAGATCGCACGAGGCCGCCATATTGGCGTAGCTTCGTGTCTCCAGCATGGGGGTGGCCATGTTTGAGGTGACCAAACACCTCGTGGAGCCAGGGGGAGGCGCCGGAAGGCGTGTTAAGGGGCGGAGCCGCCTCCTTTACCCAGGAAAAAGGGCCAAAGACTTCCTGTCTGTAACAGGACAGCACTGAGCAAGCTGATAGAAAACTTCTGTGCATCAGGGATGAGCCTCGGAGTCTCTCTCTCTCTGTGGGGTCCAAAAAGGCAGGTAACACTGAGGGGCGCTGTTGCACTGGGGGATTACAAAAAATAAAAAAAAAATAAAAAAGTTTTTTACTTTGTCTTTTTTTTTTTTTGTCGCTGGCAAATGTCTTGTATAATCATTGACTCTGCCGCATAGGTATCCCCACCTGATCCCCTCAAGGTGGCCGCAGGACCCTCCAGTACCTCACTTGTTTTTAATGCATTTTCTGCAGTTTTGGAGTCTTTGGTATCCCGGGTGGAGGTGGCCTGTCAGGGACGGGGGTCAAGAAGTGACCCCCGCCTACCCCTATTTTTTATCTGATACTTCAGGTACGGGGAGCTGGTCAATGCAGCTGCAGGTCCCTCTTATGGGGCTGTTGTCTCAGGTAATGTCTCCTCAGCAGTGAAGAGAACGTTTCTGCCTCCGCCATAGAACAAGAGTGGTGGATGCACTAGTTGTGTCCGTCCGGGAAACCTTTAGTCTTGAGGTTACACCGGTAGAGGTAACTGAGACTGAGATTCCTTTTTGGTACTTGTTAGCCTACCAAAAGGGCGAAGGATTTTCCTTTACCCAAATGGGGTCGTTTGGAAACAAACCCCTGTTATTTCCAAACGCATGGCTAGGCGCTATCCGTTTGAGGAATCCCTCTTTAAAGGAAGGTCATACGGTTAGGATACAGGATCGAGTTTCGATCACTTCCACCGGTGCGATTCTTCCCTTCTAACATTGAACGGTTTCAGGGGTTCTATTCAAACCTGTTCACAATGCCCAGGAAAGAGGGCAAGGTGCGTCCAATTTCTGGACTTGGGGAAAGATGGAGTCCATCCGAACAGTGGTGGCCTCCCTGCATCAGGGGGATTTCCTGGCGTCCATAGACTTTTAGGATGCCTATCCTTATATCCCCATCATCGCAGGACATCAGCATTTTCTTCGCTTTCCCAAAGATCATCCCTGGTTCCCACCAGGAGACTGAACTATCTGGGCCTAATGTTGGATACATCCTGGGCAAGAAAGTTTCTCCTTGCGGAGAAACTCCAGAAGGTTCAGTCAACGATTCGGATGTTGCTGTCCGTCAATTGGCTGGGACTGATGGTGGCCTTCTTAGAGGCAGTACCGTATACCCAGTCTCATACCCAAATTCTCCTGAAGGAGATTTTTTTCTAATGGAATCAGAATTCCGATTTTCTGGACAATCGGATCCGGTTGAGCGAGCGGACCAGGAAGTCTCCGATGCTCAACCAGGGGAAGTCATTCCTTCCGATAGCATCCAGGTTACCAATAGGGTATCGGAACTGAGAGCGATCAGATTTTGTCTGATATACTGGACCGAGCAGCTCTAGAGTAGCCCGATTCGGATCCAATCGCACTATGCCACGGTCGTGACTTATGTCAAGAAAGGGGCACTTAGAGTGTCCTGGTGGCCATCGAAACGACTAGCATCTTTCATTTGACGGAACGGTTTGTTTCAGATCTCCCCGCAGTGTTCACTCCGGGGGTGGGAAATCGGTAGGCAGATTATTTCAGCCATCAGATTCTGGATCAAGGGGTATGGCCTCTTCATCCAGAGGTTTTTCACTAGCTGTCCCTTCATTGGGGCACCCCGGATGTGGATCTGTTGGCACCTTGGCTCAACAGGAAGGTGCGGAGGTTTGTAGCTCGCACCCGCGATCCTCTAGCGGACGCAGCAGAAACGCTGATCGCCCCGTGGGGGCAGTATCATCAGCTACGGCATGCCTTCCATCCTCTCAAGTTACTGCGGGAACTTCTTCGCAGGATAGAGGTGGAGGGAATTCCAGTTATTCTGGAAATTCCTGACTGACTTCGTCGAGCCTGGTACGCCGACTTGGTGAGGCTAGTCGCGGACGCTCCTTGGAGACTTCCTCTCAGGGAGGATTTGCGGTCTCAGGGACCGATCTTCCATCTTGTTTTACGATCGCTGGCTTAATGGCCTGGCCATTGAGACCCAGGTACTGAAGGACAAGGGAGTGTCCGCTTCAGTTATTCCTACCTCTAGTTAAAGCAAGGAAAGCGACTTCCAGCACATGGAAGTCTTATATTGCGTGGTGTGAATCTCTTGGATTTCCCCCACATACCTATTCGGTGACCCGAATCTTGGTCTGTCTGCAACAAGGGGTTAAGCAGAAACTGTCCTTAAACACATCAAGGGTCAGGTTTCAGCGTTAGCAATCTTCTTTCAGAAACTTTTGGCTAATCATTCCTTGATGCGGAATTTCATCCAGGGGGTGCGACATCTGGCTCCGCCAGTGCGTGCACCCTTACCGCCTGGGATCTTAAGTTAGTGTGGTCGGTTCTTCAGAAACTTCTCTTTGAAGATATTAGGGAGATTCCCTTGCTTACATTATCCCAGAAGGTGGCCTTCTTGGTGGCCATTACTTCTGCACGCAGGATGTCAGAACTGGCCGCATTATCTTGTCGTTCCCCATATCTGGTGGTTCATAGGGATAAGGTGGTTCTTCTTCCGAATCCATCCTTCCTTCCTAAAGTGGTTTTCAGAGTTTTCATCTGAATAAAAATATTGTGTTACCTTCCCCGTGTCCTAAGACTAGCCATCCTTGGGATTACACTCCTTGGATGGGGTTCAGACAATCAGGGTACACTTGACTACTACGAACTTGTTTCGTAAGACGAACTCCCTTTTTGTGAGCACGGATAGCCCTAGAAGGGGGTTGCCTGTGTCTGCCGCAACCATATCTAGATGGACCAGTCAGACGGTGGTACAGGCTTATTCTATTAAGGGTCGGAATCCTCCGTTCCCTGTTAAGGCGCACTCTACTCGGGCGCCTAGTGGTTCCTGGGTCTTCCACTATCCGGCGTCAGCGATCCAGGTTTTCAAGGCGATGACTTGATCGTCGGTTCATACCTTTACATCATTTTATAAAGTTGATGTGATGGCATCGTCAGATGCCTCTTTTGGCCGCAAGGTTCTGCAGGCCGCAATCTGAGGAGACTGTTGGTCTATCTCAAGGGTTTGTTGGGTTTTTCACTTAGGTCTCATCTTTTTGCTCGATGAGTCCTTGATGCTTCTGGTTGGCTCCGGTTGGGCCTTCTGGATTTTGATTTCTGTTAGCCCACCCCTCATTTGTGGTACTGCTTTGGGAAGTCCCGAGTTGTTATTAATCAACGAGGACTACGTCTGTCGATGAGCGACAGAGAAAAATGGATTTTTGTAAAATCTTACCGTAAAATCCTTTTCTCTTAAGCTCATTGACAGACGTAGTACCCGCCCCTCTGTTTTTGAGTTGGGTTGGGTTAAATTCTCTAAACACTGCTTTGTGACATAACTGATTTGCTGTAGCAGGAAGTGAGAGGATATACCCTCTGGGAAGGCCCCTAGGGTGTGGCCAGAACGTTTTCTTTCCTGTCTAGTCCTACTCCTGTAGAGGGCAGTATAACCCGAGTTGTTATTAATCAACGAGGACTACGTCTGTCAATGAGCTTAAGAGAAAAGGATTTTACGGTAAGATTTTACAAAAATCCATTTTTATGGATACAGGTGGTTGGCCTTTCACGTGAAAAATGGAAATTGCATTTTTCTGTTCAGAAGTTTTTAGTTTTCCAAGGTAAAGTATTAGTACAACTGTAAAATAACCTTATAAAAGCCCCACTTCCAAACATTTAGACAGTAATGCAAACTCAAATTAACCCCGTTCAATACTGGGCACTTTTACCCCGTTCCTGCCCAGGTCAGTTTTCAGTTTTTTAGCGCTGTCACACTTTGAATGCAACACCGTACCCTTATGAAATTTTATTATCATTTTTTTCACACAAATAGAGCTTTCTTTCAGTGGTACTTAATCACCATTTTAATTTTTTGCTAAATAAACTAAAAGGACGAAAATTTAAAAAAAAAATGCTTTTCTTTGTTTTTGTTCTAACATTTTGCAAATAAATAATTGTTCTTCATAAATGTAGGCCTAAATGTATTCTGCTACATTTTTTGTGTGAAAATAACCCAAATCGGTGTTTATTATTTAGTCTGTAGGAAAGTTGCAAACTATGGTGTGTGTGTGTGTGTGTGTGTGTGTGTGTATATATATATATATATATATATATATATATATATATATATATATATATATATATATATATATATATATATGTGTGTGTGTGTGTGTATATGTGTATATATATATATATATATAGATAGATAGATAGATGCACTGACAATCGATCTTATTTCTTGAGACCAGAAATTTCCAGGTCAGTACAAATCTTCCCAAAATTACCCCTTTTTGGAAAGCACAGTCCAAGGTATTTAGTGAGAGGCAAGGTGAGTTTTTTAAAGTTGTACTTTTTTGTCAAAATTTTGGGGAAAATTAAGAAATTAAAAAAACAAATACTGTCCCCAGTGAAGTACAGCTTCATCCTATAACTGGTATGGTGGTGATCGTGGACACTGATTATTGATCCTATGTGAAATAAAAAGATTTTTCATTACATCCCCCCCCCCCCCCCCCCCCACAATTAGTTTTTTTACATACAGTGACCAGAGCAATACAGGGTTGCCACAGTAACCCTACTTTTCTGGGGAGGTGATTTTTTTTTTTTTTACACAGTAATTGCTTATAACTGTGAATTTTACAGTTTTATAAGCAACCATTTTTTTCCGAATGAAATCTTTTCATTCAGTGTTTGCTATTGTGATTAGCTGTGCTTGGCCACAGCTTACAACATGGTACAGATGGACTGTGATTGGCCCTGTATGTCCCATATGATCCCTGTGACCAATCACGGAGCTCATCACAATAGTACACAATGGAAAGGCATGAATTAAAGCCTTTCATTGTGTACAATTGTCATGATATAGGTTGTGATTGGTCACATGGTACCGGCAGTGGGCCGGTATAGTGATCTGTCATCTAATGATTCTGGTGGACAAAATGGGTGACCGATTGCACCGGAACGAGGCCCGATCCTGGGAGGACATCATTTAATGTTAAAAGAAAGAGAACTGGTTCCCACCTTGTTAACAACAATACAATAAAAATGTATTTTGGAAAATACGGTGGGCACCATTTCTCTTGCCAGTTGATTTACTAGGACAATCATTTTATATTACAATGGAGAATTAGGAAGTACAGTTATACAAACATAATAGGAGTCATTGTAACACAATTCAGTACCAGAGGATACAGATTGTACGTTTATATTGTGGAAAATGGTTCTTTAACTATCAGAGGTGGAGGGAGGATACCTAGGGGGTTTCCAGGAGGTCGTAAGAAGACAGAGGGCCTGTTTCAACTCAGTTCTTGGTTTTGTTTGGTGGTCATGAAGGCTCTAGCAGATTATCAAAGCCTGGTGGCAAGTATTTTTCAATCTAGACTTGGCAGATCTGGGTATATTTGGAAACTTTGGCAATGTTGCCTCATTTTTTCCCTTGTAGCCTGTGTGATCCTGTTTTTAGTTTGACCTAAACATAGGTATGGTTTTTTTGCAGGCCTTGGCTTTAGTTTTCATGGCTGCCTAGGCCTAAAATTTGAGAGGTCTTAAACTGAAGATTTCAGTTTTCCTTTCAATCCCCTTTAAATTGGGATGAGCCTTTTAGGGTCCTTTCACACGGCCGCTCCGTGTGTCCGCAAATCATCCCATCCGTTTGTGGATGATTTGCGGACATAATGTAAGTGAATGGCACTGCGGGTGTCAGCGGAATACCATCCGCTGACACCCGATTTTCCTCCTTTCAGTTCTGTTCCGTTTTTACGAATGGAACAGAACCCCATTTTTCCTTCCGTGTAAAAAACGGAAAGGAAGGAAAATCGGATGTCAGCGGTGTCATCCGCTGACATCCGCAGTGCCATATACTTACATTATGTCCGCATATCATCCGCAAACGGATGGGATGATATGCGGGCACACGGAGCGGATGACAGAAATGTCATCCGCTCCGTGGAAAAAAAAAAAGCGAAGCGGCCGTGTGAAAGGACCCTTATGGTGAATATCCTAAATAAATACACAAACACCATGACAGTGTCTAGCAGGTTATCAAAGCCTGATGGCAAGCACTTGACATCCGCTCCATCGCAGATTTCCTGCAACAGGGCGGCTCTCCTGTGCAGAATCAGGTATATATGTGATTCTGCACTTCCACCTGCAGGGGGCACGCACCGTCGGAGGCCCACTTCTACTGTGATCATTTACAGCAGAAGCCGATCTGTGGGTCCTGGGCACTTAGTCTCCATTCACACTAGTACGACTTGTCAGGCGACTTGGTCAGCCTGACAAGTCGTGCACCGTCGCGGTCCATAGTGTAGTACAGGAACGGTTCTAATAGCAGCGACACAAGTCGCTCCGACTTAGAAAAAGGGTCCTGTACTACTTCGGGGCGACCTGGAGCGACTTGCATAGACATTCAATTTATGAAGCCCGTGCAAGTCGCGCTGCACGCGACTTCACAGGTCGCCCCCGAAGTCGTGCCGCTTCAATGTGAATGCGGTCTTAATGTCCTCCGGCACCTGCCGATCGTCGGCAATACACAGAGAACTGAGATATGCCAGGACATATCTCAGTTCTGACAGGGGGGAAGGGATACTGTATATTCTGGATCTCTGCAAAGCAGAGACTAGAATCCATCTCTTCCCTTAATAAAAGCAGCACACTGTGTACACAAAAACACATTTAACCCTTTGACCGCCCTAGATGTTTAACCCCTTCCCAGCCAGTGTCATTAGTACAGTGACGGTGCATATTTTTAGCACTGATTACTATATTAGTGTCACTAGTTCCTGCCAAGTGTCAAAAGTGTAAGTTTGTGTACGATTGCCTGCCGCAATATGGCAGTCCTGCTATAAGCCGCTAATCTTCTGTGCCATAACTAGTATAAAAAAATCCGTAATTATATATCCCATAGTTTGAAGACTCTATAACGTTCGTGTAAATGAATCTATATACACTTATTGGGATTTTTTTTTTACCAAAAGCATGTAGCAGAATACATATTGGCCTAAAACTATAAAAAAAAGTTTTATTTTTTCTTACTTGATATGTTTTATAGCAGAAAGTAAAAACCTTTTTTTTTCAAAATTGTAAGGTTGGGAAAATTTTTTTTTAAAGCGCATTGGTGATCAAATACCGCCAAAAAAGCTCTGTTTGTGGTAAAAAAAATTACATAGATTTTATTTGGGTACAATGTCGCATGACTGCGCAATTGTCATTTAAAGTAACGCAGTGCCGTGTCACAAAAAACAGCTTGGTCTTGAAGTAGGGTAAATCTTCCAGGGGTCAAGTGGTTAATCAATCTAGGCTTGGCAGATCTGGGTATGTTTTGGAAACTTTTCCAATGTTGCCTCAATTTTTTTTTTTTTGTTGCATCGTGGCGTGTATTTAAGTACCTGTCTGCTATTGCGCTTTACCTTTGCTAATGGGTTGTATGAACTTCGGTGTTTATCTCATGTGCAGTCACACTGGATATGACATCAATGTGATCGTTTTCAATCAATATCAGAATACTATGGCATCTTAGATGTTGGTTCTACCAACTGAAGGACGTGATTTAAAGGGTAACTCCACTATCGTGGTGAAAAAAAGAGTAAATAGAGAAAAATCAATATAGCTTATACAATTGCGACACAAATCATATTGTGATTGAATGTTATTAAAAATTGCTTTTCAATCTGCTGCCGCTGTGATTGTCTGAAAGTGCAATAGGGCGACCTTGAGTCGTTCTGTACACAGAACGTATACAGAACACCCCCCAGAAACATAATTTCCTGCTTGTGTGATTGGCTCACAGATTTTCCCAGAAGTCTGCACTAAGATACAAGTCAGATTTCTGGAATCCCCTGCAACAAAAATGTAATTTTTGCTGAGATATTCCCAATAGGAAATCACATCTTCCACTTTATAAAACTCTGGTCCGACCGCATCTGGAGTATTCTGTCCAGTTCTGGTCGCCAGTCCTCAGGAGGGATGTGTTGGAGCTGGAGAGAGTCCAGGAGAAGGGCAACTAAACTAATTAGGGGATTGGAGGACCTTAATTATGAAGAGCGTCTGCAATCGCTTGATTTATTCTCCCTGGAGAAGAGACGCCTGAGGGGGGACATGATAGCAATTTTTAAATCTCAATGGGGATCTCAGCTTAGAAAATAAGTTGTTCAGTCGAAGGGATTGCATGAAGACTCGAGGGCTTACAATGCGATTTAGAGGAGAAGCGTTTTAACCTCAGGCAACGTGGGGGGATCTTTACTGTTAGGGCTACAAGATTGTGGAATTCTCTACCACAAGAGGTGGTTTCTGCGGGAAGTATGGTGGCTTTCAAAAGACTCTTAAGCCCCGTACACACGTACCGATTGTCGGCCGTAATTATTCGGCCGACGGCCGATTGTAGGCTTGTTAGTATGATGCTTCCGACAGCCGACAGCGCATTTTCGGCTGAACAGAATCTGTCCTGCAGGCATTAAAATTTTTGTTGGCCAACACCAGAACGGCCGATTGTCCGCCAGTCAGTACAGAATTCGGCCGACAGACAGCAGATTAGCAAGACTGGGCATGCTCAGAAAAGAAAAAAGACAAGGAAAGTTAACCCATCACATGACATCACTTCTGCAGTCGGCTGTTGTTGGCCGACAAAATTAGTGTGCAGTCTTTTGCAGTTTTCAACAGACATGACAGCCCTGGACAAAAGACGGCCGATCGTTCGGCCGACGATCAGTACGTGTGTACGGGGCTTTAGACGTACATCTCAAGGAGAAGAACATTCAGGGCTATGTGAGATGATTACGGCCACACACACCTACACAGGTTGAACTGGATGGACTATTGTCTTTATTCAACCTCACCTACTATATGTAACTATATATATATATATATATATATATATATATATATATATATATATATATATATATGTAACATCTAAAGGGATGCAGGCTCAGCAGCTTTCCTCATTAGTGCTCTGCAGTTGCACAGCTGATTGATAATTATGAAACCACTCCCATTAGTCCGACTCCGCACAGAGGAACAAACAGTGATTTCTTCAGAATAACAAAAGGTAGGAACCTGCAACAAAGTTTGTTATAATCCTTGCAATGTACATAAATCACCCAGAGGGGAATGTTTTTTTTTCTCAACAAAATTGGAGTTACGCTTTAATGGTGTAAAAAAAAAAAAAAAAAAAAAAAACGAACCCAGCAAAAAAGGGTTAATAGTTTGTCTGCATTCAGGCTGAGCATGTGGGTTTGGTGGGTCACAGCTGATGCAGAGCAGAAGTTCATATTGTGGTTTCACAAAATGTTTTTAATCTTCTCATTGCCTATGGTATTTCTCTGCATTGTTTGCATATGTTTATTTGTATGCAGTGTATTTGCCGGCCGCCCGAACTGACAGAAATCCATTGTAAATATGGCTTTGAGGAAGCCTGTGTTCTCTTTTCAGGAATCACATTGTGGGGGTTAAGGCTTCATTCACAGCAGGAAACAGACTTCGTTCTTACACAGTGTTGTATTCTTCTAGCTTGGGCTCTTCCTCACTGGACTATAGATGATTATGCAATGAATAAAAATGGTCATTTTCAGATTAATAAGCAAAATTAATTCTCAGTTGTTAGGACAGAACATATTGGCTCTTTTGTTTAGATTGAAATTTTGAGTTGGTAATCGCAGTTGTAATAATAGCTGCGATTTTCCAAATTCTGCTCAGGTTCCATGCAAAACGGCTGGCCCACTGCACACTGACTACAAAGGGTCACTCGCTCCACACTGCCACTATTCATAGAACAAGTAGTAGGAAGAGCCGGAAACTCCAAAAATACTTTTAACCACTTTACCACCGGAGGATTTTCCTGCTAAAAGACCAGGGGTTTTTTTGCGCTTTTTTACTGCGTGACTTTAACGGACAATTGCGCGGTCGTGCGACGTTGTACCTAAACGAATTTCACGTCCTTTTTTTCCCACAAACAGAGCTTTCTTTTGGTGGTATTTGATCACCTGTGCGATTTTTTGATCACGCGCTATAAACAAAAAAAGAGCGTAATTTTTGCAAAAACAACAATATTTTTCACTTTTTTTTATATGAAATTCCCCCAAAAAAAAATGTAAAAATCAAAATTTTTTAAAATTTTCGGCCAATTTGTTTTACGCTACCTATGTTTGGTAAAAAAAATCGCAAAAAGCGTATTTTGATTGGTTTGCGCAAAAGTTATCGCGTTTACTAACAAAGGGAAAGATTTTTGTAATTTTTGGTGTTTTTTTTTTTAACGAGTAATGGCGGCGATCTGCGATTTTTTTTGCGGTACTGCGACATTGCGGCGGACAGATCGGACCCTTGACTGACATTTTTGACACTTTTGGGGGTACCAGTGACATTACTGCAGTAATCAGTGCTATATATATGCACTGTTACTGCAAAAATGACACTGGCAGGGAAGGGGTTAACAGTATTGGACAGGGAGGGGTTAAGTGTGTCCTAGGGGCGTGATTCTAAATGTGCAGGGACAGGTCTACTAGTGTAAAAACAAAGATCAACAGTTCTACATAGTAGAACTGTCTGATCTTCACTTTTACACAGGGAGAACTGACAGGCGGCTTGTTTACATAAGCCGCTCTGTCTTTCTCCCGCTGTACCGGCGATCGTAGTGTGACCGGCGGACATCGGGTCCGCCAGTCACACTCCCGCACTCCTCCGTGAACGAGCCGAGGCCCGCTATTGGCTCTAGAAGGAGTGACAGGCGAGCGACGTAGATTTACGTCACTCTGCCTGGCTGGGGCCGACTGCCGCAGTAAATATACTGTGCGCAGTCGGCAACCGGTTAAAGTGAATGTAAAGTCTCTCTCTTTTTTTTTTTGTAACAAACATGTTATAGTTACCTCCTCTATGCAGTTGGTTTCGCACAGAGCAGCCCCCATCCTCCTCTTCTCAGGTCCCCCTTTGCGGCTCCTGGCTCCTCCCTCCTGTCGAGTGCCCCCACAGCAAGCAGCTTGCTATGGGGGCACCCTAGTAGTAATAGCTGCGATTTTCCAGATTCTGCTCGGGTTCCATGCAAACGGCTGGCCCACTGCACACTGACTACATAGGGTCACTCGCTTGAAGTACTAGGCACTAGTTTGAAGACCCGGAAACTCCAGAAATACTCTTAAAGTGATTGTAAAGTCTCTTTTTTTTTATTTTATTTAATAACAAACATGTTATACTTACCTCCTCTGTGCAGTTGGTTTTGCACAGAGCAGCCCAGATCCTCCTCTTCTCAGGTCCCCCTTTGCGGCTCCTGGCTCCTCCCTCCTGTCGAGTGCCCCCACAGCAAGCAGCTTACTATGGGGGCACCCTAGTAATAATAGTTGCGATTTTCCAGATTCTGCTTGGGTTCCATGCAAACGGCTGGCACACTGCACACTGACTACAAAGGGTCACTCGTGCCACACTGCCACTATTCATAGAACAAGTAGTAGAAAGAGCCGAAAAACTCCAAAAATACTCTTAAAGTGATTGTAAAGTCTCTTTTTTTTAATTTAATATCAAACATGTTATAGTTACCTCCTCTGTGCAGTTGGTTTTGCACAGAGCAGCCCCCATCCTCCTCTTCTCGGGTCCCTCTTCGCTGCTCCTGGCTCCTCCCTCCTGTCGAGTGCCCCCACAGCCAGCAGCTTGCTATTGGGGCACCCTAGCCAAGCTACAGCTCTGGAGCTGCAATTTGGCACCACCCCCTCTCTCTCCTGATTGGCTGACTTTGACAGCCTCGGGAGCCAATGGCACTGCGGCTGTGTCTCAGCTAATCAGGAGGGAGAGTACTGGATGGCAGAGGGACTCGTGGACATCGCTGGACAGAGATGGGGCTCAGGTAGATGTTAGGGAAGGCTTTTTATTTTAATGCATAGAACGCATTCAGATAAACCTTCTGACTTTACACTGAGCTTCCCTGTGAACAGCTGCGCAGTGGGGGGGAGGGGGGGGGGGTCAAGACAAAACTGTTTATTGGAGGAGAGCATAAAATATAGGATATTCTCTGATTGGATGAGGTGGGGAGGAGGGGCAATGACATCACGAGGGATCCTCTGTAGTCAGCATACAGAGGGAAAGCTGCTCGGACAGGACCTGGCTATCACTGTAGTATCACTGATCTGGTGGGCTGGGTTGTTGGCACTTATTGCGAGTGCAGAAGCTTACCCGCCACCTCCCATATATACCAATTTGTTAACAAGGTAGTCCATCATCATAGGTGGCCAACAGAAATGTGTGGTAGCAGGAAAGGGTGGGCAAGCTCGATCACTGCCAGTAAGTGTCAAATTGTCCAATCAGAGAATTATTATTATTTTACAGGATTTATATAGTGCTCACAGTTTACGCAGCGCTTTACAGTAAAAAGGGGGACAGTACAATTCCAATAACAGTTCAAAACCGAAGGAATAGGAGAGCCCCGCTGATGAAGTTTACAGTCTAAAAGAGAATGACTTGTATTTATTGACTTTTTATGGATGGCAACAATGCCAAGCATTAAAATCTGCAAGAGCTTTATAACTTCCCCACTCTATCTAAAGCTGGCCATGGACTATACAATGGGATTGTAAAATCTCTGTAGAACATTCTTTAGCTTAACCAAATCTACTGTATTAAATCTAAAGATAAGGTTAAACAATCCTTTAATTTGTTTCCTGCGGTCAGGCAGACCCTTGCACAACATTGTTGTGGGTAGGTATAAAGGGTGGTTGTGCAATCAGATTGCATAGGTATTGCTGATGTAAAAGTCACGCTTACATCAGTTAAAACTGGTTCACTTTAACCACTTTACCACCGGAGGATTTTGCTGTCTTACGTCCAGGCCACTTTTTGCGATTCGGCGCTGTGCGACTTCAACTGACAATTGCGCGGTCGTGCGACGCCGTACCCAAACGAAAATTTACGTCCTTTTTTTCCCACAAACAGAGCTTTCTTTTGGTGGTATTTGATCACCTGTGCGATTTTTACTTTTTGCGCTATAAACAAAAAAAGAGCGTTTATTTTGAAAAAATAACAATATTTTTAACATTTTTTTATAATAAATTCCCCCCAAAAAAGATGTAAAAACCAATTTTTTAAAAAATTTTTGGCCAATTTGTTTTCTGCTACCTATGTTTGGTAAAAAAAATCGCAATAAGCGTATTTTGTTTGGTTTGCGCAAAAGTTATTGCGTTTACTAACAAAGGGAAAGATTTCTGTCATTTTTGGTGTTTTTTTTTTTAACGCGTAATGGCGGCGATCTGCGATTTTTTTTTTGCGGGACTGCGGCGGACAGATCGGACCCTTGACTGACATTTTTGACACTTTTGGGGGTACCAGTGACATTACTACAGTAATCAGTGCTATACTACATATGCACTGTTACTGTAAAAATGACACTGGCAGGGAAGGGGTTAACTTTTATTGGTGATCAAGGGGTTAATGTATGCCTGGTGCTTACTAACGTGTGTGGGGGGAGGGGACTGAGTGACACAGGGACAGATCGGATGTCCAGCTATGCTGAACAGTCCGATCTGTCACTCCCTGTCACTATGGAGATCCGCCCGCTGTGTTTACACACAGCGGGCGGATCTCCAGACTCGATCCCCGACGATCGGGTAAGAGCAGCGGCGATCGCCGCTGCTCCTCCCCTGGCCCGACTCCCGCTGTGAATGAAAACAGCGGGAGCGAGCCTCCGGCGGCGCGCAAGCGCCGCCCAGAAGGGGGAGTGTCTGACGACGTAGTACTACGTCGTCAGACGATAACGAGCCACTCTGCCGCAGTAATATTACTGTGAGCAGACGTAAAGTGGTTAAAGGACCGTTTTCGAGAAATATTTTGTATTTTTATAGCTGCATGGGGTTAATGAAAGGGAGGATTTTTTTTTTTTTAGGTTTCCTCTAGCTTCAGCCTTTTTAAACGTTTTTAATATATAAATCATTTGCAGAAAGGCAGCATAGTTGTAACTTTTGTTGAGTACCTATGACTGGTCCAGCAGCTGTATTTAAACCTCTGCGGAGGTGTGGGAGGCAAAGGTAAAACTTCTCATCAAATGTTAATACTGTTAATACCCCCCTTTTGTTGATAATAGCCACAGTATCCTCCTGGGTAGTAGTACTATTCGCATTAGAATACAGATGATTATTATTATTAAGGATTTATATAGCACCAACAGTTTGCGCAGCGCTTTACAACATGAGGGCAGACAGAACAGTTTGCAATGAAATTAAATACAGGAGGCTATAGAGGGCCCTACTCGTTAGAGCTTACAATCTTGGAGGGAGGGTATTATATTATTATTATAAAGGAATTCTTTAACCCCCAACAGTTTGCGCAGCGCTTTACAACATGAGGACAGACAGAACAGTTTGCAATGAAATTCAATACAGGAGGCTATAGATGGCCCTACTCGTTAGAGCTTTCAATCTTGGAGGGAGGGTATTATATTATTATTATAAAGGAATTCTTTAACCCCCAACAGTTTGCGCCGAACTTTACATGAGGGCATGAGTTTTACAGTACAATTCAATACAAGAGAAATCCGAAGCCCCTGCTCGTTACAGCTTAGAACGTAAAAGGCAGGGTCAAGTGATAAAAAAGGTAGTTAGTAACTATGGGGGATGAGCTGATGGAGAAGATACAGTTATTAGGTGGAGGCAGGATAGGCTTCTCTGAAGAGAAGGGTTTTTAAGGATTGCCCAAATGTGGATAGAGTAAGAGCTAGTCGGGACAGTTTGAGGTAGGGAGTTACAGAGAATGGGAGAGACTCTGGAGAAGTCGTGAAGGTAAGCATGGGAGGAGAAGACGAGAGCTAGCGAGCAGGAGGTCTTGGGAGGAACAAAGAGAAAGATTTGGTTGGTATTTTGAGACTCATTTACTGATGTAGCTGGGGACCAAGCTGGCTTTCTAAGTTGTTGTTCGTACTTTGAATTTAATTTGTTGGGTGAGTGGCAGCCAAGGAAGGGATTGGCAGAGAGGAGTAGCAGACACAGAACGGTTGGTAAGGTGGATGAGTCTGGCAGCACCATTCATGATGGACTGAAGGGGGGATAGCCTATTGAAGGGTAAAACGTTGAGGAGGTAGTTGCAGTGGTCAAGGCGAGAAATAATCAGGGAGTGAATAAGAAGCTTTGTGCTGTCATTGGTTAGGAAGGGACGTATTTTGGAGATGTTGCGGAGGTTGAGGCGACAAGCTTTGGACAGTGATTGGATGTGGGGCCGAAAGAGTTCAGAAACCAGGATTACTGAAGCATCCTGTCAAGTGGGGACGGGTTAATAGTTGTGCCATAATCTTGACAGGAAAGTCAGGGGAAGGGATATTGGAAAACAGATGTGAGTTTTGTTTTTTTTCTACACTTCCTAATGTTAGAGGCATTCAGCCTAATAAACCCCCACCCCACAAAAAGGGATCTTGTTTTTCTTTAAATCAAACTGCAAATCTGGTAAATTTTTATTATTTTTACAAATGACCAAGTGCATTGTTCTCCAGACTGCACAGTAGAGCAGCGAGACCTAAAAGAAAATCCCAGACACAGCACAAATACTGCAAAATCCATCATCACCAAAATATTACTTCGCAAGCAAAACAGGAGCGCAAGATGGTACAGTGTATTCTTCAAGAGTGGAGGCTAGCATATATTACATGTGCTTGAAGGTCTTGTCATTAGGAGAATAATTCAATTGCTGAGAGGTGAACATGGGTTGAGTCAAAGCCCAGATGTGTCCCATTACTGGCAGATGCTGTTCTGATGCACTGTGTGCAAGAGGAAACTGTAGAATGTTCACTTTAATTGAAAGACACATCTCAAGTGTGTGCATGATGCCTGGAAGATCCTTAAAAGTCCAGGTGCAGAGGCTGTTGCCTGTTCATTGTCTCTCTAATATGCCCTTCATCCGCCCTTGTGTTGACTTTGTCCATAAACCAAGAAGATGGTGTAATGATTCTCCACTGCTAAAAGTGCATCTAACCATAGAGGTTCCATTTTCACTTTCAGTAATTTTTTATTTTTTTTAAAGTATCACATAGTCAACAATACTTATAACAGGTCTATGCTAATGATCAGTAAGTTAAAGAAAATGTACAGTCTACAATATTCTCTCTGATGTCAAAGTGATTCCAAAGTTACAAGGTTTGTGTTCTTTGTATTACGGTAAGTAAAAAACCTTCAGGCTTTAGCTTCCCCCCCGTTTCCCAGCCCCCCCCCCCCCCCCGTTCTATTTACCTGAGCCTGACCTCGATCCAACGATGTGCATGAGAGCAGAGCCTCTCTTGGCTCTCTTCATCCTCATTGGTTCAGACACAGCAGTGGGGACTACCACTGAGGAGGGAGCAGCTTGCTATGGGGCACTTAGCAGGGGGAAGAGCCAGGAGTGCCAACGGGGGACCCAAGAAGAGGATGATGCACAGAGCTGGAAAGTGGGGAGGAAAAGCGAATTGGAAGGTGGATGAACAAGGATATTGAGGGGTAATATGGCTTAAGACAAAAGAGGACCCCCCCTTCCCATTGGGGATAGGGTGAGGACAGTAGAGCTTTAAGGGAAAGAGACTCTTGAGTTCCTAATGTTCTTTTCCCCTATGATAATATTTTAAAGTGATACTAAAGTCTTGTTTTTGTTTTTTTGTTTAAAAATAACAAACATGTTAGCGCCGGTTCACACTACCGCGATGCTACTTCCCGGGGCGACCTCCTAGATCGCGGTTCGAGCAGCGCGCCGCGACCTCGGAGCGGCCGCCACGGACTTCATAACATTGAAGTCTATGGCGGTCGCCTCCTGGTCGCCCCAAAGAAGCTCCGCACCCTTTTTCTAAGTCGGAGCGACTTGTGTCGCTCCTATTAGAACGGGTCCGCAGCTTCCCTATGGGAGGCGACCTGTGAGGCGAACAGGTTGCCTCACAGGTCGCCTTAGTGTGAACGGGGGCTTAGTCCCGGTTCACACTACTGCGACTTGTCAGGCGACTGGTCACCCTGACAAGTCGCGGTCCGTTCTGTGCTACAGGAACCGTTCTAATAGGAGCGACTCAAGTCGCTCCGACTTAGAAAATAGTTCCTGTACTACTTCGGGGCGACATCGGAGCGACTTGCATTGACTTCCATTGACTTCCATTATGTGAAGTCCGTGCAAGTCGCGCCGAAGTCGCGGTGCACGCGACTTCACAGGTCGCCCCCGAAGTCGGATCGCCATAGTGTGAACCGACACTTATACTAACTAAATGGTTTTGCACAGAGCAGCCTCGATCCTCCACTTCTTGGGTCCCCGTGGTGCTCCTGGCTCCTGCCGAGTGCCCCCACAGCAAGCAGCTTGCTATGGGGGCACCCAAGCTGAGCAGCTGCTGTGTGAGTACATTCAGACATGGAGCTGCAGCTCGGCCCCTCCCCCTCTCTCTCCTCATTGGCTCACTGACTTTGACAGCAGCTGGAGCCAATAGTGCCCGCTGTCTCAGCCAATTAGGAGGGAAAGTCCCGAACAGCCAAGGCTCTTGTACAACATCGCTGGATAAAGGTTTTTAGAATGCATTAACAAACAAAAAATCTTCTGCCTTCAGAACCACTTTAACTTCTATTTGGTAGTGAGGCATGGGCAGATTGGATCCATGGGGGCCATACTTTGAGAAATTTCTTGTGAGTATCTAAAAAGTATTTTTGTGAGTTTCTCATTGACGAAGATGAGTCCATGCACTGTTCAACTTACATGAAATATAAAAGATTTATATTTCACCTTGAGAGTCTCAGTGACTTCCAAGGCTTTGAATAGTATGGTCAGACATGCACAGGAGCCACCAGGTTTGGTTCTTGGGTAGGGGAGGGACCCAGCAGCAAGCAGGCATTCTTGTAATGGAACTCCCATGTTGTAGGCCTGGGTGCAGTAGGGATTCTTGCAAAAGACCCTTTTCTTTGCCATTTTTAAAGAGAATGTAGAATGTGAAAAACGTGTGCATATGTTGCAAGGATTACAAATGCTCCTATGTTTTATACATTTTACTGGCGAGCGGTTTTCAATATACACTGCCCTCTCACTAGTATTCTCCTTTGGAAGATGACCACAATGAATATTTAATGATTAGAACATTGCTCTATCCTCCACAGTAATAAGAGCATTATTATTGGCAGTCTTCCTGCAGACCTGGTTTAGAGTGGGAAATATGACCCATATTGATTTTTTTTTTCTTCTGAAAAGCAAGCCGTATATAATACTTGTTTCTGGGATACACAATAAAACCTCCCTTTACAGTATGTATGCTGCTTATGTGCTTACATACTACCTTGAGCATATTAGCATTGTGTGCCCCCAGTTTCGCCATCATCCATCTATTATTATTTGGCACAGTAAAGACTATCCAGTCAGATACAAATTTGCTAAAAGAGTAGAATTTCTCCCAAGTCACCACAACATGGCTCAGTACTATTGAGAGTGATTATTTTGGACACCAGATTTTTAGGTGTTCAAGGTTTGGTGCACTACAATCTGGAACTAGCATTTCACATTATTAGCGTTTAAGAGTTTGGGTATCTTTTGGAGTTCATTTAGAGCTGGATGCACACAATTTTCTTTAGATTTTTTCCTTTAGATTTACCAAAACCATAAAATATGAGGTCAAACCTAAACACTTTGAATTTGTATGCAATCAGGCAGGCCCTTGCACTACATAGTTGTAGGTAAATCTAAAGGAAATCGAACAACAAAATCCTGTCAGTCAAATCCAGACGGATGGAAACCCTATTTTCCATCCTTCTGGCGGATCAGATGAGAACGAACAGGCGGTCCGTTCTCATCCGATTCCCCCATATAGGAGAGCGGCGATCTGACACCTCTGTCTCCGCACACAGAGTGGAGACAGAGCTGTCATCCGCCTGCTCAGTGGGGGATCGGCGGATCGATCTCTCGCTGAGCAGCACGGCTCCGTCGATGGAACGGAGCCATGTGAAAGGGGCCTTAAGGTTTAGAGACGGGGTTGAGATCTCAAGCATCCAAAAATACTCTACATTATTTTAACTACCGAAAAAGAAAACTACCAATACCCTACATTATTTTAACTGCCAAAAAATAAGGTACCACCACAAATCTTGTTTGGGTTTGAGTCAATACTGAATCAGTCTACGGGAAGAAAAGCCGAAACTGCACACACCATCAAAGCCCAAGTGTTAGGGCTCTTTCACACGGGCGTTCCTTTTTTTTTGCCCGATCAGGTCCTTTTTTTTTTTTTTTTGTAACGGACACGGATGACACTTGTGTCATCCGGTCCGTATGTCCGTTTTTCATCCCATCCGTTTGCGGATGAAAAACTGACATAATGCATGTCTATGTAAATACGGATGTCTGCGGATGACACCACTGACATCCGTTTTTGCTTCAGTTCCGTTTTTTGAAAGGAAGAAAAAATAGGGTTCTCCTCCGTTCAAAAAAACTGAACTGAACTGACAAAAAACGGATGTCAGAGGATGATCATCCGATGACATCCGTATTTACATAGAGATACATTTTGTCCGTTTTTCATCCGCAAACGGATGGGATGAAAAACGGACATACGGAACGCCCGTGTGAAAGAGCCCTAAGGCTAATGAAGGCAGCTTTACCCCACCCACATGACTAAGCCCTGTTGAAAGGGGAATGGTCCAGATGGAACCAGGCTGAAGCCACTTTCATTGGTCTGACACTTGAGCTTTGTTGCTGTGCGCCATTTTGGATTTTCTTCCCATAGAGTGTGGGCATAGAGCCGGGAATGGGTCTCTTCACGCCTGCAGCAATTAGTGTGAGTCACCAGAGTCTGGGATGGGAACCCGGAGCAACATCCGATGCTTTCTATTGTCAATAGTGAAACGGTAACACAGATTAAAATTACATAGGTTGAAAAAAGATACAAGTCTATCTAGTTCAAACAATCGAAAAAAACAAATAGAAAATCTCCATATGCAGAATCGTATACCCACAGTTGATCCAGAGGAAAGCAAAAAAACACTAATAAAGCGTAGTCCAATTTTCTCCAGCTGGGAAAAAAAATTTTTCCTGATAGTGATGCACCCAAATTTCGGCTACCTAAAATTATCTGCCGAAAATAGGGTTTCCAGCGTTGTGCTGAAAAAAAAAAAAAGGTGCTGATAATGGCTGCCGAAAACACAAGCGATTTTACTGCAATTTTACTGTGCTTATGGTGTGTTTTTCATAGGTCATGTGACTCAAAAAAATGCATAAAAAACGCAACACGGGTGGGACGGTGCATTTTTAAAGCAGTTTTTTTTTTAACTGACCAAAAATGCAGCATTCTGGATTTTTTTTTTTTTATAAATTCTTTTATTGGAATATAAAAGGCATATGACAAGTCACGCAGAGGAATACAATGAATGATATCAAGAGAAAATAGAATACATATCCAACAGTCGAAAAATATGATAGAAGACATCATGTTGACAAGGGACTGGAACGTGAAGATGGATGTCATACAATAACTTAATACAGCATTCTGGATTTTTAACACCGCTTTAAAAGGTGCCAATAATGGCTGACAATAAATTCATATTCCTTTAAATGCATGATCTTAACTAAAGTTGAATATAATACAATTATTTATAAAAGTATATATATTTTTTTAAAATCCGGCAAATTCGGCTTTGGTTTCGGCCAAGTGCATCCCAAATTTTTTGTTTCGGAACCAGAATTTTATTTTCACTGAATTTTACTTCCTGATCCCCTAGGAGACAATCAAATTGTCAACTACCCCTGGTGTTATTGCCTATAGAGGTAATATCCGATTATATTTTGTGCATTTAGGAATGCATCCAGCTATTTTTTTTTTTTTAAAACTACTGAGCCAGAACTAGTTATTGAGAAAATCTATTTCCACATTTTCACAGGTCTTACTGTGAAAAAGCCTTTCATTATGAGGAGTTAAATCTCTTCCTCCAGGCATAGAGTTCCTGCTCCGTTGTCCTCTGCAATGACCTGAAAGTGAAAACTTGACACCAAATATATGGATTACCTATATATTTATGCATGGTGATCATATCCCCCCTTAATCGCATCTTCTCAAGAGAGAATACATTCAGTTCAGCGTATCTCTCATCATAGCTGAGCTCCTCCATGCCTCTTATCAGTTTGGTTGCCATGCTCTTCACTTTCTCCAGTCCTCCGGTAACCTTTTTTAGTGAACTGGTGCCCAAAACTGAACTGCATATTCCAGGTCTTTCTAATGATTTGTACAGGGGGATTATGTGTACCCTCTTTGGAGTCCTCTATACCTCTTTTATACAAGAAAATATTTTTCTACCTTTGAAACTACAGCTTGGCATTGCATGTTATGATCTACCAGAACATCCAGATCCTTCTTGACCATTGACTCCTTCAGTTGTTCTCCTTCCAGAATGTATGATTCATACTTGTCAAAATTGAAAAAAAAAATCTGTCTATATGACCAGCCTGTTCAGTACTTTGGTTTTTAATTTATTCAGTGCTGTAACGCAGTAGTCCACCTCACACTTTAGAAGTAATTTTGACATTTTGGAACCCCTTTTACTTTATTGTAATGTTTTTCACCTGCTGTAAGCTTCCGGTTCACCCGCATTCAGAAAAGAGAACCTGATTAGTGTCCGCAGTAAGTGGGTTTTTGCAGCCACCAATCGTATTCAGACCTGCCATTGAATTTTGAACTGATTGGTGACGCACTGGGCAGAGAGAGGAAGATGCATAGTCCAGGCTTTAGGAATCGTACTCATTCCCACAAATAGGAGCTTGCTGTAACAGATTGAAGAGAGCTTAGATTAATGAAAACTGAGTGGGTTTTAGCACAATCCAATTACACAACAGTTGAGGGATGACAATACGTTTAATCAAGTTGGGCCAACTGCCCCACTCGTCTCTCCCATATCTCTGCAGACTTGCTAGTAGTCCCCCATGGAGAAAAGGCAGTACACCTCAACAGTATGTGCAGAACACTTCTAGAGCCAGTGTAGGCTGCAGTCAGTAGAAAAGGTTGCTGGTTGATCTGAGGTCAATAGTAGACAGGGCTGGAAAAGGGAGGGTGGGGTTGTTAAGCCAGGAGTGGCAGCTGCCCTGGGCACAGTGTTGTCAGTTGAGGAGGGGGTAGGTGGCCTGGCAGCATTCTACCCGTCACACAGGTTTATCCAGACCTCCATCAGCATTGGACTTGCACAGGATTTGTGCACAGTCAGCTCTTGACTGATGACATCTGTTGCAGTGCATGGCAGAAGTAGTGGAAGTCTTTCTCTGCTGGCTTTTTATGTTTTTTTTTTTTTTTAAATGATAGCGACGATTGGTTAGCTGTCAAATCCCATGTGGGTCCCATGCTAAAGAAAGTCTGGATGAGTTCAGGAGTGCATTTCCTCTTATGCACCCATAGTTCCGTATGCTGTGCTGATCAATCCGTGTTCTGCACCCCCTTATTCTTTATCAAATGCGGTACATTCCCTATGATGCCGGCCATCATTTTGTATGCCACGTTTTACTTTCCCTATCCCGCACCCCCTCGTTGCATATGCCATGCTGTATATTCTTAATGTCGTCAACCCCCTCATTCCGTATACCATGCTGTGCTGCCAAGCCCTATTCTATAGTGCTGTATGTTCCTATTCTTCACTACCTTGTTCCATGTACAGTGCTGTGCATTTCCTATTCCTCAATGTCTAAAGTTTGCCATGCTGCATGTTCTCTATTTAACAATGCATTCTTCCATAAAACATGCTGTACTTTCCTTGTTCCGCACTGCCTCACTCAGTATGCTGTATTTTAGGGAGCATGCCGTATATAGTGTAGTACATTCTCTATTTGGCACCTCCTCATTCTGTAAACCATGCTCTATGTTGCCTATTCCGCAATGCCTCATTCCATATACAATTCTGTGCATTCCATTTTCTTCACCTCATTTAGTATGCCATTTTGTACCTTCCCTATTTTGCACTTCTCATTTTGTATGCCAGGCTATATGCTCCCTATTCTGCTAAGCCCCATTCTTTGGGCCATTTTGTACATTTTAAATTACGCACAGCCCCAATACACTCAGTAAGATGCATTTTTGCTCAGAATCTGAACTGTTAGGGTACTTTAGGGAACAGAACAAAAAACAATATTGTGCCCGATATCTATGGGCATCAGATTTGGGTGGTTATGCTTTTCAAGCATTCCCTTACACCAGGGGTCACCAAACTTTCTGAACAAAGGCCCCCAGTTTACTGTCCTTCAGACTTTGAGGAGGTCAGACTGTGGCCAGTGGGAGTAAAAAACACTCTGGCGTCAATGGGAGTAAAGAATGCCACTTTAATATTAGCGGGAGGAATATTGCCCCATTATTGGTATTAGGGGAAGAAACAATGCCCCATCATTGGGGTAATTGAAAGAATAGTGCCCCATTGTTGGTGTAAGTGGGAAGAATAGTGCCCCATCATTGGTGTCAGTGGGAAGAATAGTGCCCCATCATTGGTGTCAGTGGGAAGAATAGTGCCCCATCATTGGTGTCAGTGGGAAGAATAGTGCCTCATCATTGGTGTCAGTGGGAAGAATAATGCCCCATCATTGGTGTCAGTGGGAAGAATAATGCCCCATCATTGGTGTCAGTGGGAAGAATAATGCCCCATCATTGGTGTCAGTGGGAAGAATAATGCCCCATCATTGGTGTCAGTGGGAAGAATAATGCCCAATCATTGGGGTCAGTGGGAAAAATAGTGCCCATCATTGGTGTCAGTGGAAAAAATAGTGCCCCATCATTGGTGTCAGTGGAAGGAGTAGTGCCGTATTGTTGGTATCGGTGACCGGAATCATGCCCCATTGTTGGTGTAGAAGGAATATTGCCTTGTATCAATGGGGAAAATAGTGTCCCAAGGACCTGAAAAGACAAGCAAAGGGCCACATTCGGCCCCCGGGCTGCAGTTTGGAAAGCACTGCCTTACACCAAAGGTAAAAAAAAGAATGCAACAAGTCACATTACTTAGCAAAATATTTGTGGTGCACATTATTGCATCAAAATGAACATGAACTGCATTATCTTCCCTTTTTTGGTATTGTATTTCAGTTTACTCCATTTGCTCTCCGTTGTTTAGTGGCCCTCTTCTAATGAGAGACTCTGATATCAGGGTGTGACGTACCTGATCCAAAGCCGGAGTGTAGAGAGGGCTCCCCTTGCGGCTAGGTGCAGAACACCCCTGGAGGTGAGACAGGGAGTGCCGTGCCCGAAGTAGCACGGGTTTCTGGCTGGGATGGCCAGATGGTGGCTGCAGCCAATGGGTGATAGGTCCAAGGCGGATCTGAAACACTTGACAAGCCAGGCAGGTGTGCTGCAGGAACAAGGGTAAGCTGGGTAGCCCACAGGAGACTGGTAATGCGGAGTCAATAGCCAAGCCGGGTCAGACACTGGAGAAAACAGAGGAGAGTCCAGGGACAAGCCAAAAGGTCAGGAGCCAGATGTATCAAGAGGAGTCGAGGTCAAGCAATCCGGGTCGGCAACAGGAAATCCAAGATAAGCAGGCTAAACAAGGCACAAGGGACACGGGGAGCTGAAGATCATTCAGCAACTAGTGACTGTCATTGCTGAGCTTAAACAGGCCGTTTGGCGCCAAGCGCCGTCACGTCCTGCGTGCGCACTGGCGCACGCACGTTCTTGGTTGAGTTTGCCCGGAGTTGGCCGCGCATGCGTATTCGCGCCAATGCGCTGATTAGCCAAACTGTTGGAGTTTACCTGACACAGGGTCTCAATCAGAGCGCCCCTTATATCAGGATCCCCATTAGAGCCCCCTTATATCAGGGTCACCATGTGGGCAGTAGCAGAGGAAACCATAGGAGGCAAGAGTATCCTTTCTTGGCTGCTTGGCCCTCCACTTTATATGGGACAAGCCAGTGTTTGAACAACCAGCCTGTCAGTGATCAATATGTTATGGCTGATCAGAGTAATTTATTATCACAAATGAAAGAAATTAGAGTTACCTCTGCAATTAGAATTCTCTCTTATTATTAGGTGAATGTCCTTTGCCTCCAAAATGCCTTCCGTTTGCTCTTGTACATATCTGCTTTTCCCAGTGTTTTCTTAGAGCTGGATTTTCCTTTCTACACTTCAGTAGCACTTGCTGGCTTATTACAGTCACACATTGCAGGACACAGTCACACTCATATCGGCCTGCGCTGATTGCTTGACGTGGATTCCATCATTTCCTCACTTTCTTGGTCTTGTCTCCTCACAGCTGCTGCCGCTGGCTTTTGAAGCCTGGAGAGCTGGCAGATGTAGATTAAACAGGGATGTTGTGCTTGTGATAGGTTAGAATGCAGTTCTGGATTTTGTTTAGACTGCTTTTTGTTTTCACTTTTTAAGTAAATCTTTATTAGTCTTCGAACATTAATTTATTGGCCTTATTTTGACACACTCAAGGGGATTCGGCACAATCGTGCTAGTACATGCCGAGCCCACTCCTTGAGCGATGGGAGCATAGCCCCGATTCAGCAGCACCGTTCTCTGAGCCAGTGCTATTAACACAAGACTGGCAGTTCTGCCGGATAATTGCCTTCTGTTGTGACAGCAAAATAGAACTGAATCAGACGTTATTAACAGCAAAAGTGACTGACGGTAACTCTTGAGTCTGCTCCCTCCTTTGGAGCCTGATTAATTTTGGAGCGGGGCTGAAAATGCTGAGAGCTGTTCTGTGACAGCACTGTCATGAACGTGGAAAGTGTCTTGGAACTCACTTGTCTCGAAAAAAAAAAAGAAAAATAGAGAAATGCCCACACAGCCAACAGGAAATGACTGGTCTGGGTGTGGATGAAAGGATTCATCTCTTGAGGGCCAGCCCTGCACACCAAGGCCAGCACAGGATGTGTTGATTGTGGTGCACTTAGGCTGCGGTTTTCCAGAAACTGTCCTCTTTTTAGCTTAGTTATTACCTTCGACTCAGGACTTCACAATCCCTCAGCTTTAAAAAGGAATAAAATGTTCTATTTTGTGTTCCATCTGCTTAGTTGGCACCCTGTGTAAATTTTAGTTTTTAGTACCGCCTCAGGAATAAAAGCAAATCTTTTAAAGTGGTATCAGACTGAAAAAAGTACTTGAGGGAAAGTCTGCCATAAAGTGCTTATACACGTGCATACTAGTACAATTATGGCAATAAAAAAACATAAAAAAATAAAAAAATTTAGCAACGTTTATTTCTGCTAGGTTTACACTTTCCCCCCAAAAAATTAAAAGGTGAACAATCACCCTACCCCTAGGGGTAGTGAATTAAAATTCACCAAGGTCCAGTCAGTAAAATTTTCTTCCAGCAGAGGTTCAAATCGCATGTTTGTGCTATGACTTGGATCCTTCACATCACAGCCCCCCCCACATCTTCTTAGGCTAGGTTCACATATCTGTGGCCGGGGAACATGTGTGAAATTGCATGCGTTCCTGACCCACAGAGAAATGTGCTGCACTTTAGCAGATGTGTGGGGGTTCTCCTCCTATTTCTATCCCCCCATTACTGTCCTGCGCCGTCCCTCTCCTGACTGTCCTGCGCCGTCCCTCTCCTGACTGTCCTGCGCCGTCCCTCTCCTGACTGTCCTGCGCCGTCCCTCTCCTGACTGTCCTGCGCCGTCCCTCTCCTGACTGTCCTGCGCCGTCCCTCTCCTGACTGTCCTGCGCCGTCCCTCTCCTGACTGTCCTGCGCCGTCCCTCTCCTGACTGTCCTGCGCCGTCCCTCTCCTGACTGTCCTGCGCCGTCCCTCTCCTGACTGTCCTGCGCCGTCCCTCTCCTGACTGTCCTGCGCCGTCCCTCTCCTGACTGTCCTGCGCCGTCCCTCTCCTGACTGTCCTGCGCCGTCCCTCTCCTGACTGTCCTGCGCCGTCCCTCTCCTGACTGTCCTGCGCCGTCCCTCTCCTGACTGTCCTGCGCCGTCCCTCTCCTGACTGTCCTGCGCCGTCCCTCTCCTGACTGTCCTGCGCCGTCCCTCTCCTGACTGTCCTGCGCCGTCCCTCTCCTGACTGTCCTGCGCCGTCCCTCTCCTGACTGTCCTGCGCCGTCCCTCTCCTGACTGTCCTGCGCCGTCCCTCTCCTGACTGTCCTGCGCCGCCCCTCTCCTGACTGTCCTGCGCCGCCCCTCTCCTGACTGTCCTGCGCCGCCCCTCTCCTGACTGTCCTGCGCCGCCCCTCTCCTGACGGTCCTGCGCCGCCCCTCTCCTGACTGTCCTGCTCCGTCCCTCTCCTGACTGTCCTGCGCCGCCCCTCTCCTGACTGTCCTGCGCCGCCCCTCTCTTAACTGTCCTGCGCACCCCATTACTGTATTCAGTCCCCACCGTTACTGTCCTGAGCTCCCCTATTATTGTCCTCCGCCCCTTTTACTGTCCTCAGCCCCCCATTACTGCCCTTAGCCCCCCATTACTCTTCTGAGCCCCCCCCCTACATTACTGTGTTGAGCCCTCCCATTACTGTCCTGAACTCCCTCCCTCAACTGCCCATCTATTACAGTTTCAGTGATCCCATTAATGTCCCCAGCTGCCCTTCACATCGCCCCCCTTTCTGTCCTACTTTACACAGACAAGGGAGGAGGACGGGAGGCAAAACGGGTTTGGCCAGAGGGTGAGAGCTGAAAGCTGGTGATTGGCTGATAGGACTGGCCTGCATCTTGGCAACCAATTACCTGCTTGTTAACTCGGACATCCCCTGGACCATTGCATCAACTGCATGGGCAGACAGCTAATCACCTACAGTAGTGCAGTAGAGACCGGAAAGGCGGTGTGGAGGGTTTAGGGTGTTTAATTCTTTGTGAAAAGGTGAATTTTACACTTTAGGCATTGCTACTGAAGCTGACATGAAGAAAAGCACATTGTAAACTTTCTCTGACCTTTCATACAGTATGTCCATATTACATTTTTAAAGCGGGATTAAAGTGATATTAAATTTTTTTTTTTTTTTTTACCTAAAATGAAAAAGGAGGTTTATAATTACTTGCCCTGTGCAAGGATATACCTCCTCTTCTAGGGTCCCCCACTGGCGCACAGTCCTTTCCTCCCTTAAGTGTGCCCCCATAGCAAGCAGGGGTGCTGAGGGGGCACACGTGTGAGTGCGTTCCTGAGCCAGACCATGTGCGTCCATAGACACACAGAGCACTACGGCCACACCCCCTGCTCCCTTCTAGCTCAATTTGATTGACAGCAGCAGGAGCCAATGGTGCAATATGTGACATGTTATAATAGGTAACATGGTCCAAAAGGTGGAGTTAGCCTTTAAAAAGGAACATTTTTACCCTGATCCTTTCCAGTGCAAGTTGCAGGGAAGTGGATAAGCAAGTCTTTTTATAACCCCTGGGTTTTCATTTTTTTTTTTTAAATGAGGCGCTGCAGGTCTGTATCTGACAGGATTTGTAATCAGATTAGTCAGACATGCGGTGTAGTGGCATGGTTCCAGCTGTTCTAACCCTGTGATCTACCCAGTTACATTGTGTGCTTCACTGTTGCTACTTTGACAATCCTGAAGGCTGGCTGATTTAGCTAAATTGCCCTTCCAGATTAGGATCTGATGCCTGTTTGACTGGCAGAGCCAACATAATAATTTACTATAAAAGTTCACATTGGTTTGGTGTTTGGCACCATTGGAAGTAAAACACTTTTCAGCGAGAAATGTTCTGCAAAATTTCTTGGACTTTTTTTTGTTTTGTTTTTTTATCTGGGAATAATTTTGTTTTATTGCATTTTATTTAAAAATATATTAAGATCTTTACTGTATGTATGAATGTGACTTAGAAACTTTAGATTGTAAGCTCTTGGAGAGCAGGGTCGGATGTAAATGTACAATATATATGTGTAAAGCACTGCGAAAAGGACCTGGGGGTACTGGTAGACAACAGGCTTGGCAGTGGCATGCAATACCAAGCCGCTGCAAGCAAAGCCAACAGAATACTGGGATGTATAAAAAAGAGGATTCACTCCAGAAATAAAGAGATTATTCTCCCGCTCTACAAGACTCTGGTCCGGCCACATCTGGAGTATGCTGTCCAGTTCTGGGCACCGGTCCTCAGGTAGGAAGTGCTGGAACTGGAGAAAGTCCAGAGAAGGGCAACAAAAATTAATTAGGGGAATGGAGGGCATCGGCTATGAGGAAAGACTACAAGCACTGAACTTATTCTCTCTGGAGAAGAGACGATTGAGGGGGGATATGATATCAATGTACAAATACTGTATTGGCGACCCTAGCATAAGGAACAAACTATTCAGAGAAAGGGAATACAATAAGACACGTGGCCACTCACTAAAACTTGAGGAAAGGCGGTTTAAGTTAAAATACGTAAGGGGTTCTTTACTGTCAGAGCAGTAAGGATGTGGAATTCTCTTCCACAAGCAGTGGTATCAGCAGGGAGCATCGATAGTTTCAAAAAAACTATTAGATGGGCACCTTAAAGACCACAACATACAGGGGTATACAATGTACGGGCTACAGCAAACACACGCACACATCAAAGGTTGAACTGGATGGACTGATGTCTTTTTCAACCTCAAAAACTATGTAACTATGTCAATTGACAGTGATATTTAAGCACCTGTAATAAATAATACGATATTTTAATTTTGGATATAAAATGTTTTCTTTTTTTTTTTCTTGTCCAGGTAATGGGTTTGTAAACCCGAGGGCTTCTCCCAGCCTCCTTGGCCAAGCAGGTGGAAATTCAATGGGAAAAGTAATGCCCACCAAATCCCCTCCTCCTCCGGGGGGCAACCTTGGAATGAACAGCCGAAAGCCAGACTTGCGTGTAGTCATACCTCCCTCCAGTAAAGGAATGATGCCTCCTTTGGTGAGTGGAAAACATTTAATATTTGTGTGTTTTATGCCGAGCAGTACAATTGATATACAACCTTTCCTGTCAAAAGAATGGTGTTCTAAAGCCCCTATCCTCCTCCTACGGGGTCCCCCACCTGGCTCCTCCTTTTCACAGTGTGCCACCATAAGAAACCACATCCTATTGTGACACATCTGGGGGCTTGATCCTGAGCCGCTCTGCCTGCACCCATAGACAGACAGCACAGCTTGGCTCTGCCCCCTCCTTACAGGATTTGACTGACAGCAGTGAGCCAATGGCTCCTGCTGCCTCAGCAAAGTGAGGGCTTGGGTATGAGAGGGTCATAATGTTACCTACACATTTTTTACCTTAAAAGAAATGTATGTGGTGTTTTTTTTTTTTTCATTTCTTTTTTAAAAATCATACTTACCTAGTGGATGCAGCATCGGTCCGATGTTGCATCTGTCCCCCGGCGCCTGCAACACAGAACCGAGCGATTAAACACCACTGATCGCTGGGTTCTCACAGCTCCTTGAGTAGAGATCTGCTGACAGTCACCGCCCTCTGCTCTGCCCCGCCCCCCCTGCACTCACTGGAGCGCTGGGCTGTGGAGGGAGCAGAAGCAGCTGACTCAGGCTCTCAGTGGCTCGCTGATGAAAGCCTGAGCCAGGTGCTGGTTCAAGCCTATGGGTGGATCCTGACTGCATTGTCACAATTTTTCCCGAGCCTGGACTGACTCTGTGACGTCATCAGACAGTGGAATTCAGATCGCTGTCTGCTGGAAACAGGTCACAGGAGTGCAGAATGAACTGCACTCCTGTGATCCACAGGAGAAGTACAGCCAAATGGGCTTTGGCTGTACTTCTCCTTTTAAGCAGGGAATGCAGTAAGGTAAAAAAAATGTATATGCTTTAGACCCAATTTGAAGCCAAACTCCATGTTCAATGGCCCAAATAATCAATTTAAAGGGAATTAAACATGGGGTTAGGCTTTAAATTTACCCCCTTCTCATATGGCCAATTGCTGAAAGGAATAGGTCTTTCTTTTTGGGAGAGGTTTTATGGAAACCTGTGTGTGTAAGAAGATATATGTGCAATTTTCTTGTTCTTTTAGAACAGGGATCTCCAAACTTTCTAAACAAAGGGCCGCTTTACTGTTTTTCAGACATTGGGGGGGGAGGGGCTGCGGTCTGTCAGTTTAAGTGGAAAATGCCCTGGCATTACTGAGAATAAACAATGCCCCATCATTGGTGTCAGTGGGAGGATTGGTGCCCCATCATTGGTATTAGTGAGAGGAATAGTGCCCCTCCATTGGTGTCAGTGGGAGGAATAGTGCCCCATCATTGGTATCAGTGAGAAGAATAGTGCCCCATCATTGGTATCAGTGAGAAGAATAGTGCCCCATCATTGGTATCAGTGGAAGGAATAGTGCCCCGTCATTGGTATCAGTGAGAAGAATAGTGCCCCATCATTGGTATCAGTGGAAGGAATAGTGCCCCATCATTGGTATCAGTGAGAGGAATAGTGCCCCATCATTGGTATCAGTGAGAGGAATAGTGCCCCATCATTGGTATTAGTGGGAGGTATAGTGCCCCATCATTGGCATTTGTGGGAGGAATAGTGACACATCATTGTTGTCAATGGGAGGAATTAAAGAGAAGCGGTATAACCTTAAACTTCGCAAAGGATTCTTTACAGTCAGAGCAATAAAGATGTGGAATTCTCTTTCACAAGCAGTGGTTATCATCACCGAGCATCGATAGTTTCGAACTATTAGATGGGCACCTTAATGACCACAACATAAAGGGGTATACGATGTACTCTTGATAACACACACACCATAGGTTGAATTGAATGGACTAGTGTTTGTTTTGTTTTGTTTTTTTCAACCTCACTATGTAACTATGGCCACTAGATGGCGTTGCAGATTATTGGAAATGCATACAGCTTTATAACCAGAGACACAAAGTTACATTTATTTGCCAATTCCCTCTATCATGCTCTAGAGCAGTGATGGCGAACCTTGGCACCCCAGATGTTTTGGAACCACATTTCCCATGATGCTTATGCACTCTGCAGTGTAATTGAGCATCATGGGAAATATAGTTCCAAAACATCTGGGGTGCCAAGGTTCCCCATCACTGCTCTAGAGTTATTACATTGAATCTCTTACAATAAAAGAGCCTAAAAAAAAAAATTATTTTTTTGCCCAATTTGAACAGAACAAATGTACATGCAGATTCACTGGATGAATGGCTATGCAATGTTTTTATAAATAGACCCCCTAGTGTGTTCACATTTGTGCAACTTGTCATGCAACTTTGGACATCAGAGTTGCAGGACATGTCATTCCCCATGTTTTCCAATTATACTCATATATGCACAACTTAAAGTTGCAGCAACTTCAAACTTCAAAGTAGATCATGCACTACTTGGGTCCAACTTTCTTGCAACTTGAAGGCCATAGACTTTAATGTTAACCCTCAGAAGTTGCATGAAAGTCGTAGCTGAATGTTCTACAATACAACTTGTGTGCAACAGTTGTCCAAAGTTGTCTCCAAGTTGCACCCATCCAAAGTTGTGTCAAAGTATCACCAAGGTTGCATCAAAGTTGCACTCCAAAGTCAGTGCAACTTTGAAGTCATACAAGTGTAAAAGGGGCCTTAGACAGATATCTCTGGAAAGGGGGCACTTTTTTTTTTTTTTTTAACAACATTTCAATAAATGTAATGCTAAAAAGAAAAAAAAGTCAGTATGGCAAATCTGAACCCGGAATAATAGATCTTGGTGACAGATCATATTGTTATTGCTTGACATGTTGGGTATCTATTTAATCGGTGCAACCTCCTCTTTTATAATGGGTAATATATTGTGTTTGTGTGCCTTAAAATTAACTTTAGTGTATTTTTTACAGAACATTTGCACTTGATAAACTGTAAACTGTTGCATAAATGGTGTGATATAAAAAAATAATTGGAATGACTGCAATTTTATTCTTAGTGTCATCTTTCAGAAAATATATAATGTTTGGATGTGTTAATTAATCTTCAAGTCTAAATTGATTTTTCAAATGTGTGCAAATAATAGCTCTAGCAGCGAAAGGGTTAAAGTGGTTGTAAACTCTTGAATATATCCACTGAAGTGACTAACCTCAGGTGATAGTCAGAGAAGAAACAAAGCCTCCTCCATGAGTTGTACCGGTTTATCTGCAACTCTTTCTCTACCAGATTTCCGCTCACATCTGGAGTATTCTGTTCAGTTCTGGTCGCCAATCCTCAGAAGGGATGTGCTGGAACTGGAGAGAATCCAAAGAAGGGCAACTAAACGAATTAGGGGATGGGAGGGCCTCAATTATGAGGAGCGATTGCAAGTGCTTAATTTATTCTCCCTGGGGAAAAGACGCCTCAGAGGAGACATGATAGCGATTTACAAATACCTCAATGGTGATCTCAGCATAAGAAAAAAACTATTTAGTCTCAAGAAGTGTAAGAAGGCACGCGGCCATACAATGAGATTAGAGGAGAGATGGCTTACCCTTAAGCTGTGTAAGGGGTTTTTCACTGTAAGGGCAGTAAGAATGTGGAACTCTCTTCCACAATTGGTGGTAACTGTGGGGAGTATCAATACTTTTAAAAGACTTTTGGACTAGCATCTCAAAGATCACAACATTCAGGGTTATGGGAAATGAATAAGTCACTGACACACACACCTGCACAGGTTGAACTGGATAGACTGTTGTCTTTATTCAACCTCAACTACTATGTAAGAGCTGTTCTAAGTGCTGAATTTACAGAGTATTTCTCAGCTGCAGAAGGGAGGGGCGGGGATCTGATGTCACAGACTGCACACAGCATAGCGCAGGGAACCGAGTGTAATCTGAGACCTGAGTGGAGAGAATAGACACCCCCCTCTACAATAGTCTCGTAGGGAAAAAATGCTTAGCTTAGGCTGCCAGTCATCTGCTGTGTGCTGGAAGGGAGGGCAGCTGCCTCCTGGGGTTGTCTGTCTGGTGTCCGCATAGACTGTCAGAAGTGACTCATGCAGAGGAATGGGAGAGGAGACCGAAATCACACCAGGTGCTTTGGATTGAGGCAAGTACACACTATAGAAGGATATGCTTTGTTAATTTTTATTTTTTTTATTTTAGGGTTTTACAACCACTTCAAAAGATAAAAAAGCTGCCTACTTGGTAATTAAATCAGCTGATGAAAGTGCTTAAACAATTGAGGTTTTATTATCGCTTAAATGTCATTATAATCCAGTCTCAAAATTTCTATGGAATTCAGCAAATGACCTTCAGGCCCTGTTCACATCTCGTGATTTGGGATCGTGGGCAGGATTGCAATTCTGCCGGAAATCCTAAATCACATGGTAATTGCAGCAGAATGCGCTGCACGCGTTTGGGTGCCATTATCCTTCAATGGCACTTCAAACGCGATGCAATTTTTGTTTGATTGTCGCGTGGCAAACTGCGCCTTTACAAATGGAGTGAAGCGTGTCGCCTGAAAAGGAGCAGTACAGGCAGTCCCCGGGTTACAAACAAGATAGGGACTGTAGGTTTGTTCTTAAAGAGGAAGTAAACCCTCCTCTGCAACTTTTACCTATAGGTGATCCTATGATGAGGCTTACCTATAGGTACTGTAAATATCTCCTAAACATTACCGTTTAGGAGATATTTACCTTAAATGCAGCCAGTGACATCACTGGCGCATGCGCTCTGAAGGAACGGCCGCTGGTGCCGTTCCTTCAGAGCCCCATGCCGTGACCGTCGGCTCCCGCGCGCATTCGCAGGAGTGATGTAATCGCGGGTCCGGCCAATCAGATGGCCGGATGCCGCGATCCCGGAAGACGGGCGAGTGAACATGTCGCTCATCATACAGGTAAGCGGGCAGCACGGCGGGGGCTTGTTCTAAGGGAAGTATTTCATAATGAGCTAGTATGCGATGCATACTAGCTCATTATGTGTTTCTCTTTCAGGTTGGAAAAAAAAAAAATTTCAATGGAGTTTACAACCTCTTTAAGTAGAATTTGTATGTTGGAATAAGTACATTTTTTAATTTTAGCTCCAGCCAAAAGAATCATTTTTAAGTTTTTTGGATAGCATAGAGAAAGGTTAACAATGCTATGGGTTGATGGCGATGGTTGTATCATTGTACACTGTAACCCCAATATCTGTACTTTTCCTCACTCCCGTACAGACAGAGGAAGATGAATTAGACTTGGTGAGTGAAGTGTGTGCTTCATAGACACATATACATAACCAACTGAGATGTTCCCTTTAAAATCTTTGCAAGCTTTGAAAAGATCTATTGACATTTATGCTAATTACAAAAGATGGATACATTGTTTCTAGGAAGGATCTGCTTATTGTTTTGCTCTTTTAGGGGGAACATCAGATAAAAACATGCGCATTGTGTTTTTTTTGTGTATCCCCACCCTGCACTACCCTATCACCGTCTTTTCAGATACGTAACTCTCCTAGTACAGGAGCTCTTCACTGTTTTGTCTTTCGATGAGGTTACATCATCCTTGGTGAGGTCATTTCTTGTCAGAGCTGTGAATGATCTCATCTTCCTCAGGAGGGCTCAGACAGCAGTCTGCTATGTACACAGAGCGAGCCGGAGTCCTCGGAGCTCTCTCTCTCTCTCTTCGCACTTCTTTAGTTCTATTTATTAGTAATGTGTGAATGATTTCTGCTGCTCATCCCGAGTGCAGCTCCACCTCTGTAATGCCAATCTTGTGAGCCTTTGTATAGACCCCAGACCTTCCAATCTGATGGCACTTGGGAGGAAGACATTTTTTATACCAACCCCAGGCCTTCCAATCTGATGGCACGTGGGGAAGAGACCCCAGACCCTTAAGTCTGAAGGACTTTTGGGGGAAGAGATTTTGTACCAACCACAGGCATTCCAATCCTAAGGCACTTGGGGGGGGGGGGTAGAGATTTTGTACAGATCCCAGACCCTCCAATCTGATCGCACTCGGTGGAAGAGATTTTGTACAGGCCCCAGACCCGCCAATCTGATGGCACTTGAGTGAAGAGATTTTGTAAAGACCCCAGACCCTCCAATCTGATGGCACTTAGTGGAAGAGATTTTATACTGGCCCCAGACCCTTTAGTCTGATGGTACTTGGGAGATGAGATTTTTGTACAGACCCAAGAACCTCCAATCTAATGATACTTCGGGGAAGAGCTTTTGTGAAAACCTCAGATTCTCCAATCTGATGGCATTTGGGGAAGAGATTTTGTACAGGCTAAGGAACATCCAATCCGGATCTTGTACCAACCCCAGACCCTTTAGTCTGATGGCAATTGGGAGAAGAGATTTTTGTACAGACCCAAGAACCTCCAATCTAATGATACTTCGGGGAAGAGCTTTTGTGAAAACCTCAGATTCTCCAATCTGATGGCATTTGGGGGAAGAGATTTTGTACAGGCTAAGGAACATCCAATCCGGATTTTGTACCAACCCCAGACCCTTTAGTCTGATGGCACTTGGGAGAAGAGATTTTTGTATAGACCCAAGAACCTCCAATCTAATGATACTTCGGAGAAGAGCTTTTTTGAAAACCTCAGATTCTCCAATCTGATGGCATTTGGGGAAGAGATTTTGTACAGGCTAAGGAACATCCAATCCGGATTTTGTACCAACCCCAGACCCTTTAGTCTGATGGCACTTGGGAGAAGAGATTTTTGTACAGACCCAAGAACCTCCAATCTAATGATACTTTGGGGAAGAGCTTTTGTGAAAACTTCAGATTCTCCAATCTGATGGCATTTGGGGAAGAGATTTTGTACAGGCTCAGGAATATCCAATCTGATGGTACATATTAGGCTGGCAATTTTCTTGTTCAATTTTCTGTTAGATTTACCACAAACCACATAATATGAGGTCAAAGCCAAACAACAACTAAACTTGTATCCAATTAGGCAGGCCTTTGTACTACATAGTTGAAGGTAAATTTCAAGAAAATTGTACAGAAAATTGTAAGAAAATTGTATCATGTATGGCCAGCCTTAGGGGAAGAGGTTTTTTGAGGACCCCAGACCGTCCAGTCTGAAACCACTTGAGGAAAGAGCTGTGCCTTTGTAAAGTGCGATGAGAGGAGAGGATGGGTAACCTTGATTCTTAGAGGCTCAGAGAAATTACAAAAAACAGACCTTCATTTTTTTTTTATTTTTTTTTAGATTATAATAGAATCTACTATGATACTGTTATCACAAATTACTCAATGCATAAAGTAGATTTCCCTTTCTCAAAATAAGCTTTTGGCAGAATTTCATGGCCTTGCAATATCATTATCTTGGTATTTTTCCGAACATGAGCAAGCAACAAGCTTTGTGCCTTTGGCCAAATATAGTTAGCATTGCCATTTCAATTACCGCTCACAGATCACAACCTCACAACGTGCTGCGCTGCATGCGGCATGCTCTGCTCTATAGTATTTGTGTGGTGCACACTGTGTTTTTATGTTTTTCATGCATATGTCAAGCCTGGCACCATAGCAGAAAGTTCATATGGGAATGTTTGCATGTGTGTATGTCTTTATCTATCATCTCTCTCACATATGCAGGCTGCCTTTATTTATTTTTTGTTGGGTTTAAATGCTTGTTATTCTCTATACTGAAATCATCAATGTGCTGTCTTTGCCTAGTAACATCAGTACAAGACTACCCTCTGTTGGTTCTGTGTAGAATTGCATACAGAGATTTGAGGTTCAGCCTTTTATGTTATTATTATTATTATCAAATATAAAATATTTATTTTTTTAATATGTATTACAGGTACTTAAAGCCTTGTCAATTTATGCAGCACTTTTACATATTTATTGCACATTCGCATCAGTCCCTGCCCTTAACAATCTAAGGTTCTCACATTTATACACATAGTAGGGCCAATGTAGACAGAAGCCAGTTAACTTACCAGCATGTCTTTGGAGTGTGGGAGGAAACCAGAGTACCCGGAGGAAACCCACAAAGGCGCAGGGAGAACATGCAAACTCCAGGCAGGTAGTGTTGCGGTTGGGATTCAAACTGACAAGTGCTAATAAAAATATAAAAATAATTTTTTTGTTGCTATATACAAATATAAAATATTTTTTAATAATATTGAGAATAACAATGATCTAAAAATCAGGGTGGATTAAAAGCGATGATTTTGTTTTTAAAAAAATCAGATTTTTTTTTTTTTTTTTTTTAAATCAGATTTTTGTATTTTTATCAAATCTATTTTAATAAAATGCTTTTTGGAGTAAAAATCGATCTAAAGATACCGGTAGTTTTCTATCTGAGATACATTAATTAGTTATGGAGTTGGAGCTTAGTTATGTAGTGCATATATATAATTATATATATTATCTCACAAAAGTGAGTACACCCCTCACATTTTTGTAAATACTTTATTCTATCTTTTCACGTGACAACACTGAAGAAATGACACTTTGCTACAATGTAAAGTAGTGAGTGTACAGCTTGTATAACAGTGTAAATTTGCTGTCCCCTCAAAATAACTCAACACACAGCCATTAATGTCTAAACCGCTGGCAACAAAAGTGAGTACACCCCTAAGTGACAATGTCCAAAGTTTCAATATTTTGTGTGGCCACCATTATTTTCCAGCTCTGTCTTAACCTTCTTCGGCATGGAGTTCACCAGAGCTTCATAGGTTGCCACTGGAGTCCTCCTCCACTCCTCCATGATGACATCACGGAGCTGGTGGATGTTAGAGACCTTGCGCTCCTCCACCTTCCATTTGAGGCTGCCCCACAGATGCTCAATAGGGTTTAGGTCTGGAGACATGCCTGGCCAGTCCATCACCTTTACCCTCAGCTTCTTTAGCAGGGCAGTTGTCGTCTTGGAGGGGTGTTTGGGGTCATTATCATGTTAGAATACTGCCCTGCGGCCCAGTCTCGTAAGGGAGAGGATCATGCTCTGCTTCAGTATGTCACAGTACATGTTGCCATTCATGGTTCCCTCAATGAACTGTAGCACCCCAGTGCCGGCAGCACTCATGCAGCCCCAGACCATGAGACTTCAACCACCATGCTTGACTGTCGGCAAGATACACTTGTCTTTGTTCTTCTCACCTAGTTGCCGAAACACACGCTTTGGTTCAGACACCATCTGAACCAAATAAGTTTATCTTGGTCTCATCAGACCACAGGACAGGGTTCCGGTAATCCATGTCCTTAGTCTGCTTGTCTTCAGCAAACTTTTTGCAGGCTTTCTTGTGCATCATCTTGTGCACTGACAGGCTGACCCCCCACCCCTTCAACCTCTGCGGCAATGCTGGCAGCACTCATACGTCTATTTCCCAAAGACATCCTCTGGATATGACGCTGAGCACGTGCACTTAACTTCTTTTGTTGACCATTGTGAGGCCTGTTCTGAGTGAAACTTGTCCTGTTAAACCGCTGTATGGTCTTGGCCACCTTGCTGCAGCTTAGTTTCAGGATCTTTGCAATCTTCCTTTAGCCTGGGCCATCTTTATGTAGAGCAAAAATTATTTTTTTCGGATCCTTAGAGTTCTTTGCCATGAGGTGCCATGTTGAACTTCCAGTGACCAGTATGAGAGAGTGAGAGCGATAACACCAAATTTAACACGCCTACGTCCCATTCACACCGGAGACGTTGTAACACTAACGAGTCATGTGACAACGGGGAGGGAAAATGACTAATTGGGCCCAATTTGGATATTGTCACTTAGGGGTGTACTCACTTTTGTTGCCAGCGGTTTAGACATTAATGGCTGTGTGTTGAGTTATTTTGAAGGGACAGCAAATTTACACTGTTATACAAGCTGTACACTCACTACTTTACATTGTAGCAAAGTGTCATTTCTTCAGTGTTGTCACGTGAAAAGATATAATAAAATATTTACAAAAATGTGAGGGTGTACTCACTTTTGTGAGATACTGTGTATGTATGTGTGTATATGTATATTCTGCAATATTTACATATTTGGTAAACTCATTCAATTAATCCAAGATCTGCAAGCTGAGATAACATGCACTGCATTGGTGCATTCACACTAACTTCCAGCAAGAATGAGTCCTTGCATTTAAAGAGCACCTGTCATTTCATATCCATCATGGCAGCGCCTGTTAGCGGGAATCTACTCACCTGCTGCCGCGACGTCCCTCATCTTGTGTCGTCACTGCCGCATCATCAGTCGTCCCATTAAAGTGAATGGGACTGTCGGTGAATCAACAGCGGGTCAGAGGAGGAACCGCTGTGGGACAGAGATGACAGTTGCTTTTTAAAAGTTATGATTTAAATTGAGTTGATTTTAATCCAGCCTTTTTACTAGTGATTTAAATCCTGATTTTAAATTGACTTGATTTAAATCAAATCCACCCTGCTAAAAATATTATTATTGCAAATATGACTCACTATTTTTTAAATATTATTAATGATGATCATTTTGAAAAATGATATTAATATGCAATAATTTTCTTCTAATTTTTCAGAAAAAATTACCCTTAATTTAGTCCATTAGTTAGCTGAACTTTCAAGTTAATAGAGTACTGTACAGCATCCTGACAAATAGCTTGCCCTAGGAGGCTTAAACATGCCTGGATGATCAACATCTACCAAAGTGTATGCACAGCTTTACTCGACCTAAAGATTTGAATACAGGAGTCACCCATTTACAAAGTGCACCCGCTAAATGGTCTGGAAAGTTTTGGAAAATGCCATTGTCTGACATCCATACCAGCTATGGGTAGTATAACACCTGATTGCATCACACAGTGACTCCTATGTCCTCTAATAAATAGGCAACCCGAGATTCATTCATTGGCAATTTCTAATAGGAGGTTCTCAGTCTGGTACTTGCAGACTTCCTGTAAAGGCTTAGTTCACCTTTGCCAAAAAACGACTTATGGTAAGGGGTGCCTGTAGATGGAAATCAACAGGGCAGCTTTGACTAAAGGTAATTAATGCCCTTGCAATAGATTCAGGCCATTTGCATACTTCCTGAAGCCCGACTGAAAAACGGCAAGAGAGATTTCCCCAACCTGACTTGTTGCTAGAACATTTCTAAAATGGTTCCAGCCATTAATGCTCGCTCCCACCTTCACAGGAGAGAGCCCTGTCCCACATCCCTGCACATGCCCTGTTCTCATGCCCTGTTCTCTATCTCCTTTGTCGCAGCAGCACTGAGCTCAGAGCCGCTGTCATTGGGGAAGGGAGGTGGGGAGCATTTATGCAAGGGGGGGGGGTGTTATTTGAAGTGGAAAAAGTGCTTTCTCATGTGATGGTGGGGGTGTAAAGACTGTGTAGTAAAAAGGCAGGATAGGGGGAGTTTTCTGGCCAGGCTTTGGGAGGTGCATAAATGCCCTACACCTATAGGAAGGACTTTTTTCAACTTTAGTCAAAGCTGCAGCTGCTGGTCACCGGCAAGGGCAGGTGTTTTGGTAAAGGTGAACTACCCTTTTATTCTCATGGCTGCCCCTTGATGTTTTAATGGAAAATAAATAATGCACTTACATTTTATTTAATGTTCTTAAAAGGAAATTAGAATGTTTTTTTTTTTTTTTTTAAATGTTGATTTTTCCATTTTTCAGCCCTTAGGGCAGTGAAATAAGTGAATTGTAGTTTCTGATGGATTGCCAAAGACAGTAGGGGTTTACTCTGATATCTACCAACATCCCTTATAGACAAACTAGATAAATGTCCCCCAATTGTTTGGGACTTTATCGGCATTGTTTTTCAGGGGTTGGGCTTGGCTTCCCAACTTTGTGGAAACAGTTTGGGGATTGCCCCTTCCTGTTCCAACATGACTGCGCACCAGTGCACAAAGCAAGGTCCATAAAGACATGGATGAGTGAGTTTGAGGTGGAGGAACTTGACTGGCCTGCACAGAGTCCTGACCTCAACCCAAATAGAACACCTTTGGGATGAATTAGAGCAGAGACTGCGAGCCAGGCCTACTCATCCACATCAGTGCCTGACCTCACAAATGTGTTTCTGGTAGAATGGTCAAACATTCCCATAGACTCACTCCTAAACCTTGTGGACAGCCTTCTCAGAAGAGTTGAAGCTGTTATAGCTGCAAAGGGTGGGCCAACTCAATATTGAGCCCTACGGACTAAGACTGGGACGCCATTAAAGTTAATGTGCGTGTAAAGGCAGACGTCCCAATACTTATGGTAATATAGTGTATGCGATGCATACTAGCACATTCTAACTTTACCTTGCCGCTTTAATATATTTTTTATTAAAATGTTATTGTACTTTTGCAAATAAAGTCCCAAACAACGAGGGGACATTTTTCTAGTTTGTCTGATGGATTGCAATGGCTTTGTGGACATTTGTGTCTTTATAAAAAATAATCCTATCGTTTTATTACCTGCTTATGAGTGGACATTTGAGGGTTAAAACTGAACCTATGGCCAGGCTATGGATATTCAAATAGTTACATATTCCTAAAAAGCCACAAAAGAGCTTTAAAACAAGTCCTAACTGATGCCTGTAGCTGCAGGCACCGTGGAGCAGTTCATCTTCATAGCAAAAAACACTAAAGCTGGATTCTGTACAGTCTCTCAGAAGTTCAGCTCCCCCCGGGTCCCTCTCACAGCACAGACTTGTCAGCCTCTCAGCCTGTTAATGTGAAGTCTGATGCCTATATCTCTGGATCTAATTGTTAAGATATATGGCTTTTAGTAAAGGTTTTTTTTTTTTTTTTAACTGTTTTTAATTGTCCATGACCGTGTTGGCTTTCTTTAAATCATGGACATTTGGCTTAGAGTTTTGGTGTCTTGTCTGTGACCGTGACATTTTTGCATCATTTGTTTTATTAATGAAAACTCATTACTTGTTCTTGACAGAATACACAGAGGATAAGCAGCTCCCAGTCTACACAGCCTCTTGCAACTCCAGTTGTCTCTGTAACTACGCCTAGTCTGGCCACACAGGGTCTGGTCTACTCTGCCATGCCTACTGCCTACAATACTGGTAAGCTTTACCCAATCCGGTTTACTCCGCTTCCTTCCATTTTCAGATTCCTTTATTTTTTACATGTTTTCAAAAAGAAAGCACTGAATATTTTTTTAGGTCTATGGGTTACATTTGAGTGAAAAGTGTATTCCCACCAAATCTCACTTGGCTTCCTTTAAATTACACCCACAGAATGCTACAGAATGTTTACAGAGATGACACCATTGGACAAGAGTCACCAAAGACAGGACATTGCTCTTCTCAATGGTGCCATCCCTGTAATCATTCTGTAGCGTTATGTGAATGTTGGCACCCCTCTATCAGCAACCGCTTCTGCTTGGAATCCAATATTTACCTGCAATAAAAAAAAGTTACTATAGAGGAAACTTTACTCTAGCAACATATTATGCCCACTTTTGCATTACTTTTGGTACAGCCCTCATATATGTGGTACAAAGAAAAAAGAAAATGGCATCTGCCCCCACCTATAACTGGCCTTCATAGCAAAGAACACATGGAAGGGCAACACACATGAGATAAAAATCCCCAGTTCAATTTGCTAACCAGTTTGCTTACCAACCAAATGAACCTGTCTAACAGGTTGCGTCAAAACAGGGGTTTAGTTAGCACAGATTTGCAAACGCATGTGTAATCTGCAGGGCCACTCCACGGCACCCTGTATTACCTGCAGTCCTAACTCTTGTAAATTTATGAGAGTCTTCACAGTGGAAGCACATGCAAGCTAATGGATAGATAGGGGGCAGGTGTGCCTGGAGGTGGCCCAACCCTCCTAAAGGTACTTGGGGGCATAATGGACGCCCAGCCAATGGTACAACAGCAAAGGCATCCAGTATGTCCACTCACCAGTATAAATTAACAACAAAGAAAATGGCTCTCCCCTCGTTTCTTCGTAACATGCCAAATATTCTGCTTCTGAGGTCGTAATTTGGGTGAATAAGGGATTGTAATAGGCACTGCTCTGCCCAGCTGCTCAGTTCACAGAAGCTGTTGCTACAGCTCCTATGAATGAAGGATGATCTATGAATTGAGGAGGCAAGTCTATCAATCATTCGTCCCCTCCATTCATAGATCATGATTTTTTTTTTATACAAACTGTACTTATGGCTTCTATGAGTGGAGCAGCTGGGTGGAAAGGACAGGCATAAACAGGCACTCTTGATGAGGCCTATCACAGCCCCTTAGTTCTATTAATCACCCCCTACACCTGATTATGGCAGAGGGGGTGGGGAAATCGGAGAAGGATGGTTTCGGACACAGCAGCACAAGGCAAATATTTCACTTTCTGGTTGAAAAAAGACACCAATAGTCCATCTAGTTCAACCGATAAATAATGTCTTTTGTGCTTATTTTTTTTTTTTTTGTTTTAGGTATATTTAGACCCGGTTCACACTAGCGCGACTTGTCAGGCGACTTGGTCGCCTGACAAGTCGCGGTCGGTCGCCTGCATTGATTAGGACAGGACCCGTTCTAGTAGGAGCGACACAAGTCGCTCCGACTTAGAAAAAGGGTCCTGTACTACTTTGGGGCGACCTGAATGCGACCTGCATAGACTTCAATGATATGAAGTCCCTGCATGTCGCGCCGAGGTCGCCCCAGCAAGTAGCGTCACCCCTATGTGAACGGGGTCTTAGGCTTTAATTTGTCCACCCCTGGACAAATTATTGGACTGAATATATGGCTAATGTATGGTTATGAAAAGGCTGGCTACTGTCCAGAGCCAGTTTGATATATTTCATATCATGGGCTATTTTATAGAAGTACCAACTTGAATATTTTAAAGTCCTCCTCAACATATTTTCCAGTAAAAAGAACTGGAGTTTAAAAAAAAAAATCCAACCACATTTGATACTTTTTTTTTTATATAATATATATATATATATATATATATATATATATATATATATATATATATATATATATATATATATATATATATATATATATATATATATGACAATTTGGTCCCAAAATGGTTGTACATTTCTTGAAACAACAAAGTTTTGCTCTCTTTATTCTTGTCCAGATTATCCTCTTACCAGTGCGGACCTTTCTGTTCTACAAGGGTTTAACTCTCCAGGAATGCTGCAGATTGGACAGATGTCTGCCTGGCAGCAGCACCACTTAGGACAAGCAGCCCTCAGCTCCCTTGTGTGAGTACCATTCCTAATTTATGTTGCATATCTAGGCAAAGGAGTTTTGTGTTCCTGTGGAAATTTTAAGAACAGTGTACTTCTGTCTAAATTTGGGGAAAGTATTGCTGGTGAGGGCTCAGGGTGGGAAGATTTTAGAACAGAGGTTGGCTGTCCCTAGTTTCATCACTTTTCAGTGCTTTTAGGCATTCGGAAGTAGAAGTAGTGAATGTATTTTTCTTCACATGTAGATTACATTTTCTTTGTGTGTTTTAGCATTTCTCAGCACCAATAGATATTGGCTTTAGTAGTTCCAGTGTCCAACAAAGTAAATGTAGCTCTTTAGAAATTTGGTTCGGGGGTTGAGGGGGAAGAATATAGTTGGTTCATGGTTGTGTTTTTCACTTTAGAAAAGTTAAATGTTCATTTTAGGAGTCAAAGATTTTTATATTTTTTTTGCTCCTGGGACCCGGGGGGTTGCTGAGCTGAGGGAGGAATCAGGATGGTAGTTGTGGTGGACAGGTCAGGGGATGGGATATTCACAAAGTTTGTCCTCAGCCCCCTTCACACCACAACCCCCCATTACAGCACACCCCCACCCCCCTTTATATCCGTGTCCACACACAGTTCCCCTTTACAACACTGTTCCCTCTTTAAAGCAGTCTCAACAGTGTCCCCAGTTCTACTTCACATCACAGCCCTCCTTTACATTACAGTGCCCCTTTACAGTAGAGATCGACCGATTATCGGTGGGGCCAATTATCATGGGCCAATATTCACTTTTTTTGAAGTATCAATATGGCCGATATTGCTTCAAGTGATTGTACCGGAGTGATGCCTGCAGCTAGAGGCATCACATGGTACTGTTTTTTTAGAGCTGATGGTCGGATTTCTTGTAATAACAACCAATGCGGCTAATCAGCCGCTCAGCTGTAATTACTAGCAGCAGGAGAGGACACCCCCCCCCCCCCTCCGTCTACCTTCTGTTGCTCCGCCTGGGTCTTCTGTCCCACCAGAAGGACGAGCGACCAGCAGGCACATCCGCAGGCTGGCGAAGACCCGAACAAAGCTGGAAACGGCTCTGATCGGGTCGCCGATGTAGAAACCCGGAAGCGATGTCATGACATCACTTCTCGTTACTAGAGTCTTAAAGGCGCCAGATTTTTTAAAAAATTACAGTATTCAAAATAGCCAAACTTGGCGTTTTGAATGCTTTTAAGTGCAGTTGAGGAGTTTAGGGTCTTATAGACCCCCGATTCCTTAATAAAGAGTAGCTGTCGTCACTGCCTATTACTGTCACAAGGGATGTTTACATTCCTTGTAACCGCAATGAAGGTGATGCAAAAAAAAAAGTTAAAAGGACAGTGTAAAAATAAAAAAATGTACAGAATAGTGGCACCTAATATTGGCTGTCAGTCTGAAGGGTAGCCGGAAAATCAGTAACAGCCCTGAAAAAACGATATCGGTCGATCCCTACTTTACTGTGCAGTCCCCTCTACAATAATGTAATGGGGGGATTGCTCTGTAAAGGGGACACTGTTAATGTAATGAGGGGACTGCTCTGTAAAGGGGACACTGTAATGTAATGGGGCTGTGATGTAAAGTGGACTACACTGTAAAGGAGACACTGTGATGTAAAGGGGAGAACACTGTAATGTAAAGGGGGGGCTGTGATATAAAGGGGACTGCAGCTGCACTGAACGAAAGGCGCGTTCCCTTACTCACCATAAACCATAGGTATTTAAAATATACCTTTTATTCATTCCTATAAAACGTTGTCTGGGCTGTATATATGTACAGAAAGGAAGGGTGGGTTTATTGGTTGGCCAATAGTGTACTGATGACTGAGTGCACACAATTATGAATAATCAAGCCGAAAGAAAAGATGGATAATGAGAAAAGCGAAAGTGAAAAAAAAAAAAAATGACTCTCTCCTATGGAGTCTCGAATTGTACCTGTCTAGACAAGATGGTCTATAAAAATCTAGGTAGCCGCACACCACTAGTTTTGCTTGCTCCTCTTACTCCTCAAGTCAATCTGAAAGCTGCAAGGCTCCATCTCTCTGGCTAATATCCATCCCAAATATCCTCTCTTGTAGCAGGGCTATCCACTTAAGCTAGTATCTGTATGTTCACTGCTCACAAAGCTTGATAGCTGTCTGACATTTGAAGCAGCAGAATAAAGGGGACTGCACTGTAAAGGGGCACTTTACAATACTGTGCCCCTGCTGTCTGCCATCTCCCCTTTTTTCAACTGTAACATCAATCTCTGCCTCCCCTGCTCAGGGCTCCTACCTGCTGGGCAGAGGCTGTTAACAGTCTGTGTGTCCTCTCCCGGCTGCCCCCGCCCACCAGCTCAGTCAACGGTCATCCTATCCGCAGGGCAAGGGGTGGGAGGAGCTCACCATTCCGATCTGCAGCACACCCCTGCCCTGCTGATTGGATGACATTGTCGGCCTGGCTGGCGGGCGGAGGAGCTGGGAGAAGACACATGGGCATGGCCACACAGCAGGAGATGAGCAGTGGCCACAATCTGTGATAGCCCTGTGCGGACCGCGGTCACCACTCATCTCCTGCTGTTTGGCCCTGTCAGCAACAGGCCACGGACTGGCACCCGTCCGTGGCCTGGGGGTTGGGGACCCCTGCCCTATGGGACAAAGTACTACATGTTGCAAGGTGCTTCCTATCCCTAGCTGCACCTGAACTGCATCCCCTCCTGCCACAGCTGATTGGACAACAGCTAGAAAGGAGACAGATGCATCATTACGAAAGTTAGTCTTGGCTCTGAGCACTTTTCTGAGACAAGCAGCAGTAAGAGGAATGAAGGGGCTGATGCACCCCCCTCCTCCCATCCCCTCTCCATTCCTCTTTCTGCTTCCTATTTTATACGCAGTACTCAGAGCCGAGACAAACTTTTTTTTTTTAAATGAAGCTTCTGTCTCTTTTCTAGCTGCTGTTGAGTCAGCCGCAGCTGTAGGGGAGGGGGTACAGTTTGGACTATAGATCAAGAGTTATAACGCGCTTAGCAAAATAGTATAAGTAATAGGGGACAGAAAAGCAAAAAAAAAAAAAAGATTTTATTTAAAGTGAACCTGTGTCCAGACTGCACATTAATGTATTTACATATTGTGAACAAGCACTGAAAAACCAGCCCTCATCTATCTATCTATCTATCTATCTATCTATGAAAAAAGGGACCAGGCGCCAAGGTAATCAGAGGTTCAGTTAACCAAAGGGAGACAAAAATGCTGCTTATTTGCTGCAGGTGTCCTACATGTGAATAGAGAGATAAGGTGAGCAGCGTAAGTTTGTATTATTCCCAAGGTGGCTAAATGCGAAAAGTGCTAGTATGCAAATTAAATATTATTATATCAATTATATAAAAACTACTATATAAAATTAATAAATAATTAATATGTGCATTGTGTGTAAAAATATATATGTAATCCAGTGGTATATATAGAGTGTTAAAAAAAAAAAGAGAAAAACCTTTTTTATGCCAAAATAAAAAATTTAAAGTAACTCAAAATAATGAATTGCTAAAAATGTAATAGAAGACTAATATCCGAAAAATGCAAGTGCAAAAAATCACAATGTAATACAAAAATATTTAATCGAACTAATGATAAAAAACAAACTCCATAAATAAATTATTCAATAAATAAATAGTCCATAAAAAAAGTCCCAAGTGAAAAAAAAGTACCAAAATGTGATCTGATCAATTCAATCGATAAACAATCCTCAGTGACCACACGTGAAGAAATAACCCCAAATGTGCTCCACCGTTTCCACCAAATCTGACTCACCAGATGGGAAGCTGGTCAAATTATAAACCAGCAATATTAGTCAATTACATTTTTAGCAATTCATTATTTTGAGGCACTTATGCACTTTCAATCTTTTATTTTGGCATAAAAAAATGTTTTCTCTTTTTTAACACTATATACCGCTGGATTACATTTATATTTTTACACACAATGCACATATTAATTTATTTATTCTTTTTATATAGTTGTTTTTATATAATTGATATAATCATGTTTAATTTGCACACTGAGTGCCCGTTCACATACGAGCGACGCTACTTCCAGGGGCGACCTCCGAGGTCGCGGTGCGAGCAGCGCGCCGTGACCTCGGAGCGGCCGCCACGGACTTCATAACATTGAAGTCTATGGCGGTCGCCTCCGGGTCGCCCCAAAGAAGCTCCGGACCCTTTTTCTAAGTCGGAGCGACTTGTGTCACTCCTATTAGAACGGGTCCGAAGCTTCCCCATGGAAGGCGACCAGGTGAACGGGGGCTTACAGTCGGTTCACACTGATCCGACTCGAAGTCGCCCCGACTTCGGGTGACTAATGAAGTCGCCCGTGCACCGCGACTTCGGCGCGGCTTGCAACGACTTCACATAATGGAAGTCAATGCAAGTCGCTCCGACTTTGCAAAAAAAAGCTGCAGGAACCTTTTTCTAAGTCGGAGCTACTTGAGTCGCTCCTGTAAGAACGGTTCCATTGCACAGCATGGAGCGCTACTTTTCAGACGACCAAGTCGCCTGACAAGTCGGATCAGTGTGAACCGACACTAACACTTTTCACATTTAGCAACCTTTGGAATAATACAAACTTGCGCTGATCCCCCTCCTCTATCTATGTAGCTATATGGCATTGGAGAGAAATGGGAACAGAGACACAAAAATCTCAGCTATTTTCCTATGGAGAGCAGAGTCTCCGCAATCTACCAGCCCTCTAATGTAAACAACCAGCAGATGCTTGTAAGCGGTTAGAAACCCAGTCTTTGTTTGGATCTTTAAGAATAAATTACTTTACCATACAAGCAGTTAGAGAGGTCAGTGATGGTTTATTGTGACGTTCTTTTACTGTTGGTTATGAACATGTAAATACTTTATTGCCCATAGTCTAAGCACAGGTGCACCTTAATGGTCCTCCTCCTGATGTCCTCTACATAGTATGAACTGTGTCAGCACGTGCCAGTGCAATTGCATGTAACGTCATAATGTTGTGACATATGGGGGGTGTGGTCTCTCTGTCATGATGCACTATCATGGACAGGGTGGGGTTTTTAAATGCTGGGCCACATTTGGACACAGCAATTAGAACCTTGAGCCTCATGCATTCTCGATGTTATCAAAACGCCAGTAGAAAGCTGTAGTTGTAGGAGGAGTTTTTCAGCTTTTTTGCAGTAGTGGTTTTCAGCGTTCTTTTAGCTTTTTTTCAGCTGTAGCATTTTTTAAGCAAAACTATACTCCCACAGAAGCTTATGGCTCAAAAACATTGATAAAGGCAGAATAGCCAAGTTTTTCAGCGTTTTTCGGCATTTCAGCTTTTTTTCAGCTTTTATCAGAGTTAGAACATTTTTACAGCTGAAAAGCTTCTCTCAAAACCCACTAGTTCTGGGGGTTTTTTCCAGCCAAAAAACTCCCCTGCCAAAAACTGCTGATAACAGCTTATGTGTGTATGGACACACAGGATAACATGCTGGGGAGTTTATGGGCTGCAGAAAAAAATCATCTGATGCCAAAAACAGCCGCTGTAAAAACGTCCCGTGTGCATGAGGTCTAATGATGACTATGTGGGGAGACGAGCAGGTCGCTTTTGTTGACACCCAGTTTAGGTATGTTCTATGGATGAATAAATGGATTATAGTTTACAAAGTAACTCATCCCCTTTTGCAGAGGGACGTATCGACGTGTCTTATGGTCCCCTTCACATGATATTGTTTCTAGGGACAGATCAAAAATCTAAAATTCTGATCAGGACCTCACAGACTCTGACTTTTGTAAGATTGCCTTTGAGATGCAGATATGTAGTATGGTGTCCAGTACAGGATCATCTGTTTATAATCGGAGCTTTTCCCATACAAGTTTGGGAGGCTAGGTATGGGTTACATGCAGCCGTGGCCAAAAGTTTACACAAATAATAATTTTCACAAAATCTGCTGCCTCAGTTTTTATGATGGCAATTTGCATATACTTTAGAGTGATCAGATGAATTGCAATTAATTGCAAAGTACCTCTTTGCCATGAAAACGAACCTAATCCCAAAAAAAAAACATTTCCACTGCATTTCAGCCCTGCCACAAAAGGACCAGCTGATTTCATGTCAGTGATTCTCTCCTGGTGTCAGTGTTGACAGGGAGAAGGTTAGAAATCACTCTGTGATGCGGACTGTGTTAGAATAACAGACTGGAAGCTTTAAAAGGGTGATGCTTGAAATCATTGTTCTTCCTCTGTTAACCATGGTTACCTGCAAGGAAACGTGCAGTTGTCTTTGCTTTGCACAAAAAGGAATTCTCAGGCAAGGAAATTGCTGCTGCTGCTACTAAGATTGCACCTAAATCAACCATTTATCATATCATCAAGAACTTCAAGGAGAGAGGATCAATTGTTGTGAAGAATGCTTCAGGGTGCCCAAGAAAATCCAGCAATTGCCTGGACTGACATCTGCATGCACAGTGATTAGAAGACTTTTGGAGGGTGGCCTGGCGTCAAGAAGGGCAGCAAAGAAGCCACATCTCTCCAGGAAAAACATCAGGGACAAACTGATATTCTGCAAAAGGTACAGGGATTGGACTGCTGGGGTAAAGTCATTTTCTCTGATGAATCCCCTTTCCAATTGTTTGGGGTATCCAGAAAAAACCTTGTCCGGAGAAGAAAAGGTGAGCGCTACCATCAGTCCTGTGTAATGCCAACAGTAAAGCATCCTGAGACCATTCATGTGTGGGGTTGGGTCTCAGCCAAGGGAGTGGGCTCACTCACAATTTTGCCTAAGAACACAGCCATGAATAAAGAATGGTACAAACACATCCTCCAAGAGCAACTTCTCCCAACCACCCAAGAACAGTTTGGTGAGGAACAATGCCTTTTCCAGCATGATGGAGCTCCTTGTCAGAAGGCAAAAGTGATAACTAAGTGGCTTGGGGAACAAAACATCTACATTTTGGGTCCATGGCCAAGAAACTCCCCAGACCTTAATCTCATTAAGAACTTGTGGTCAATCCTCAAGAGGCAGGTGAACAAAAAAACCTCACAAATTCTAATAAACTCCAAGCATTGATTATGCAAGAATGGGCTGCCATCAGTCAGGATGTGGCTCAGAAGTTGATTGACAGTCTGCCAGGGACAATTGCAGAGGTCTTCAAAAAGAAGAGTCAACACTGCAAATATTGACTCTACATAAACTTAATGTAATTGTCAATAAAAGCCTTGGGCACTCATGAAATGCTTGTATTTTATACTTCAGTATACCAAAGTAACATCTGACAAAAAGATCTAAAAACACTAAGAGCCCATTCAGACTAGCGCGACACGACTTTAGGGGGCGACCTGTGAAGTCGCGTACACCGCGACTTCGGCGCGACTTGCAGAGACTTCACATAATGGAAGTCTATGCAAGTTGCTCCGAGGTCGCCCCAAAGTAGTACAGGACCCTTTTTCTAAGTCGGAGCGACTTGTGTCACTCCTATTAGAACGGGTCCTGTGCTAATCAATGGACCGCGACCGAGCGCGACTTGTCAGGCTGACAAGTCGCCTGACAAGTCGCGCTAATGTGAATGGGCTCTAAAGCAGTAGACTTTGTGAAAATTAATATTTGTGTCATTCTCAAAACCTTTGGCCACGGCTGTAGTACTTTCCATGTTTCTATTATAACTTTGCTCGATTCCTAATAATGAATTAATATCTACTGCCTTCCTAATTAAAAATGACACGCATCCGCCTTCCTTTATTTATGCTGTTTTTGTCTTTTGTATTTCACAGGGCTGGAGGGCAGCTATCTCAGGGTTCAAACTTATCCATCAATACCAACCAAAACATCAACATCAAGTCAGAGCCGATCTCTCCTCCACGTGACAGAGTGACCTCCACTGGGTTTCCTCAACAACAGCAGCAGCAGCAGCCACAGCACCATCAACCCCAGGGTCGTCCAGAAATGGGGAGATCGCCCGTGGACAGCCTGAGTAGCTCCAGCAGCTCCTATGACGGGAGCGATCGAGAGGATGTTCGCAACGATTTCCACTCTCCTGTCAGCATGGGAAGAAATCCCAACACTGAAGACAGGGACAGCCCCTCCATGAAACGAATGCGGATGGATGCCTGGGTGACATAAAAGGTTTTTCTGTCCTCTTCAGTGGCTGAGCTCCATGCATATCAAAAACTTTTTTTCTTTTTCCAGAGGATGCAGAACCCTTTATATATTAAAATATCTATATAAAAAGAGAATTATGTCCCACACACACGCACAAGCCTCATCTTTTGTGTGTCTCTGTGTGCTGAGTTGTGTTTAACACACATTCTATCAGGTACCTGCTGCAAATGACTGTCTGTACACAGATCTACAACATTACGTGGCAATGTGGCACTTACATGGAGTTTGACCCCTTTTCCTGGAGAGAATACAGAAAAATCTGAATCTTGTACTGTACCACATTGGGATTGCAATAGTAAAGGGATGTTTTTTTTTTTTTTTTTTGTTTTTTAGATAGCGGGGTTAGAGAAAATGCGTATCTCGGTAGTACGGTTGTAAGGCCCTTTAACCACCGCGATTGACTCGACATCCCCCTCTGCCAAGAGGTTTATACAGTACAAAGCTATCTGTCCTTAGCCCCTTGTGTAGGCAGGCCATTTAAAGACGTGGCTTTGTAGCAGGAATAAGAACCCGAAAGCAGGAAACAAAAGAAAGCAATACTGTATATGTAAATGTTTTATCCTACACAACCATGCCTAAATCCCCCCCCCCCCCCTCACAGTAGGAGTATATGAAGGGCTTAAGCCACACAGTCTATTTTTGCACGCTCAACACAAACTGCAATCGTAAAAGGGAGAAGGGAGGTTTCTTGTCAAGTGTGTGACTTAAAAAAAAAAAATATATATATATATATATAAATAAAAATGGGGTTGTGGGGGAGGGGAGCATGAGATTTTTTTTCTTTTTAAAGATCTATACGTCTGGTGGCGTTTTAAAGGAAAAAAAAAAAAAAAGTAATATATTAAGTTATAATTGGAATATGTTTAAGAACATTTCTTTTTACATTCATACCTTGAAAAAACAAAAAAAACAAATAGAGAACTGATTTTAGCTTGTGTATATTTTATATTATTAAAAAAAAAAAAAAGACCCTTATGGATTAATGACTATATATAAAAGGTTCTATACTTTTGAACACGTTCTGCAATGAATTATTTATATAAACCAAAGCTGTATGTTGAGCTTTTTATTTTTTTTTCCCTTTTTTTGTTTGTTTTTTTTGTAGACTATAGACTTATTCTGTAATTCCTTGATTTTTTATATTTTTTTTTTTTGCTTTGAAAGTAAAAAGAAAAAGTAAAAAAAATTATAATGCAACATCTGCAGAAAGAAAAAAATAAAAATAAGCCATGATATAACTGTATGTATAAATTAAACTTTGAGCCAAACTCTTGTTCTTTTGTATATAACATCCTAAATATTTCACAACAGGGTGTAAGTACCAATGTATTGTATGTTCACCAAACCGATTTATATATATATATATATATATATATATAAATAAAATTGCGGATTACTGCCAACTTGAAGTGATGACGGCAATATCCAAGTAGAAAAGTATAAAAGTATTTAATGTGTAATGTACAGTTTTGTCAAATATGCTGTATTCCCTCTTGGGTGTTATTTGCTAGTACTGTTACTACACAACTCGCTTTTTTTTCTGAGAGTTGTATAAAATTTGTTTTGTGGTATTAGAAGTGGTGTGTTTTTAATCTAACTTACTATTCCATGCGCAGTATTGTGGCAAAATAGGCAAAAATATGGGTGACTGGAGGAAACCAGAGCTCAGGTTGAATTCCTCCCACTGACACCAAAGATGGGGCCTTGTTTTTTTCCAACTGATATCAGGACCTTTTCTTCTTCCAATGGCCAGAGTCCTGCCCTCTTAAATCTTAAGTACAGTAAACTGGCCCTTTGTTTAGTAAGTTTGGGGACCCCTGATGTAGAACCTTCCACTTGCTGATGGACGTACGTATATAAAAGTCTTGTCAGCAAGTGGTTATTACAAGACCATGGCTGATCTTGGTACCGGTTTTTCTCAGCTGGTGATCTACGGTTTTGTAAAACTGATCCGGGCAGCTGTCACTATTGGGACTTTTCCACTGCAAGTACCGGCTCGGTTCTACTGGGCCCTGCTTGGCCCGGTTTGCTTTTCCACTGCTGGTACCGCATGGTACGGTGTTGGAACGGTTCGGTACGGTACGGTATGGTTTGCTTTTCCACTAAAGTAGTACTAAAGTTAAGTGGGTGGGATAACAACAGGGTGGGTGGGATTCTCTGACCAATCAGTGGCTAGTAGTGACTGCATGCAAAGGATTGTGGGATATGGTACCGGTATGGTACCTCTTGGAACCACAATCGAGTAGGTACTGTTTTTGAGAGCCGTACCGTTCGGTTCCATGCAGTGGAAAAGCGCCGCTGTACCGTACCGAACCGTTCCTACACTATATACCATGCGGTACCAGCAGTGGGAAAGCACAAAAGCGAGCCGAACCGTTCGGTTCCATGCAGTGGAAAATCGCCATTACAACGCTGTGGTCCACAGTGGTTCCCAGGTCCTCCTGTTCTTCTGGAAAGCTTGGAACCACGATAAGTGGCCAGGATGGCCTCAGACAGAGGAGATGGAGGAACATCCATTCCCTGACCTCCTCTATGATGAATGAACCTGAAAGCAATGATAATTCCACCACTTTTGGTTTCATTGTGGTCATTCCCTGACTGCTACAGCCAGGGAAGCAACTAATCAAGCAGAAGCTGTGCTTGGTAAACTGCTTTAGAGGACAGAGGAGAAAGCTTTGAACCATAAGTGGCCAGGATGGCCTCAGACAGAGGATATGCAGGAACATCCATTCCCTGACCTCCTCTAATGAATGAACCTGAAAGCAATGATGATTCTACCACTTCTGGTTTCAGCATTTTCATTCCCTGGCTACTACAGCCAGGGAAGCAACTAATCAAGCATAAGCTGTGCTTGGTTAACTGCTTTAGAGGACAGGGGAGAAAGCTTGGAGCCATGATAAGTGGCCAGGATAGCCTCAGAGGAGATGGAGGAACATCCATTCCCTGACCTCCTCTGTGATGAATGAACCTGGAATCGATGATTCCACCACTTCTGGTTTTCAACATTGTCATTCCCTGGCTGCTACAGCCAGGGAAGCAACTAATCAAGCATAAGCTGTATGTGGTTAACTGCTTTAGAGGACAGGGGAGACATCGGGGGTCTAATAGACCCCTGATATCTACACAAAAAGTACTTGTCACTGCACAAAGCTATCACATAGCACGTGGTTAGTAATGTACATGTTGCTATCAAAATTAAATTTTTCACCTCGCCTACTTAATTTTAAAAACTGAGTATATTATTTTTCCCTACGGCTGCTGAGATTTTGCACAGTGAGTCCTTATTTATTGAGACCCATGTTCAATCACAATGTTGTGTTTGATTAAGCTTAGCAGGCTTGGTTCAGTAGGAGATTTTACTGTACTTGGGAGCATGTACTCTATTCGAAGAATGACGAAATATATTACACGACATTTTAAAATCTGAATTTATTTTTACCTCTGGCACTGGGTGAGAGGAAATAGACCATCAAATGTGATTGGGGGATAAGGATGTAGGGTAATCCTGACTACCTCTGTAAACTGTTGAGCCCAAAAATGGAATTGTACTTTGATAGCCTCAGTCAGTAAGCAAGCTTTCACAGAACGTTATGCAAGGTTGCAGCAGCTTTCTTGTAACTTAAGGCCCCTTTCACACTTATGTGACCTAAAATTCACGTGATTTTACCGCGATTTTGACTGGATTTGAAGTAATGCCTATGTCTTTGGACCTCAAAACACATTCAAATCGTACCAAAGTAGTGCAGGGACTACTTTGAAGTCATTTGCAACTTGAAGTCGTACAGATATGAACTGTACTTATTGGATATCGTGGAGTACAACTTGTCATGTGACTTTGCAGTCCCAAGTCGCAGGACAAGTCGCACGACTTGAAAGGAGCCTGAAGCATCATTATTGTCCTTTGAGAATTGCAGTCCAAATCTCAATGGGCCTGCTGACTTCAACTTTAAATAGGCTTTTTGGTAAGCTTCAAGCGGTGCTGAGACCTGTGAAAAGCTTGCACAAAACCTTTGGGTCCCATTCACACATCTTGTCATGCAACTTTGAACATCAAGGTCACATGACAAGTCCTTCCCTATGTTTTCCAATGAGAACCACTTATGTGGGACTTAAAGTTGCAATGACTTTCCTCTCAGAAGGCATCTACTGGGATGAAGACTCTTCCTTCCAGTTGATGCCTTCTGAGAGGAAACGCGTTGGATTGGAGCTAGCAAAAGAGGCGTCAACCAGCACGGACCGTACTGCAGGCAGACATGCAAGATTTTATCCCATATCAGATTTATTGTCCTTGATCAGCACCATAAGCCTGGATACATTCGCTGGAGCTGGCTGATCACTTGTCTTCAGTGACACACTTTCCATTGTGGATTATTTCAGCTGCACTACAAACAGTTTGCTGTATTTTCATGTGGGAAAGTTGGAGCATCATCTTTTCACCAAACACATTAACCTCTCCCGGACCGCCCACATACTGCGGCAGCCTGGCCCTCCTGTGCGAACCGACTTAGCCCTACGTTGGTCACGCGCCTGCTGCTAGGGGGCGAGCACGCGCCGTGCTCCCACCCCCACTCGGCAGCGGGGGCTCCGATTGCCGCCGGGCACCCGCGATCGCTCCCCGCTGAGAGAGGACGGTCAGCTATTGTAAACACAACTGACTGTTCTTCTCCCTGGAATGATCACAGAGCTCCTGTGATCCTCCTATTAAGCATCACAGGTCTCTGTGATCACTTCAAAAGCCCTGCCCCCATACAGTTAGAAACACTCCCCTAGGCTTACATTTAACCCCTTGATCACCCACTGTGTTAACCTCTTCCCCGCCAGTGTCATTACAGTAACAGTGCATATTTTTAGCACGGATTACTGTAGTAATATCACTGGTCCCCCCCAAAGAATTGTCACTTTTTTTTATTTATAGTGCAAAAAATAAAAATCGCCGAATCGCAAAAATTGGCCTGGTCATTAAGGGGGCAAATCCTTCCGGTCCAGAATTGGTTAAATTGTGGATCACCCGACTATTTATGAACTTTTTGTACCATTTATTATTTGTCACTTTTTGTTCGTGGGTTCTTCACAAAAAAAATATTTTTGATGTAATTCACTTGTTCTTTTGACACTTTGCCATTTGAACATTCGCTATTGTTTGGTTTTCCTTTTTGCACATTGTTTATTGCATCGGTCACCAAATCACTTTCAGGTTAATATCCCAGCCAAAAACAGCGCATTTTATTTATTTTACAGTGATAGAACATTACAAAGTAGTGAAATCAGAATCTAGACGACATGTAGACAACATTTTTTTGTTCGTAGCTCCAATATTTCTGGTCCAGGTTTTCTAAAAGCAAATTCTTTGTACTGAAGATTCCGAATTGATGGGAAGCTTATCATGCTGTTCGAATCCACTTTTCTTTTAGATAATCAGCATTCAAAGCCAACACCCAATGGGGCCTGGACATAACGTTTCAATGGGCACACTATATCTCAAGGAGGTGACCTCCAACCTTCCTGATGCAAGCTGAAATGCCATGCTAAGACACTAAGGGCCCATTTAGGCCCAATTACATGGACAGCAAGGGAGTGGAAAAACGGGCGGTTGAGCCATGGTTTTACCACTCACCTAAAGGATAACATGCATGGGGGAAGAGGTCAACACAATGTGGCTTGTCGTGTTTAACAGGTGCAGTGCTTGAAGTCAATGGGCCCATGTCCCAACGGCAAACCAAATGCTTGGCTTGAAGTTGCAGCAGGGTATTTTAATACAATTTTAGCTTCAGCTGAAAAAAAAAAAAAAACCGACATTCAGGGACTATCAGACTTGCTCCTGAGCACATGAAAGCCACTTCTCTTCTGCTCTCTGAAAAGCGATCCACTGTGGATCATTGCTCAGAGGGATGGTAGAGGCTGCTGTCTGTCTGAACGAAGCCTTGCACTGCACATTCTGGGGCTACTACCAGAGGGTTAAATGAAAAAAACCCGATAGCTCCAGTTGAAGCCGCTGTACTAACAATCCGATGTTTGTACATCGATCTCTCCTGTTAAGCTGTTGTGTTCTGACAGGCGGACGGCTCCCCCTGCCAAAACACTCTGGTTAGCGCTTTCAGCCATTGGCCGCTGGTTTTCCAGCATGCACGTCCAAATTCTGTCAGACTGCCTGTCTTATACACAGGCCGAATGTTGTCCGGTTTTTACTGAACCGGCCGATGTCCCCAGACATTCGGCCCATGTGTTCTAGGCTTAAGTGTAAACCCTTGTTCAATCAAAACGGATTAACCTTAGCGGGCTTGGTTCAGTAGGGAAGTGCCATGCCCCAGAATGCTCCCATGAAAATGTATTTTTAGCAATGCAGTGCACCACAACACTAGTGTGTTACTGTGTTATGCATGACGGGTGAAAAGTGGAGGTGTGTTGGGGTACCATTCAAAATAAATGGCCTTAACATAGTGGTGTGCATTTACCTAACAAAAAATGATCAAATTTATTTATTTTAATAGTAACGCTGCATAATGATGATTATGCTGTTTATAAATCTGTTTTTAGTTTTTTTTTTTTTTTTTAAAAAGTATAGGGAGTGTTCTAGTAAATCAATCAATCCACGCTGGGGAGGTCACAGATACACTATACAATTGACTATACACAACACTATACAATTGACGATACACAAACCTAACTTGATGGCTCACGCTCCAGTCCACAATGCTAGGAGTATGTGGTAAAGCATCTCCTCTTATAAGCCTTTCTCAACCTTTTCAACAAACAGGAACCCTTGAAATAACTTTCCAGTCTATGGAAACCCCTGCTAAAAATGAGTCTACAACTCATAATACATTAGTGCGATGATCGGTGGGAAGAATGCTCCTTACACTTGTGGTTATTGGGAAGAATTGCCCGCTTACAGATAAAAAGATCAGTGGTGTACTGACAATGGGAACTTATCTGAGAGGCAGAAATTGCTCATTGCTCAAGGAACCCAGAGGAACCCTGGTTGGGAAATCCTTTGTAAAGACACCTGAGAGGGTGTAGCAGATATGAGAGGGTTCAGGAAGCCTCCAGAGAAGAATGATGAATATTTACATCCAAATGTTCAGACTCTTGCCCAGTCACAAATGTGTGCTCTTAGCTTAAAGTTCCCCTTCTAGTTAGGATAGGACACCTGAGAGGGTGTAGCAGATATGAGAGGGTTCTGGATGCCTCCAGAGAAGAATGAACATTTGGATGTAAACAGTGCTTTAAGTGGCCCAAACGAGGTGCCGGTACTTTATTATAGCCTATAAATTTGCCCCCACCCCACATCAGGGTCCCCACAGAGCACCCCCCCCCCCCTGGCCTGGGCTGGGACTCCGGAGCAGGGCGAATCACTGGTGGTGACTAGTTTGGCTCTGGAGTGGGAAATATTCTTGGGGGGGGGGGCAATTGAGGGCGCAGATGTCCAAAATGAGCGTACTGGTAGGCTAAGGTGCACGGAGAGGTGGCGGTATGCTCAAGAGCCATATTTGGAAGTGGCGGTACTGAGTACCAGTGCATACCGGCCCACTTAAAGCACTGGATATAAATATTCATCATTCTTCTCTGGAGGCTTCCTGAACCCTCTCATATCTGCTACACCCTCTCAGGTGTCCTATCCTAACTTGAAGGGGAACTTTAAGCTAACAGCACACATTTGTGACCGGGCAAAAGTCTGAACATTTGGATGTAAATATTCATCAGACTCTTGCCCGGTCACAAATGTGTACTGTTGGCTTAACCACTTTAGCCCCGCTCACATTGCTGCTACTGCAGCAATGTGGCTCGTTATCGTCCAGCGACGTAGACCTATGTCGCTGGACTCCGCCCCTTGTGGGCGGCACGCGCGCGCCACCGGATGCTCGCTCCCACTGTTTTCAGTCACAGCGGGAGTCGGGCCAGGGGAGGAGTGGCGGTGATCACCGCCGCTCTTCCCCGATCGTCGGGGAATCGAGTGTGGAGGTCCGCCCGCTTGTGTAAACAAAGCGGGCGGATCTCCTAAGTCAGTGGTCCTCAACCCTCGCCTACAGGGCCCACTAACAGGCCAGATTTGCAAGATAACTGGAATACATCCCAGGTGATATAATTTGCTGCTCATTGATTGCAGTACTCTAGTCTGCATCTCCCCAAGGTAATACTTAAAATCTGACCTGTTAGTGGGCCCTGAGGACCGGAGTTGAGGACCACTGTCCTAAGTGACAGGCAGGGTCAGCATAGCTGAACCTGCGATCTGTCCCTGTGTCACTCAGTCACCTCCCCCCACACATGTCAGTAAGCACCAGGCATACATTAACCCCTCCCTCTCCAATAAAATTAACCCCTTCCCTGCCAGTGTCATTTTTACAGTAACAGTGCATATTTATAGCACTGATTACTGTAGTAATGTCACTGGTACCCCCAAAAGTGTCAAAAATGTCAGTCAAGGGTCCGATCTGTCCGCCGCAATGTCGCAGTCCCGCAAAAAAAAATCGTAGATCGCCGCCATTACTCGTTTAAAAAAAAAAACACCAAAAATGACAAAAATCTTTCCCTTAGTCAGTAAACGCAATAACTTTTGCGCAAACCAATCAAAATACGCTTATTGCGATTTTTTTTTTTTACCAAAAATATGTAGCAGAAAACAAATTGGCCAAAAATGATAAAAAATTTAGATTTTTTTACATTTTTTGGGGGGGGGGGGGGGGATTTTATATAAAAAAATGTGAAAAATATTGTTTTTCAAAATGTTCGATCTTTTTTTTGTTTATAGCGCAAAAAGTAAAAATCGCACAGGTGATCAAATACCACCAAAAGAAAGCTCTGTTTGTGGGAAAAAAAAGGATGTAAATTTAGTTTGGGTACGGCGTTGCATGACCGCGCAATTGTCAGTTAAATTCGCACAGTGCCGAATCGCAAAAAGTGGCTTGGACTTAAGACCGCAAAATCCTCCGGTGGTAAAGTGGTTAAAGTTCCCCTTCAAGTTAGGATAGGACACCCAAGGGGGTGTAGCAGATATGAGAGGGTTCAGGAAGCCTCCAGAGAAGAATGATGAATATTTACATCCAAATGTTCAGACTCTTGCCCGGTCACAGATTTGTACTGGTATCCTAAAGTTCCCCTTCAAGATAGAATGTTGACTGTCTCCCACAAGTTTTTTTAAAAAACCCCATAATCCCTTTGCAAGACTGCAGTCAGATATGTACAATTGAAGGTACCAATAAATGGATTTTGAATTACATTTTTGCCACGTTGCTGCGCATGAAATAATTAGAATGTGCAATGGTGAAGAAGAGGCATTCAGTTTGAAGAGGGGTATTAAGATATGGATGCTTTTCTTATACAATGACTCTTTCCCCCCCTTTTACTGTCTATTATTCTTGTGTGCCTTAAGAAATGGCTGTGCTGACTGTATTGTTGTCCTATGCAGATGATTCCTCTTTAAGTGGAAAATTTCAGATGAAAACTTTAATGAAGCTGCTCGGAGCACTGACCTGCAAAATAATGAGCTGCTTCAACAAAACCATCCCATTTCATTAATTTTCTCTAAGAAGGTCAAATATTCTATTGTCCATAACGAAAGTGTTTTGATTGGGCTGCTTTTTTGAAAACGAACAAAGAGGAGTCGAGGTCTCACCCATAATAACCCCAATCCATTTTTAATTTCCTTAGAAACAGAATGGTTGATTTGGGTGTCAGTCCTATCCTCCGTGTGCTGGTTTTCATAATTCAGTTCCTTCACCATGTTTGTGAATATTGATTTGGAATGGAAGACGGATGCTTTCTTCTTATAATACAGAATTCTTGTGAAATTAGCCTTGTATACAAAGAATACAGGTGACTTTGTTTATACTATATACATTTCCCTATAGACGAAGAAACCGTTTAGGCTTCAGCGAGTCCATTGTAAATGCTTTGTTTTATCGTCATGTTTGCACCAAGCGCAAGCCATGGTTTGTGTATTTTTACTCAATGTGACTCGAGAGAAATTTCCTGTGTTTGGCTGAAATAACTGACAAACATGAATTTCAGCGTGTTGAGTAAAATCTAGATTTAAACACTGCCGTTTTATTTTATTGCAAAAAATTTGTGTTTGTGGATTCAGCTGTGACTAGAGGCTTTTTGACTGTGGACCAGCTGTGTTTCTTCGTCTGTTACAGTACGCCCTGAGGGTCTTATGGTATGTTTCGGAAGATGACTCAGGACTATTGGTAGGTTTTCAGGAAGGTTGGGGGTTTGCCCCCAGCAGCTAAAACAGCTGTTAATTTCATTTTCCAACATGATCATTTGGGGGGGGGGGGGGGGAGATGCAGGCAAATTTATTGCCCGTGTACTATGTCAGCCTTTCTCAACCTTTTTACCATGCAGGAATCCTTGAAATCATTTTCAGGTTTCAGGGAATCCTGGGATACAACAATATCATGTTTTGTTATGTCTATAGATCATGTTACATTCACATGATCAGAAAGTGTATATATAATGTGTTTTACTTATATTTGACATCCAAAGCAGATCATTTTTTGAACCACATTTTGCCATGAGGCAAAATTTATTAATAGCAATAACCGGAAATGAAAGGAATGATCGTAATGTACAGAAAAAAATAGGATGAGAATGGAAATTTTGTAGTGTTGCTTTAAATTGGGGGTGAGTGGAAAAAGAACCTTCTTGCTTTGGGGGTCAGTGGAAGAGGGACCTCCTTATGTGTTGGGGTCAGTGAAAGAAGGACCTCCTTACATTGGGAGTCAGTAAAAAAAAGACCTTCTTACATTGGAAGTCAGTTTAGGAAGGACATTCTTACATTGGAAGTCAGTTTAGGAAGGACCTCCTTAAATTGGGGTCAGTGGAAGAAGGACCTCTTTACATTGGGTTAGTGGAAGAAGGATCTCCTTATGTTGGGGGTCAGTGAAAAAGGGTCCTTCTTAAGTTGGGGTCAGTGGAAAAGGACCTACTTATGTGGGGTCAGTGGAAGAAGGACCTTCTTATGTTGCAGGTCAGTGGAAAAGGACCTTAAGTTGGGGGTCAGTGGAAAAAGGACCTTCTTAAGTTGGGGGTCGGTGGAAAAAGGACCTTCTTGGGTCAGTGGAAGAAGTACCTTCTGACATTGGGGTCAGTGGAAGAAGTACCTTCTGACATTGGGGTCAGTGGAAGAAGTACCTTCGGACATTGGGGTCAGTGGAAGAAGGACCTTCTTTAATTGGGGCCAGTGGAAGAAAAACATTCTTACATTGGAAGTCCATGAAAGAAGGACCTCCTTACATTGGGGTTAGGGGAAGGACATCCTTATGTTGGGGGCAGTGGAAAAGTGTCCTCCTTAAGTTGGGGTCAGTGGAAGAACCACCTACTTACATTGGGGTCAGTGGAAGCAGGCCCTTCCTACAATGGGGGTCAGTGGAAGAAAGACCTTCTTACATTGGGGGTCAGTGGAAGGACCTTCTTTCTGATGTTGGGGTCAGTGGAAGAAGAGCCTCCTTACATTGGGGTCAGTGGAAGAAGGGCCTCCTTATGTTGGGATTAGTGGAAGAAGTACCTCCTTACATTGGAGGTCAGTAGAAGAAGGACCTTCTTAAGTTGGGGGTCAGTGGAAAAAGGGCCTCCTTATGTTAGGGTCAGTGGAAAAAGGACCTTCTTAAGTTGGCGGTCTGTGGAAGAAGGAACTTTTTATATTGGGACTCAGTGGAAAAAGGATCTTCTTACTTTGGAGTCAGAGAAAGAAGGACCTTCTTACTTTGGGGTCAGTGGAAGAAGGACCTTCTTACTTTGGGGTCAGTGGAAAAAGGACCTTCTTAAGTTGGGGGTCAGTGGAAGGACCTTCTTAAGTTGGGGGTCAGTGGAAGGACCTTCTTAAGTTGGGAATCAGTGGAAGAAGGACCTTCTTAAGTTGGGGGTCAGTGGAAAAAGGGCCTCCTTATTTTAGGGTCAGTGGAAGAAGGAACTTTTTACATTGGGAGTCAGTGGAATAAGGACCTTCTTACTTTGGGGTCAGTGGAAAAAGGACCTTCTTAAGTTGGGAGTCAGTGGAAGAAGGACCTTCTTATGTTGGGGATCAGTGGAAGAAGGGCCTACTTATGTTGGGTCCAGTTAAAGAAGGACCTTCTTACGTTTGGGTCAGTGGAAGAAGGACCCTCTTACGTTGGGGGTCAGTGAAAGGAGGACCTTCCCACGTTTGGGGTCAGTGGAAGAAGGACCTCCTTATGTTGGGGTTAGTGATTACGTTGGACGTCAGTGAAAAAAGGACCGCCTTACGTTAGGGGTCAGTGGAAGGAGCGCCTTAGGTTGGGGGTCAGTGGAAGAAGGAACTTTTTAAGTTTGGGGGTCTGTGGAAGTATTACCTTCTCACATGGAGGGTTAGTGTAAGAAAGGACCTTTTATGCTTATAATCAGTGGAAAAATGGCCTGTAACGTTGGCAGTCAGGGTAGTACATACATTATTTGTCACTGGTCCTACACTGTACCTTGGTTGAAAAAGGCTGGACTAAGTACAGAAATCCATAAAACAAAATTCAGCTTTCCAAAGATTGGTGAAAGAATAACTGGTTTCTATGAATTACCACACTGCACTTTGTTTTTTGGAACACCTTCATTTTTCTTAAGAGTGTTCACATTTGGCAGTCTATAATGGGAAAAAAACTTATCACAAAATATCATCTTCTTTTATTGAAATATGGTAATACTTTAAAGCTTTACTACAGTGTGCATGCATTTACTTAAAATATGTTCCACCACCTCTTCTGTGTTAATATTATGTGAGAGCTCACTTAGAATTAGCATATGTTGCTTAAGGGAACATGTCAGAAAATTAGTATGGATGCTGCCACTAATGACTTATTCTTGAAGTTGTCTCCCTATGGCTATCATCCTCGTCCTTGCTTCAGCTATTGGGTTGCGATCACAAAACAAGTATCCACATTGGGAACCCTGCCATTTTTGGCGGCATTGCCACACTTTCAAAAACAAGTCTGCATTAGTGATTCCTATATTTTAATGGCTTCACTTTAAGCAAATCTGTAAGTTTGATGAAGAGGATAAAGCAGTTGAAGGATCAGAATGCAGATATCTTCTGGTAGAAAGTTTTATTTTCAGTGCATCTGTGTGCCCCTACAATTCAGAGACTTCTGTAAGGCAAAAATAAGCAGACTTCTCATGGACCCACTCCTCTCACCTTCCTATTCTTTACAAAGTGCATTGGATAGTCTTATTGGCCACTTTAGAGACAAGGGGTGGGCCATAATACAACCACAAAAGATCTAGCCACTTTTTGCATTATAACGTGCTCTGGATGTAAGGGGGTACAGAGTAGAAAAGAGCTTCTAGGGTATATTCTTGCAGAAGAGGTGGCAACCTTACTCCTGGCATTGATTATGCTCTAAAGCAGCCTTTCTCAACCTTTTCAACATGGCGTAACCCCTTGCTAATATATCTACAGCTCACAGTATATTAGTGTAATGGTCACTGGGAATAATGCTATGTACATTTGTGGTCTTTTGGAAAGAATGCCTTCTTTTCTTACATATGGCTAAAAAAAGACCATTGTTGTCAGTGGTTACTTAACTGGTAAAAAGAAGATGCTCATTACTCAAGGACCCCTTATGGCCTCTGGTGGAAGCCTAGGGTACCACAAAATATTGGTGGAGAAAGGCTGCTCTAATGAGTTCCAGTTTTGCTTTATAAACATTTTGACATTTCAGAAACCTGGACTTTGATATGGGCCTGCCTAATTTTTTTTTTTTTTTCTACATAGTGTCTAACGGGCTTTATTCTTGGGCACAACTATGTACTAATGAAAAACTACATCAAGATCAATCTACAGTAAATACTTCAAGCAGGACTTATATGGTTATCTTAAAGCCTAAGTTTAGTCAAAAAGGGTTTTGAAAAAATCAGCGCAAGGGACATTACTTACAGTCATTGTAATGTGTCCCTGGTGCTGGCAACCCAAAACATCCAAGTGTATGCGTCTTTATTTGCCACAAGGTGATAACCGGAAATGCTATAACTAAAGCCTAGTACACACGCAACGATTATCGGCCGACCGATCGTCCGTCTTTTGTCCAGAGTGGTGTTTTGTTGGTTGGAATGTGCCTAGACTGCACACGAATTTTCTTGCCCGACAAAATTCTACTTCAGAAGTGATGTCATGTGTTGGTTTGCTTTCTTTGTGTTCTTTCTTCTCTGAGCATGCCCAGTCTTGCTCATAAGATTTTTCCCTGTCGAAATCTGTACTGACTGCACGAAAAATCGGCCGTGTTTTGACGGCGGACAAAAATTTTATAGCCTGCACACCAGATTTTTTCGGCCGAAAAGTCAGAATCGGTTGTCGGAAGCATCATACTAACAAGCCGAAAATCTTCAGATCGGTCGTCGGACGAAAATTCCCTGCCGATTTTCGACGCGTGTGTACGAGGCTTTAGGCCACTGGCCAAAATGTGTAAACTGTTTTATTCTGTCACCTTGTAGCAAATAAAGACTCCTACATTTGGTTTTTTTCGGGTTTCCGGCTGCCTTTTTCCATTTACATTTTGTATGGGTGACTGGAAGACACTGCACACTGATTTAGTAGCTGTTCCATACCGGACCCCCCAAAACATAATCTTCCAGTGCCATGGGGCCATAAGTGATGAGGGACCTGTCATATGTACAAAAGTGACAATTGTGCCCACCCTTTCTGCCCCCTCCTCTATTCATAGAAGCTGTACTATAGTTTCTATAAATAGAGGTGGCAGACATTTCATTAATCCACCAGTTGTCCATTCACAGAGGGCTTTTCATTTATATAAGCTATGAATGGAGAAGGTGGGCAGATAGAGTGGACATAGTTGGCACTAATAAAGAGTACTTATGATAGGTCCTTCGGGTCTATTAATCCCTATGGCACCTGAAGATTACAGAGGTGGGGTGCCAGCAACACAAAGGACACATGAATCTAAGTAATGTCCCTTGTATTGATTTTTTTTTTTTTTTTTACTAAACTTAGGCATTATTATTGCATTACACAAACTGCAAGAATCAGTCTCATTCTATGAATCAGTCCCTGTGGATTCTAGACCAAGGCTATACACAGAACCAAGAGTTGTCTTCAAGATGACATGAAGTCCACCCCCTCCAAGCACTAACTATTTTCTCAGTCATTTTGCTGTCAGATGCAAGAGCCTCCATCAGAGGCGTAACTAGAACCTTCAGGGCCCCGATGCAAGAAACCATGAAGGGCCCCCCAGACCCCTGGCCGGGGCCCTTCCCTTCAAGCCCGGGGCTCTTCCCACTAATCCTGGGGCTCTTTAATCTCATTGCATGGCCTTTTATTATGGTCCCGCATCAGGATCCTTTCGCAAGTTCTGCAGTGGGCCCCCTTCCTGCAATCTTGGGGCCTCCCCACAGTGGTGAAATGCCAGGGCCCGGTCGCAAGTGTGACCTTTGAGATCCTAGAAGTTCACCCACTGGTTTGCTACCGGGCCCCCTGGAGCATGGGGCCCGGTAGCGATTGCAACCCCTGTAGTTACGCCCCTGGCCTCCATGAAACTGGAGGGGTGCAAAGTGCGAGGAGGGAATTTGCAAGCGTGAAACCCAGGTCCCATGTTCAGCCTTGGCCTAGAATCCAAAGGTGCTTCCACAAGGATCATTTTCAGACCAGCAGATACTTGCCCATACTCCGACACTGTTGTTACCTTAGGCACGTTTTTAGGCCAGGTCCAGTTCACTTCAAGGATCGCTTTTGCAATAGACAGCCCTTTTTACATTTCTCAAGGTCAAAAATGATTGCAATAAATTCTGGATAACTGTCTCTTGTTGCATTGTACAGGGTGACATTGGATTAGGCCTATTCATCAGTTCCACTGTCTTATAAATTATTTTCAACAGATCCCTTATCTGCTCACATGAAATACATCGTAAACATTGAACTTTCAGGATGTTTTTAAAAAAAAAATAACATGGCGAGGATCCGGTAAATGAAATGCAAGACTCGGAATTATGATCGGAAGACAAATCTTTACACACAGCGACAGTGAACTGTCTGCGTAAAATTAAGTGGATGTTGTTGGCAAAATGCTGTTTGTTCTTTGCAGACATTGAATTCATTGGCGACAGAAGCTGGACTTTGTCGCAGTCACTTTAGTGTAAAAGGGAATTAAATCATTTGAAACTTGTAAGAATTCGCTCCAGGTGTGTTATTTTATCTTTATTATACTTAATGGATATACTTGTGACTTTTTGTTAAATGGTTATATAAAGAATAGAGATTGTAAAATATTTGTATCCTGCATTCACTAAAGTAAAGATAATGGCTTTTACTGTGCACCCTCCTGCATTGTGTCGTCCTTCTCCTGAACCATTCTGTAACAAGTTTGCATGTTTGTGACATTGACGAGGTGAAAGCGCTTGTGAGGAACACAGCACTTCCACTTTCCTAGTGAGCAAGACTAACTTTTTACTTTTTTTGTGAGACCGCTTCAGTATTCTAAATTTAACTCCATGCAAATATAAATGTAGTGATTCCCCCAAAGTGGCTGGAAAGAGGATAACCCCCAGCGCAGAGGCGGGCTTACACTATCCCAGGGTGGATCAATGGCTGCAGTGGAGTCACGACAATGATAGGTGCCAATCATTTTAGTAATCTTCAAGTTTTATTACTCCGGTTCACAGTGAGGTTTAGGGTATCAGATTCTTCCAGCAGATGGGTTCCAGATTACGCCACACTTTTTCCCCACCCGAGGGAATTGCCAGGTTCTTCTGAGGGAAGAGACTATTCCCCCTTTTTAGCAGGACTTCCTTCCTCTGGCTCTCAACCTCGGGTGTGTGTAATATATAAATATATATATATATATATATATATATATATATATATATATATATATATATATACATACACAGTATCTCACAAAAGTGAGTACACCCCTCTCATGTTTGTGAATATTTTATATCTTTTCATGTGACAACACTGAAGAAATTACACTTTGCTACAATGTAAAGTAGTGAGTGTACAGCTTGTATAACAGTGTAAATTTGCTGTCCCCTCAAAATAACTCAACACACAGCAATTCATGTCTAAACGGCTGGCAGCAAAAGTGAGTACACCTCTAAGTGAAATTGTCCAAATTGGGCCCATTTAGCCATTTCCCTCCCCGGTGTCATGTGACTGGTTAGTATTACAAGGTCTCAGGTGTGAATGGGGAGCGGGTGTGTTTAAATTTGGTGTTATCGCTCTCACTCTCTCATACTGGTCACTGGAAGTTCAACACGGTACCTCATGGCAAAGAACTCTCTGAGAATCTGGAAAAAAAAGAAATGTTGCTCTTCATAAAGATGGCCTAGGCCAGGGCTTCCCAAACTTTTTTGGGCCGAGACCCCCTTCTGAATACAGTTATTTTTCGGGACCCACTTGCTTGTAATTGAATATTGTAAAGAGCTACAGAAATTGTTGGCGCTATATAAATGGAAATAATAGTTGTAAGTAATCAGCACCCTCATAGACAGTATAAGGCAGGCAGAGGACAGAAATCAATCACCCCAGGACAGGGATCAGCAGGCTATATGGCACTTACCCTCCTCCCTCTCCCAGCGGTCCAAAGTGAAGGTGAAGCCCCTGTTTGCCCTCTCTAGGGCCCAGCACACCTCACCCAGAGTCTCCATGATGAGCTCTATGCGGGTCTTGGTGTCCTGGCTGTTCTCCTTCAGATCCTCTACTGGGGTCACAGAAGCCGCCATGAACTCCTGACACCACCGGACCACCTGGTCCTCCTATGACACCGAGGCTGCCGTCTCTGCCCGCTATAGCTGAGAGAATCTCGCTGCCAGTCTAGCCACCACCGCTGCCGCCAGCAGGACTGAGGAGCTGGCTCTGCACCCCATGAACATATCCTACATAACAGCCCACATACGTACAAATACAACATTACAATGCCATAGAAATGGTTACTCACTGATGCAAGTATCCATCTTGTGGGAAATGCAGACCAGCCTCCGTAAACTGCGTTGGCGAGGTCCTGAATCCTTTGCGATTTGACTGCTCGGGCTCTCTATAATTTGTGTGGGCTCGCACAGCACAATTTGAGCTGGCCCGCTCTCAGTGATTTCCGGCCCAGCGCAACCCACAGTTCGGGAACTCCTGGCCTAGGCTATAAGAAGATTGCCAAGACCCTGAAACTGACCTGCAGCACGGTGGCCAAGACCATACAGCGGTTTAACAGGACAGGTTCCAATCAGAAAAGGCCTCGCCATGGTCGACCAAAGAAGTTGAGTGCACATGCTCAGCATCCTATCTAGAGGTTGCCTTTGGGAAACAGATGTATGACTGCTGCCAGCATTGCTGCAAAGGTTGAAGGGGTGGGGGGGAGGTCAGCCTGTCAGTGCTCAGACCATACGCTGAACACTGCATCAAATTGGTCTGCATAGCTGTTGTCCCAGAAGGAAGCCTCTTCTAAAGATGATGCACAAGAAAGCCCGCAAAAAGGACATGGATTACTGAAACCATGTCCTGTGGTCTGATGACACCAAGATAAACTTATTTGGTTCAGATGGTGTCAAGCGTGTGTGGCAGCAACCAGGTGAGGAGTACAAAGACAAATGTATCTTGCCAACAGTCAAGTATGGTGGTAGGAGTGTCATGGTCTGGGGCGGCATGAGTACTGCCGCCACTGGGGAGCTACAGTTCATTGAGGGATCCATGAATGCCAACATGTACTGTGACATACTGAAGCAGAGCATGATCCCTCCCCTCCCTTCGGAGACTGGGCCTCAGGGCAGTATTCCAACATAATGACCCCAAACACACCTCCAAGATGACCACTACCTTGTTAAAGAAGCTGAGGGTAAAGGTGATGGACTGGCCAAGTCTCCAGACCTAAACCCTATTGAGCATCTGTGGGGCATCCTCAAATGGAAGGTGGAGGAGCGCAATGTCTCTAACATCCACCAGCTCCGTGATGTCGTCATGGGGGGGGGGGGGGTGGAAGAGGACTCCAGTGACAACCTGTGAAGTTCTGATGAACTCCATGCCCAAGAGAGTTAAGGCAGTGCTGGAAAATAATGGTGCCCACACAAAATATTGACACTTTGGGCCCAATTTGGACATTTTCACTTAGTGGTGTACTCACTTTTGTTGCCAGTGGTATAGACATTGTGTCTTGAGTTATTTTGAGGGGACAGAAAATGTACACTGTTATACAAGCTGTACACTCACTACTTTACATTGTAGCAAAGTGTAATTCCTTCAGTGTTGTCAAATGAGATCTAATAAAATATTTACAAAAATGTGAGGGGTGTACTCATGTATGTACATGTGTATATGTATGTATATATATATATACATACATAAATACATACATACATAATATTACAAAAAGTATTGGGATGCCTGCCATTACACACACACACATGAACTTCAATGGCATCCCAGTCTTAGTCCGTATTTTGAGTTTGCTCACCCTTTGCAGCTATAACAGCTTCAACTCTTCTGGGAAGGCTGTCCACAAGGTTTTTTTTTTTAACAGAAAAGTTTTTATTTATGTGCAAAAACAAAGGACATACATAACAAGGTACATCCAAACATTAACAGAACACAAACCTGGGGATTACAGTATCAAAAAGAATTAGAAGCGAGATACTTAAGCAATCGATTGAATCATAGCAGATAATACAAACAACAATAGTGCATAGTACACATGCCACAGTGCTGAGATTGAGGTAGCTGTGAGAAAGAAAGGGGGGGGGGGAGAGGGAAGGGGGGGGGGGAGAAGGGAGGGGGGGGGGAGAAGGGAGGGGGGGGGGCCAGAGAAAGAGTGGGGTTAAGGTGCGGAGGCCGTAGCCTCGCCACCGGCAAGCAGTGTGGGAGAGGGCTAGCGACCCAGCCATGGTCCCCATATTTTATCAAATTTAGCGGGGCACTTCCTGGACATATAGGTTAGTCTATAGAGGGGAAGAACCGCATCCACCACCTTCCGCCATTGGGACACGGTAGGAGGATCAGACTTCCTCCAGTTGGCAAGCAAAGTCTTCCTGGCGTAAAAGGAGGCGTAAAAAATCAGAAGTTTAGCGTTTTTCCCCGCAGGGAGGCCATCAGCCACACCCAAGAGGAAAAGCTTGGGGTCTAGTGGGACATCTAGGGTCGTTATTGCAGACAACTCCCTCGCAACCACCCTCCAGAAGTCCTGGATCAACGGGCAAGACCAAACCACATGTATAAAGGAGCCCAGAGCGTTTTGACATTTGGGGCAACGGTCAGACCTATCGGGGTAAATCCGGGCCAACTTTTGCGGGGTATAGTAAACTCTATGAAGGAAGCGGAGTTGTGTGTAGCGGTCTCTTGCGGAGATGACCAGCGGAATATAGTTCCCCAGGCCTTCCTCCCAGTCCTCCTCCGTCAAGGAAGGGATGTCTCCCCGCCAGGCGTCAAATAGTCTGGTCAGGGCCACAGGGTCATGAGTCGAGATCCTAAGGTAGATGGAGGAAAGCAGTCTATCTGCATTTTTGGTAATGAGGAACCGTTCAACTGTGTGTGGAGCCACCTGGGGCGGAGTGGGAAATTGGCTAGAGTACGCGTGCCTAAGTTGAAGATAACGGAAAAACATAGATGATGGGAGCGCAAAGGCAGACCTGAGCTCATCAAAGGAACGCAGGTCACCCCCTGGCATAATATGTTCCAGTTTCTTGATTCCGTAACCGGCCCAAAGAGCCGGATCAGGAATCGAGTAGAAATGAGAAAGACGAGGGTTCCCCCAGAGAGGGGTATGGGGGGAAACATCCCCAGCAGCCGACACCGCCTCTGAGACCTGCTTCCAGACCAGAACCGTGGTACGCATTGGGACAGTCACGTTGGGGTGTGCCTTAGGGCCTCTGTAGACCAGGTTACTGAGCGCCGCGTACGATCCCAGGATGGCCGCCTCGAGGTTAACCGACGGATTGGAACGAGATTGAGCAAACCACCATCGCACCGTCACCAAGACCGCCGCCCAGTAGTACTGCCGAAACGAGGGCAACGCCAGCCCCCCCTGTGAAAGCGGGAGTTGTAGCGTACTTCTCGCTATCCGGGGGACAGAACCGGACCAAATAAAGGCTGAGAGGACCGTATCCAATCTACGAAAAAAAGACAGGGGAATGGGGACCGGGGTATTCCGGAAAATATACAGAAATTTAGGGAGAAAGGTCATCTTAATAAGGTTAATTCTACCCACAGGGGAGAGCGGGAGCGTCTTCCAGGCCTGACACCGAAGTACAAGTTGTTGGAGCACAGGGTATAGGTTGTCCGACAAGAAAGAGGAGAGGTCTCTCTGCACCTCAATCCCCAGGTAACGAAACCTCGGGACCCAGGACAGCGGCAGGGAGGGCGGAGAGGGCGGCGGCGTTGGCGACAGCGAGAAAAGCAGGGATTTGTTCCAATTAACCCGGACTCCCGAGAATCTACCAAACCTATCTATAATCTCAAGGGCCGCAGCAAGAGAGTCCCCCGCATCAGGGAGGTAGAGCAAAGTGTCGTCCGCGTAGAGGGAGATCTTTTCCACCAAGGGGCCCACCGGGATCCCCGCGACGGCGGGGAGGGACCTTATCAGAACAGCCAGGGGCTCCAACGCCAAAGCAAACAGGGAGGGGGAGAGTGGGCACCCTTGTCGGGTTCCCCTACTCAACTCAAAGGGGGGCGAAAGAATACCATTCGTCCGCACTTGGGCCATAGGTTTGTTGTATAAGAGCTGAATCCAAGAAATAAACCTGGTACCCACCCCGAAACGCCGGAGCACCTGCCAGAGAAAGCCCCATTCCACGGAATCAAAGGCCTTCTCCGCATCCAAGGAAGCCACAAGACCCGGGGACTCAGAGTCGCCTATATATGCCAAGTTGGTGAAGAGTCGGCGGAGATTGATGTCAGTGCCCTTACCCGGCATGAAGCCCGTTTGATCGCCGTGGACCAGGGACAAAATCACAGAGTTCAGGCGGTTAGCAAGGAGTTTAGCAAAGATCTTGGCATCAACGTTAAGCAAAGAGATTGGTCTATAAGACCCACACAATTCAGGATCTTTGCCGGGCTTGGGCACCACCACAATCACCGCCTGGGCCATGGACTGAGGGAGGGCGCCCAATTTAGCCACCTCATTCACCAGGTCATGGAAGTGGGTTAGGAGGACATCTTCATTAGCCTTAAAGAACTCAGATGGGAGCCCGTCGGGGCCGGGAGTCTTACACGTCTGCAGGGAGCCTATCACAGTCTTGACCTCTTTCAAAGTAAAGGGGACCTCCAAGCGTCTTGCCGCCTCTGTAGACAACTCAGGGAAGTCAACTAGGGAAAGAAAGGAGTCTAAATCAGCATCAGTATAGTCCACTCTGGAGGCGTAAAGTCGGGCATAAAAACTAGCAAAGTGGTCGTTGATTCTAGCAGGGTCTGAGCAGACAGAGCCGTCATTTCCTCTAATACGAGCTATATGGGCAGTGGTCGAACGCTCCCTGGAGAGCCACGCCAGCAACCTGCCCGTTCGCTCCCCTTGTTCAAAAATACGCTGCGTCTGGGAGAGCACCAATTTTTTGCAGGAAACAGTCCGGAGGAGGGTTATTTCCCTATAGGTCATCGTCAGTGCACCATAAACCTCTTTATCACCGGTGGCCACATACTCCGCTTCCTGCCTCTTGGCCCTGGACTCCAGGTCCTCCAGCTCCAGAGAGGATTCTTTACGGGCCGTCCCTATAAGCAGTTGGTACTGGCCCCTAGCATAGGCCTTAAATGCATCCCAGGTCGTGGCCGAGTCTGCGGTGCCCTTGTTGTGAACCCAGAAATCCAGGAGTTCAGACGTCACCCTTGGAGCCACCCTCTCATCCGTGACCCAAAACCGAGACAACCGCCAAAGGCAAAGCCCAGGAGACGTGTCCGTGCCGAGCCTCAGGAGCACAGGAGCATGGTCCGAAATGCCCCTAGGGAGGATGGAGGCCTCAAGGGTGAGTGCTAGGAGGGGATTACTGGCCAGCATGAGATCAATACGGGAGAGTGTAGCATAAGTGGCAGAGTGGCAGGTAAACTGCCGCTCATGGGGGTGCTTCCACCGCCAGACGTCCCAGAGGCCAAAAACCTCCGCCCACCGGGAGAGCGGGGAGTCCTCGGCTGGGTCGCCTCTCATCCTGTCCACCGAGGGGATCGGGGGCATATTAAAGTCACCGGCCAACAGAACCAGGGCAGAAGGGTATTGAGCCAGGATCGGGGTCAGCGTGTGGAGGAGAGACATAGCTGCCGGGGGGGGATTGTAGATCCCCGCAATAACCATTTCAAGTCTATCACACATAGCATGCAGTACAACATATCTACCCCCTGGGTCAAGGTGGAGATCCAGTAATACAAAATGAAGGGACTTGTGGATAAGAATACTCACACCTCTCGAGTAAGCGGAGTACGTAGAGTGGTAATAGGAGCCCACCCATGGTTTCTTAAGCGCAAGGAGTCTGCTGCCCACCAGGTGGGTTTCCTGGAGGATACAGATATGCGGACGGTATTTCTTTAGGTAATCAAACATCAGTGAACGTTTAAATTTAGAGTTAAGGCCCCGGACATTCCAGGACACTATGACTAGGGGGGCCATAGCAACAGGGAAGGACAGCACAAGGGGGTCTGGATCTCCACCCATACCCCAGGATCAGTCAGGAAGGAGGAAAGGGGAAGGGACACAGCACCATAGGACAAAAGCATTAGTATAGGGCAACCCCAAAACAGGAGGAGCAGCCCGGAAGACCATCGTTGCATAAAAGGAACCCACAAAAAAAAGGGGGACGAAACAGTAAACCCCAACAGAAAATACAGGCAAAACAAACCCCCCCACCACCCCTCACCCCACGCAACCCCCGGAACATGGGTGCGTTTTAAAGCCCCAAACCAGGATGGCAACTGCCATACAGGGGAGTGAACAGTGGCACCCCGAAGGGTGATGTAAGGCCAAGTTCCAGAGTCCAGGCCCCAACGTGGATCGCCTTGAAGAATGGAGAAATCACGGACTCACGGTCCCTGCAAGATAGCGAATCTCCCGGAAGAGTCCGGGGGCACAAAGCTTGATTGCAGACAACGTCAGAGGGAGTAACAACCATGAAAAGTAAATCCAGTAACACAAGTTCCAAGGCCCCATAGCAGTATATCAAAAGACAGGCGTGGAAGGCATCAGCAAGTGGGCCAACAGGGCAGATAGTCATAGTCCGGGAGAAAAGATAAAGGGGTGGAGAAAAATTAAGCTCCAGGGCTCAACCAGACTATCGTAGGTCATCCAAAGAAGTAAAAGGCAGGTGGGCCAGGACAGACGGCTCAGGTCCGCGGGAGGGTTTCAATCCAGCGTGAGGCCTCATCTGGCGAAGTAAAGAACCGGACCGATTCCCCATCCTGCACCCGCAGCCGAGCAGGAAAAAGCATACTGTATTTTATCTTCCTGTTACGAAGGTCCAGCTTGACATGGTCAAAGGAGCGGCGGAGCCTTTGCGTGTCCACAGAGTAGTCAGGGAAGATCATTAACTTAGCTGCCTCAAAGTGAAGGGACTCCAACTTCCGAGCCTCCCGCAGGACCAGATCCCTGTCGCGAAAGTTGAGAAGGCGGAAGATAAATGTGCGTGGCGGGGACCCCGGGGATGCAGGCATTCTATGCGCCCTCTCCACCACAAAAAATGGGGAGAACTGTGCCTGGGGAAGGAGGGAGCGTAGCAGGCGTTCAGTGAAGGACGCAGGGTCGGGACCCTCAGCCCCCTCAGGCAGGCCGACCACCCGGAGATTATTTCTCCTATTCCGATTCTCCGCATCTTCTGCCCTGGATTCTAAAGATTTCACCTTGACTTTCAGAGTGTGGAGAACACCTGTGTGGTCATGGAGAATGTCCTCCGCCTCCCCCACCCGGCGCTCAACCTCCGACACGCGGGTGCGGAACTTGTCCATGTCCCTCCGCAGGAGACCGATGTCGGACTGGATCGAGTCTATCTTACCCGTTAGGGTGGCTTGGCAAGTAGTTATAGCCAGCATCAGGGCCGTGAACTGCTCCGAGTCGCGCCGGGTCGGGTCCGCATCATCCGTCTGGGACGCCATGTTGGATTGTCTGGCGGGAAGGGCCCTCGGGACAGCAGCAGCGGAGGATTTACCGGACTTCGGGTGGTGAGAGGAGCGGGAGCTGCGGCGCATCACATCCACCGCCACAGCACGGGTCGGGAGATCAGCTTAGGAAGGTCGGTGAGTGCAGGGACCAGGCAAGCAGCGGCGATCCACACGGAGCTCTCCTACTTAGCGTCCGCTCCGGTGGCCATCTTGGACACGCCCCCCTGTCCACAAGGTTTAGGAGTGTGTCTATGGGAATGTTTGCCCATTCTTCCAGAAACGCATTTGTGAGATCAGGCACTGATGTGAACGAGCAGGCCTAACTCGTAGTCCCCACTCTAATGCATCCCAAAGGTGTTCTATCGGGTTGAGGTCAGGACTCTGTGCAGGCCAGTCAAATTCCTTCACCCAAAACTCGCTCATCCATGTCTTTATGGACCTTGCTTTGTGCACTGGTGCGCAGTCATGTTGGAACAGGAAGGGGCCACCCCCAACTGTTCCCACAAAGTTGAAGACCGTGCTTTTATAATACCATAAATCACAATACATGTATATTTACGAATCCGCACTTTAATGCACAAGAACACATAATAGAAAGAAAGGATTGGGACTTGGGTTTTTATATGAGGCACATGACACAAGACTGGATAATGGTCAAAACTTGCGGACATATTTTTTTTTTTTTTTCCCCAAAACATTTATTTTAGTACAGAAACATATAAAATAGCAAATCGCAATTGGACACACGTAACTATTTGATAAATTCATATTTATATATATATATATATATATATATATATATATACACACACACACACACACACATGTATACCATAAAAATATAATGCATTTCATGTATATACATACACCCATGTCGTCATGACACGCTACAATGTAATAATATGAGCTGATTTGTACTCTGTGTCAAATGCTTGTTAATATGGCAGTAACCCCATGACAAACGTAGATGTAAAACAAAAGTATATGCAAAGAGCTTGATGCGTTTCATGGATTCGCTCCACTTCATCAGGAGTGGATGCATGATATGTAAAAAAACGGCTCCAAGTTCAAGACATGCGGTACTATAAAATGGGACCACTGGGAGTGTCTATCCTGGGAGCTGTGGTATTGCAGACCTGCGGAAACCAAGGCAAACACAGACAGCCCCAGAGGAATGAAGATCTCCATATAGTAATCTGGTGCAGAGTGAGAGCTCCAAGAATTGCTTGAATGGTAACTAAAGACCAAAAATCTATGTGTAAAGTGCAGTGTGTTCAAGAGAAACCTGACATTTGCTACCCCCCCCCCCCCCCCTCCAATCTATGTCTCCGCTGCTGGATCCTGGTAGTGATAGTGGGAGGAGTTTTGCAGAACTAGCACGTTGTTGCCTTCCACTATGCTAGCATCTGTATCTCCCACAGGAAACTACAGTTCCCATGATTCAGTGGGCCGGGCATAGGCGGCCAACCTTGAGTAGTGGATGGACCCTTGGCATGTCTTCAAAGATAACTAACACACTAGGGCTTTCTAAGCAAAGGAAGAACGCCCCCCAATTACGTCACTGTGCCACACTGTAGTTCCTTGAATTATGGCATAACACATAAGGGGACAATAGGACCATTTGGAAAGTGAGGAAGCTGTGTTGTCCCCCACAATAACAGAAGGTGACAAGCTGGAGGGGGAGCAGGTAGGTTTCTCTATATCCTTACATTTATGTTACAAGCAAGGAAAGAGAAAGAGAGGCAGGACCGTCCCAAATGACCAAAATGTCATCAATGTAGCGTGTATAGAGACAAACGCAGTTTATTGCCCATGAGACGTAAGTCGCACCCTAAAGTGTAAAATCTACAATCAAGAATTTATTGTTCCAAATCAAAACATATTACATACATTTAAAAACATTTTGTCATATATAGTTGCCAACAGTCAAGGTACATAAGTGAACTGCATTAAAGAAATTAAAGTTGTAAACCTTCCATAGAAATGGATGATCTGTGCTGGTTTTTTCTACACGTTTCACAAGCTAAAAAACTTGCTTACTCAGGAGAGGCACAAATGGATGTGGTTGGTTAAATGGTTGCAGGAGAACTCCACATATCTAAAGCAAACAGATAAACTTACTAAGTCTTCCAAGTGTATCTTAATATAACAGCCCCTATACCAACTTCAACCTGTGAGTTGTGGGGGGGTAAATGACCAGACACTCACACTACGTATCCCCTATAAGACAACAGAAGGTGCAGCTGGATGTCTAACCAGGTCCTAGAACCTATATAACCCAGTAGCCAGAAACAGACCGGAATCCGTGCCACAAAGTCCAGTCGAAAGACTGCCATTCTTTCGAGTGGACTTTGTGGCGCGGATTTCGGGGTGAAAATGGTGTACAACTGGGTGACTTCGTCCGGTTTGTTATATTGAGATACACTTGGAAGACTTTCTAAGTTCAGCTGTTCATCTATCAGTTTACTGTACATATGTGGAGTTCTCCTGCAACTATTTTACCAACCACATCCATCTGTGCCTTTCCTGAGGAAGTGAGTTTTTTTAGCTTGTGCTAAACACGTAGAAAAACCAAGCACAAATCATCCATTTCTATATTTATAACTTTAATGTGGCTCACTTATATATGATTGTTGGCAACTATATATGGCAAAATGATTTTAAATGTATGTAATATGTTTTTGATTTGGAACAAATTATTTTGTAGATTTTACACTTTTTTGGGGTGTGACTCATTTAAGTTCCCTGGGCAATTAACTGTGTTTGTGTATATACAATTAGGGACTGAGACATGCCATCATCCCATATATACCAGCTTCTTTTGTGTGTAGCATGCATAGCGGACCAGGTTTGCCCCAAATGGGTTATTCTTCCAAATGGGGTGATGTTCCCAAAAACAGGTTAGCATAACTCGGGGCGAACTTGGCCCCCATTGCAGTACCTTTGACCTGTGCCTGAAGAAATCTCCAACAAAGGTGAAATAGTTGTGGGTAAGTGTAAACTCAATGCAGTGCACTAGAAAAGAAATGTGAGTATAGTGCAACTTGTCTTTAGGCAGAAAGTGTTGGACTGCTTGTTAACCTATAAATGGCAGAACTGCAGCAGGTTGGATCAGCTCTGAGGAAGGGGGCTTGTCCCCTGAAACAAGTCAGCTTTCCAACCACAGTGTTTTGGACATCACCTGTGCTGGAGTTGTGACTTGACAGGCTTGTATCTTCTCATGTTTGCATGTTTTTGGCGATATTATACAATAAAAATGGTGTTGGTAATAATGCACTAGGCGTTTGATCCCTGCAGTATTTCCAATAAGAACCACCTGCATCTTACACATGTGTTGGAAAAAACGATCACCTGTCAAAATCTCTCACTGAAGTTGACAGGACAGTGCTTCAGTCTTGTAGGTATGGCAGTTGCATCACAGGTCTATGTAAAATCATTAATGGGCTAAGAAAAAAATTCCCCTGGGGATCGACCAAACAGGCATGTAAGAGGCAGAAGTATCGCTTGCTGGAACACCTGTAAACCGTGGTCTGAAAAGCAATCCACTGCAGACTGCTTTTCAGAGGGCAGTACAGTCTACCAGTGTGAAAGAGGCCTCACACACAGTGTCCTACTCCTATTACATCTCAATTACACACAGTGCCCTATGACTTTCAATTATATCCCCATCCCCCTCAGTTCTTTTGAGTGTCGCACCACTATATGGATTGGGGGTGCAAACAGGCTGTTGACTTTGCAAATGAACTAGGGTGAACACCCTGTTTGTCTTTAGTAAATGAACCCATTTGTCTTGTGTCTGTAATACACACGGTGCTTCATTCCTTTCTGTTACATACAGTGCCACATACCTCTCTGTAACAGTGCCTGATACCGCTCTCTTTTAGGATTGGTTTACACCTCTGTGCGTGGCTGCAGGTGCGGAAATCGCATCTGTTCCCGAACCCACAACCAAATTGCGCTGCTCTTAGGAGACGCGTGGGGCTGCCATTCATTTTGAATGGTACCCCAACACATCTCAGCACGTTTGCGGGTATCGCAATCACAGGGAAATCGCATGGTCAAAAAGACCATGTGATTACCCTGTGGCCACACTTTTAAAAAGCTGCATGCATATTTTTTTTTTTTTTTTTTTTGCGGAAATGCAGGCACAGCAGTCCATTCATTTGAATGGGCGGTTGTGCCCACGCAAACGCGGCCCACAGAAAACGTGGATATGTGAACCTAGGCTGTGTTTTTTTATAATACACATAGTCCCTTATGCTGAATTTGACAGTTTTAGTTCATCCAATATAAGAAAACCAGCAAAAGATCCCTCCTCACGTATCAATAGATTTACGACACCAAATATAAAGTATTCATTGATATAAAACACAGCTACAGGAGGTAGAAAATGATTTATTCCTTTTTATTTCTTCTCTGATGGCAGCAAGATCCCATACCAGGGGTGGGCAGTCCTCCAGCCATTGTGGAACTACATGTCCCAAATGGAATTGCAAGACTGACAGTTACAAGCATGACTCGCAGAGGCAGAGGCATGATGGGACTTGTAGTTCTGCAACATCTGGAGGTCTGCAGGCTGCCCACCCCCTGGCCTATACAGTAAAGAAATGAGGGATGAGGTTTAGAGTTTTGCTCAGAAATACAGTTTATTTTCTTGTTTGTATTTCCTACAAATAACATTTCCCTTCGTAGAAGAAAATGAACAGAACATTGCATTATTTTCAAAGGTCTTTTTGTGCTGTAAACAATATCTTTAAAATTTGGCACCGACACGGCAGTTGCTCTGACCGAAGTCCATAATCATGTGGTGAGCCCATCATTTCATTGTATGTGTGGTTTCTGCAGACCACTCATGTGCATTTATCCAACAAAAAAAATAGCTATGCATTTTTTTTTTAAACAAGGACTCACCTTATATACTGAAATAGACTATTTCACCGCGACTGAGTGAAATAGTCTGTTTCACTATATAATCAGTTTGTCGCTGAGCAGTGTTACACCTGACTGCCCCCAGATCTGATCTGGCCAGATGGAGGGGAAAAAGATCCCCCTTCCGTTTGTTTTTGCTATATCCGATCGGTGGTAGCCGGGTGTAAATGGACACAAGTATGTTTACATTAGACTGCCCCTAGAGGAGAATGGAGGATCTGACTGTAAAATGGACAGCTGGTACCGATCAGATGGGCAGTGTGAAAAGGGGTCTAAGAGGTGCTCTCCAAGCAGTCAATGAAGATCAGGTGACCTCACTGGATGTAGATCTATCCCAGGTTAAACTAGTTTACGCAGGTAAGTATATACAGGATCTAGCTGCAGGTGATCCTAAATACAAACCTCTGACTTCATTAAAGCTGAAAAGTTACCCTTGCAGTGTGTCCCGCATAGCACTTGTTAACTGTTTGTGTTGTCTTGGGGGGGATAGTAATATAGTCAAATAACGCCCCCCCCCCCCCCCCAACACAGCTCCTCTTCACTGCCAGAGAGCTGTAGCTGCTCTCCAACCTTATCATATACAATATAAGATCAGGAGGTCCTGCGTTGTATGTCAATTTATCAGCACCCTTGTGGCCGGCAGGCTGCTTTCACACTGTCGCATTGAACAGTTTTTAAAGCGCTTTTGCAATTGGACAAAAAAAAAAAGGTGCAAGAAAAAAAGTATCCCTTTAAATTCTATGTATGTCTTCACACTGGTCCGTAGCGCTTCCATTGCAGATTTAAAAAAAATCTGCTTGCTGCATTTTTGGTCAGTTTAAGCACTTGTCAACTGCCTACCGCAGATATACAGGCTGACACAGCTGCGCGCACCGACATATGGGTACGATGGTTCGCAGGAGCGCTCCTGTAGGCGCGCGTGCAAGCCCCCATTAGGAAGCGGGGAAGCCGAGTCATGGGACCGGTGGCCGCGATCACTCCCCGCTGAGAGGGAACGACAAAATAAAAAAACACAGCTGACCGTTGTTCTCTCTGGAATAAACACAGAGTGCCTGTGATCCTTCTATTTAGGATCACAGGTCTCTGTGTTGATTCCAGAAGTCCCTCCCCCATACAGATAGAAAACACTCCCCTAGGCTCACACTTAAACCTCTGATCGCCCCTGGTTAACCCTTTCCCTGCCAGTGTCATTATTACGGTAACAGTGCATATTTGTAGCACTGATTACTGTAGTAATGTCACTGGTCCCCCCAAAAGTGTCAAAAATGTCAGTTAGGGGTCCGATCTGTCCGCTGCAATGTCGCAGTCCTGCTACAAATTGCAGATCGCCGCCATTACTAGTAAAAAAATTAAAATAAAATAAAAACGAGATAAATATTTCCCCTAGTTTGTAGACGCGATGACTTTTGCGCAAACCAATCAATATGTAGCAGAATACAAATTGGCCTAAAATGATGAAAAAATTTGGTTTTTAATTTTTTTTATTGGGAATGTTATATAGCAGAAAGTAAAAAATATTGTGTTTTTTCAGAATTGTCGCTCTTTTTTTTGTTTATAGCACAAAAAATAAAAATCACAGAGGTGATCAAACACCACCAAAAGAAAGCTCTATTTGTGGGGAAAAAGGGCATAAATTTTATTTGGGTACAGCGTCGCATGACCGCGCAATTGTCAGTTAAAGTATCGCAGTGCCGAATCACAAAAAATGGCCTGGTCATTAAGGGGGCAAATCCTTCCGGTCCAGAAGTGGTTAAAAAAAAAAAAAAAAACCTGCACCGAAAATGCACCTCACCATTGAAAACGTGTAAAAAATTGACTGTGTTGAGGTTTCGAGTCACATGACCTATGAAAAACGCACCGCAGTAAAATCATGGCAAAATCGCGCATGTTTTTAAGCAGCCATTATCGGCACTTCCTTTTCTATCTGCAAAACACTGATAATCCTATTTTTGGCCAATAATTTTTTAAGCGGTCAATTTATCGGTGCATTCCTAGTTCTCTGTCGATAAAAGCCTTTTTTTTTTAACCCCTTTCCACCCAGCTCTTTCATCCCTTTAAGGGGTCTTTATGCCCAGGAGGCAGGATGGGCTTCCCGATCATGTGACCATTGTTACTGGCTGTTACAAAGGTCCCATGAATGGGAGCCCTCCTGACAGTTCCCGATCATGACGAGGGATTGAGAAACCTGCCTATAAAAGCTCCATCACAGTTCTTGGAGCTGTCCATGGACGCATATGTGCGGCATCTGGGTGTTAAACCTCTCCCTCTTTGTGGCCACACATATACATTAAGCCGGCGGCGAGGGTTAGGCAGTCAGTTGCTGGCACTACATCCACTTATCCGTTTTCACCATTGAAACTGCAACTAGCCTCTCTCTAATGCTCCATTCACATAAATGCTTTCCAAAGTCGCACAATTTCCAGTGCAACTTTGGGTGCGATTGTGATCCGACTTTACAGTCTATGGATCAAAAGTCACACCAAAGTAGTGCAGGCACCTTTTCAAAGTCGCACCAGTTTGAACGGGTGCCGTTTAAAAGAATGGGGCGCTACTTCTCATGCGACTTTGTTGTCCAAAATTGCATGACAAATGTGAATAGAGCCTTAAATTGTAATATGGCAGTGGTGGGCTTGCTTGATGTCCAGCAATCAGTTCTATGCTTTCTGTACAGCGAGGTCACTTATGGGGAAATACCAAACACAACCTCTTAGAGCCGGTTCACACTGAGGCGATCCGACTTGCCGGGGCAACCTGTGAAGTCGCGGTGCACAGCTCGCACCGTGACCTCGGAGCGGCATGCACGGACTTCATATCATTGAAGTCAATGCAGGTCGCTCCAGGTCGCCCCAAAGTAGTACAGGACCCTTTTTCTAAGTCGGAGCGACTTGTGTCGCTCCTATTAGAACGGGTCCTGTGCTAATCTATGGCAGGCGACCCACGGCGACTTGTCAGGCGACCAAGTCGCCTGACAAATCATCCCAGTGTGAACCGGCTCTTATACAAAAAAAAAAACAAACAAAAAAAAAACAATGATGCGTGAATAAAGTGGCACTGGTTATAAAGGTTGGGATCTCTGGGCATGAAAAAGACCAAAAAGGATGCTGAGCCAAGCTTAAAGGCAATCTCCGGGGAAAGTAAAAAAAAAAAAAAAAAAAATCCTATCTTGCAGTGAGGCTGCCCTGGCACTGCAAGGGTTAAAAATGCTCATTCAGGTGCACAGGGCTGCAAACACAGTTTTGCTTAAAGTGCATCCAGAAAGTATTCACAGCGCTTCACTTTTTCCACATTTTGTCAATTCATTATTTTCTAAAAACAATCCCCCCATAATGACAACGTGAAAGAAGTTTGTTTGAAATTTTTGCAAATTTACTAAAAATAAAAAACAAAAAAAAATCCCATGTACAGAAGTATCACAGCCTTTGCTCAATACTTTGTTGAAGCCCCTTTGACACCAATTACAGCCTCAAGTATTTTTGAGTATGATGCTACAAGCTTGGCACACCTATTTTTGGGCAGTTTCTCCCATTCTTCTTTGCAGGACCAGCTCCATCAGGTTGGATGGGGAGCGTCGGTAAACAACCATTTTCAGATCTCCCCAGAGATGATCAATCAGTATGGCCGGGCGGCCTGCTCCAGGAAGAGTCCCCAAACTTCTTCCATTTACAGATGATAGAGGCCACTGTGCTCATTGAGACCTTCAATGCTGCAGACATTTTTCTGTACCCTTTCCCAGATCTGTCCCTTGATACAATCCTGTTTTAGAGGTCTACAGCCAATTCCTTTGACTTCATGGCTTGGTTTGTGCTCTGACATGTACTGTTAACTGAGGAACCTTGTATAGACAGGTGTGTGCCTCACCAAATCATGTCCAATCAACTGAAATTACCAGAGGTGGACTCTAATCCAGTTGTAGAAACATCTAAAGGATAATCAGTGGAAGCAGGATGCACCTGAGCTAAATTTTGAGTGTCATGGCAAAGGCTGTGAATACTTATGTATGTGTGGATTTCTTTGTTTTTTATTTTTTAGTAAATTTGCAGATTTCAAACAAACTTCTTTCATGTTGCCATGATGGGGTATTGTTTGTAGAATTTTGAGGAAAATGCACTTGCTGTAAAATCCATTTCTCTGAGTTAATTGACGAACACAGCTCTCCATTAGTCAGAACCACAGGTTTGTATTGCCCCCTACAGGAGTAGGACACTAGGCAGAAAGAAAGACTTGGCTACGCCTATGGACAGTCCTAGGTGGTATACACCCTCTCTCTGCTATAGGCCTTCAGTTTAATAACAAGCAGTGCCAGAAGTAGTAAAACTTCATAGAGGGGTGGGGGCTGTGTTCCTCAATTACCTGATTTTACGGCAAGTACAAAAATCCCATTTTCTCTTTCATTCATTGACGGACACAGCTCTCCATTATTCAGAACCAAAGGGACATCCCCCCAAGCAAAGCCAAACATGAGGGGTGGGAAAACAAAAAATCCCAAGGCTAAACACAATAGCCAATCAGGTAAACAGGAGCTCAACAAAAAAACAACTGGAGCCCAACCTGAACCATAGACCCCTGAAGAGGGAAAATACCCTCTAAACAGGAGCCTGCAAAACTTTTGCAGCCAAAGGAAGCATCCGCAGATGCGAACACATCCACTTTGTAGAATTAGTGAAAGTGTGCACCGACGACCAGGTGGTCGCCTTGCAAACCTGCGTCACTGATGCCGGAAAGGCCCAAGAAGCACTAAGCGCCTGAGTAGAGTGCCGTTACAGGAAAAGGAGGAACCAGACCCTTGATAGACTAGGCCCGAGTCACCGCCTGTCTAATCTATCTGGAAATGGTCACAGAAGAAATGGACAGCCCTTTTCTTGGCTTGTCCGTGATCACAAACAGCGAGTCTAACCTCCAAAAAGACTCAGTGGCTGCCAAATACACCTGAATCGCCTAAACCAAATCCAGGGCATGCAAAGCAAATTCCTTAGGACACCCATGTCAAACACAAGGCCCACGGGCCGAATCTGGCCCTCCAGGCCTTCTCAAGTGGCCCTCGCACCCTATTTTTCAGTCTGAACATGGTGGAACTCCATGCCACCACTGCCAGCTCTTGCCCTCCGTTCCCTGCTGTCAATTTCCAGCACAGAAACAAAAAAGGAGGTGTGTTGGGCGCTTGTGCCGACAAGTGGGACCCGCACTGGGGTATGGGTGAGGAAGAGATGGGATGGAGAGAACAAAATCCGGATGGTGCAAAGTTCCAATGTTGACTCCGAGGGCAGCGCTGTAGGCAGGCAGAAGCCAAAATCCCGCTGGCACATAAAAGAAGAGAGGACAGGCACCACTCAGTGAGACAATAAAGGTTTATTGCACAGTAATTATTACACACTTACATTAAGGCAAGGTGAAGGCTTCTCCTAATAGCTCCTATACCCCTTCTGTGGCATGGCGCTTCCTCCTCTCGGCCGAACCAGCAGCCGGGAGATGACGGAACATCAGGGGAGTCCAATGGGGGAGCAGGATCAAGCCAGGGACGGCGATGAGCCACTTGTCTGAGGAAGGAGCACTGTGCGCATGCTCCGAAACGCGTTACATCATCATTAGTCGACAAGCGGCTCATCCCCGTCCCTGGCTTGATCCTGCTCCCCCATTGGACTCCCCTGAGGTTGTGTCATCTCCCGGCTGCTGGTTTGGCAGCAGAGAAATGCAAGAAAGCTTTGGGGGGTTGGATTGCATGTTGTGCATAACGCACCCCTAAACCCTGCACTCTGTACATAATGCACTCCTGAACTCTGCACTCTGTATGTAGCGCACCCCAGATCCAACTGGCCCTTTGAGGGCAATCATACCGCTTATGTGGCCCTTTGATGAAATTGAGTTTCACACCCCTGCTTTAGGATGTTTGGGCCTCAAACACAGGAACGGCAACACAATGTCTTAATTCAAATGGAAATCAGAGACTACCTTAGGAAGCAACGACGGACATGGGCAAAGAACCAGCTTATCTTTGTGGACCACCAAGTAGGGGGTACGACAAGATAAAGCTGCCAGCTCTGACACCCTGCAAGCAGGGGTGATAGCCACCAAAAAGTCCACCTTCTAAGCAGGAGAATCTCTTGAATATTTTAAAAGGGGGGCTTCTGGAGAACTGAAAGCACCAGGAGACCGCACCAGTGGAGTCAGATGTCAAACCCCTTGAATAAAAAGGCACACACCAGTGAGTGCGTGGCCAGGGGTCACTGAAAGAAGACCGCCAAGGCTGACACCTGGCCCTTGATTGTACTTAAGGCCAATTTCTGCTCAACACCTCGTTGAAAAAAAGTCAAAATCTGGGCCACCGAGAAAAAAAAAAAAAAAAGAGGGTGAACACCAATCTACTCACACCATGAAAAGTACCCTTTCGACTTACGATGGTGGATATTCCTAGAGGTAGACTTCCTAGCCTTCAGCAGTGTCAGAATCACCAGACCCAGGCAAACCTCACTCCTTTAGCACCTGGCTTTCAACAGCCAGGCCGTCAAAGCCAGCGACAGTAAAGCAGGATGGAAGATCAGCCCTTGTGACAGTAGATCCTCCCTGAGAGGCAGTCTCCAAGGGTCGTAGGCTTCCAATCGCGCCGGGGTCGGCATACCAAGACCGGTGAGGCCAGTCCAGGGACACTAGAATGACCGGAATCCCTTCAGCCTTTTTCCTGCGCAAATGCCGCGGCAGAAGCTTGAGAGGAGGAAAGACGCAAGTCAGATGATACTGGCCCCACGGGACCATCAGAGTGTCTGTGGCATCCACCAGAGTATCCTATGACCCTGCCACAAACCTTGGTACCTTTCGGTTGAGCTGGGACGCCAACAGATCCACCTCGGGGGTGCCCCACCAAAGACATGAAACACGTCCGGGTAAAGGGACCACTCCCCTTGGTCCAACGCCTGCCGACTGAGTTAGTCTGCTTGCCAGTTTTCCACTCCTGGGATGTGTACAGCGGAGAGGGCCGGAAACAAAGCATTCTGCCCACCGGAGGAGGCTGGCTACTTCCAAGGCTGCCAACACACTCTTTATTCCGCCCTGGTGATTGACATAGGCCACCATGGTGGCACTGTCTGACTGGATCCATACCGGGAGCCCCCGGAGTCGATTCGCCCAGTGATCCAGACACAGCCTGATCGCCCGAAGTTCCAAGAAATTGATCCGTAGTCTGGACTCTTCCAGCATCCAACAACCCTGAGCGGAGCTCAGTCCCAGGACACCTCCCCACCCGGATAGACTGGCATCCGTGGTGACCACTGTCCAATACAAGGGGAGAAACTATTTGCCCTGCTGAAGAGCCGGAGAGCGAATCTACCAGACCAGGGACCCCATGGTTTCCCGGCTCTGCCAAACTGGATTGTCCAGAGACCTTGGACACTTGTCCCATTTTACCAGGATCTCCCTTTAAAAAGGGACCTCGTATGGAACTGAACAAATGAAACCCGCTTTAAGGTAGATACCATCAGGCCCAGCATCTGCATGCAAGTCTGGAGGGAGGACCACCTTCTGGACAGCAGTAAATGAAATGCAGCATGCAACTTCTGGAGTTTGTCCAGAGGAAGAAACACTCTGGCTTGAGCTGAATCCAGAGTCAGACCCAGATAATCCAATTTTCTGGATTGAATCAGAGCAGACTTCTGGTAATTTTGAAGCCAACCAAACTCTTTCAGGGTCTGTATAGTGATCTCTATGTCATTCATCAGGGCAGCAGAGGACTCCGCTCACAAGAAGAGGTCGTCCAAGTAGCCCAGTACCGCGATCTCCCGCTGACGTAGCAATGCCTTAACGGGGGCCAACACTTTTTTGAAGACCCGAGGAGCAGGGGCGAGACCAAAGGGTAATGCCAAAAAACTGATATTGCTCCTCTCCCACAGCAAAACAGATTGGAATGTGCAGGAAAGCATTCCTGATGTCGATAGAAGCAAGAAAATCCCCGAGGTGGGGATGCCACCACCGTGCAAATAAACTCCATTCTGAACTTCTGTACCCGCACTAACAGTTCAGGGCTGTACTTTGCCCCCCTCCTTTGGGACCGTGAACAGGTTTGCATAAAAACCCTGAAACCGTTCCGATACCGGAACCATCACACCCTGAAGTAACAGGTCTTGCACTGCCCCAAAGAGAGTCTGCAAGCGGTCCGAGGGCAGATACACATTGGAAGGAGGGCAAGAACCTAAATTATCTTGTAACCCGACAGTGTAATTTCGTGGACCCATCTGTTATTTACCAAGAAAGACCACGGGCCCGGAAACCAGCAAAGACTTCCCCCCACCCCAGGTACGGATAAGGGCGCACCATCATGCTGAAGAAGCATTGTCTGCGGGTCTAGAGAATCCCACTCTCAGCATGCCATACCAGGGCCGCTTGGAACCTCACAAGGAGGACTTGAAAGCGTGTAAACCCTTCTCAGTGGGCCCTGAGGGACAAAAAAAAAAAAAAAAAACATCTGAGCCGATGGGCCATGTCTGTGACAAGATTCTTTCCCCTTCTCAAACTGTGGAAGAAAGGTACTCTTCCCCTGAGACTCTTAATGATGTCATCCAGGGTAGCCCTTAAACAGGCGATCGCCTTGAAAGGGTAAGTCAGTCAGAACTTTTTTAGAAGTCTGGTCCGCAGACCAACACTCATGCCACAATACACGACTAAGCACCACTGCCGAAACAGCTAGCTCAGAAATCAAGGGAGCCGCATTCAAGAGGCATCACAGACAAACTGCAACCCCTGGACCAACTGGTCCACCAACTCAACAAAAGCAGGGGGAATCTGCTCACTCTCTAGGTCCCGGCGCAAATGTTTTGCCCATTAAGTTAGTGTTTATTACACCAGGGCAATGGCCAGGACTGGTCTAATCGCCGATCCAGCAATAGTGAACATATTGCGGACCACAGACTGCGCCTTCCTGTCAGCAGGATCTTTAAAAGCCGGAAATTCCTCTACCAGAATCATAGTTGCCTTGTTCAACCTGGAGAGAGGGGGGTCCACTATTGGTGGAACAGTCCACTTCTTGAAAAGTGACTTCTCAAAGGGGTACCTCACAGCAAATCGTTTAGGAACCACAAAGGGGCGTTTTGAATGCTCCAATTCTTTATAGACAAATTTGTCAAAATAGGAGGGATAAGGAAACACTTTTGCCTTGCCACACGGCTTGTGGGTGCCAAAGCGGACCAGCACTGCAGGCTCAGCTGCATCCTCCAGTTTTAAAGTTTCCTGCACAGATGTAATCAGTGCTTTAACTAGTGCCTTCTCGTGCGCAGCCACAGGTGAGGAGGAATTATCCACACTATCTGATAAATTAGGGAGCATTGCTGCAAACTCTGCAGGGTGGGCCACGTCCACGGCGGCCGAGTCAGATTCAGGATCTGACGAGACAGATGAGGCAGGGAAAGGCGAGAGAGGGAGGGACCCCACCAGACTAACCACCACACCAGAGTTGCATCAGTTTGCACCAAAGATAGCTCAGCGTCCAAGGAAAACCCAGGAGTCAACACCAAGGGAAAATAAGGAACTCCGACAGCCAAAATCGCCATCCAGAGGCTCCCCTGTCATCCCCGCTGGACTACACAAACATGGCCACCGGCCATTCGAAACACATAGGCCCCAAAGAAATGGTGCCACCTACGGCAAAATGGCCGCCACATGAAATGGAGCCCTGACACCAGCAACCGTGGAGAGGGGGGAATCCGGGCACAGGACCACCATTAGCAGCTAGCGCATGCCCCCAGCGGTGCAGCCCACCCACCAGCGGCGCCACCCCCCTGCTGGTACAGTGCAGCACACCATCCCCTGCCACTTTCCAGCTCACCAAGTTACCCCAGATAGTGGGTTGGGGGGTACCCAGTTGACCCACAGGGTCCACCAAAAAGGGGGGCGTTCTGAGGGGAACCCAGCGGTCCGACCGTACCAGGAACCAAGTGGGCACCATTCCAGAGAGAACATCCTCACCATCGAAATGGGATGGGGGGCTGTTGGCCAGGAGGAATGCTGCGATTCAGGCAAAGACCTGGTCGTATGCGACCTCGTGAGGCATTTAACTCACAGGCCAACCTCCGTCCAGTGGGGCTATGTCTCGGCTGACCTAGCGTGGAGCTCTGGTCTGCGCACACTCGCTGACCAGACTGGAGGGACCACTGGATCTAGATATCCAGCCCGTCGTCCAGCCTGGCAGTTGATTGTAGATCTTACAGGAAAAACCAGGAGAAAAATGCCAGGACCAGAGATCCCGGCAGGGAACCAGGTCCTTACTCCTAACTAGGCAGAAAAAGAAAAAAAAAAACAGAATGCCTATAGCAGAGAGTGGGATGTATACCACCTAGGACTGCCCATAGGCCTAGTGTCCTACTCCTGTAGGGGACAATATAACTCTTTGGTTCTGAATAATGGAGAGCTGTGTGTCAATAAACGAAAGAGAAATAATGAATTTAACTGCTTAAGGACCGCCCAGGTACATATACTGCGGCAGGGCCCCTGCACAATGCAGGGGGTAGCCTCACTGCAAAGCAGGGATTTTCCTTACCCTGGAGTTCAATTTTAAAGTGTAACTCTGGTCAAAATGTAAAAATCCTATATTAATTTCCACATTGTATTCCAATTATTTCTAGCCAACTCCTATTAATCTGAATGATCTTGAAGTTTGTTAACTTATTCTATTAAGGCCCCCACACATTTCCTTCCTGGAATTCTGTGACACGTAGTCACTATGCCCCTATGAGTAGGCACTGCCGTGTCACACATTTCACAGAGCCTGCCCTCTGAACTATAGATGTGCTGAGAGGAGGAGTTTCAGGAGGCGGAGTCAGTACAGGAATCACTGCTTGCAGGCAGCAAGGTACCATGGGACATGTAGTCCTTAGAAATGGAGAATCAGCTGCAAAGCATGCAGGGAATCCAGGAAGTTTTGGGAAGAGACGGCTAGCAGACAGGCAGCACTCACAACTTGAAAGATTATTTCAAGCAATCTTAGATTGGATTGTCAATTAGAACTATTATTTGTATTGTTGTTACAACGCTGATGTTAGAAAATCATTGTGTGTGCTGTGACCAGGGATCTCCTTTAACTTGAAAATCTACACACAGCTTGAGTGTAGGTTCACACATACGCAATGCGGGAACCCTTCGAATCCACTCCGAGTTCCCGCATCGCACTCATCTCGCAGGCAGTTCACACTGCCATATGTGAATCGCTGGGGGTGTCAATACAAAGTTAACGACACCGCCAGATCAGTTTGCATATCGCAGTGCGAACTGTCAGTTTGGACATCAATCGAATTGCATAGGTGTGAACCCCTATGCGATACGATTTTGGTGCGGACTCAAAGAAAGGGTCCTGTGCGACTTTGGTCCGAATGCGATGCAAATTAAGCCATACAATCTGTATGGCTGAATTCGCATCGCACAGACATCGCATGTGATTTGCAGAGCAGTGTGCTGCGAATCACATGCAATGTCTGACATCGCTGAAGTGTGAACCGACACTCAGCAATCTACATCTCTGGATCTTATATCCTTTTTATCTCTTCCTGTGGATTTTTACGGTTTGGTTTGCCCAAGAGTATTTTAACCCTTTGGCTTTAACCCTGTAAGGGGTTTTCTATGCTGGGTTTATGAATATGTGAACGCCAGTGGCGGCCCATCTATTAAGGGCGCAGGGGCACCGTCCCCCCCTATCCATGCGTCCGGCCCCCTAATCTACATGCAGGGCGCCGGATGCATGGATTCCAATGGGGGATTTTTTTTTTTTTTTTAAGCACGTGATTAAAGCCAGAGGCTTTAATAGGCTTCAAAAAAGGGTGGGCCCAGGGAGCAGAGCACTGCGTCCTGAGCCCACTCTTTTTTGAAGCCTATTAAAGCCTCTGGCTCTAATCACGTGCTTCAAAAAAAAAAAAAAAGTTGTGTGACAATAGCGAATGAATATTCGTTATAGTCACAGGGATTCTCCTCCTGGCCAATCAGGAAGCGGGTCCTGAGACCCGTTTTCCGATTGGCCGAAAGGAGATGCCATCCTATTGGCGAAGGAGGAGGAGGGAGGAGACGCAGGGGAAGCCCGACCACAAAGGGGGACACAGAGGAGACTAAGGGGGGACCTGCCGTCGCCTCCACATGTCAGTTCAGGGGCAGCACAGGGTGAGTGAGCCGGCGACCGGGGGGTCTATGGTGTGTGGTGCGGGCAGGAGCTGGTGTGGTCCGTGGTCAGGTCCGTCTGCCCCCCCCCCCCTCCGACCCATGGAGTACCAGCCACCACTGGTGACCGCCGTGATTGGCTGTCATGTTGGCCACATGATCGGAATGCTAGCACAGCTGTCTCTGCAATATTGCATGCAAATATGCGTCCGCTCGGATATTTGCGTGCTATCGGCGCCAAGAGGTTAAAGTACAGGGGCCAAAGAAGAGGTTTTAGAAAACAGAGCAGCCAGAAGTTATGATTGATATTAAAATTTGGACTTTTTATGAAAAAAATAAAGCACAAAAAAAAGACAGACACTACATTTAAAGAGAGATTACAAAGAAAATACAAAATAAGAAGAGAAGAGATTCTGCACGTTACATACATAGAAAGGAAGCATCTGGGTAGGAGAAGCGGCATTATAAAACATGGGCAGACAGATCTCATACAATACGGAGCCAGCACGTGGCAGACTGCAGGGTAAACATCTGGAGGTATTCGTACCGGATCCTTCTTCAGGGTAAACATCGGGAGGTATTCGTACCGGATCCTTCTTCAGGGTAAACATCTGGAAGTATTCGTACCGGATCCATACTGGAGTTCTGATTGCTGAGCAGAGGTAATGAATACATGGACAGAAATATAGAAAGGATCGCTGTTGGCAAAAGAGAACTTTATACTATAGGCAGTGGAAGCTGCACAATGAAATAATGAAAGTATAACTAAAAGGCCAAACTTATTTTTTGTTTTGGATAGATAGGGAGGGATTAGTACCCGTCAGGTTTTTATTACTTTCTGTACCCCCTCTCTTTTTATTCTGTTCACCGTTACCATTGAAAGTGAAAGCAAAATAAAATTTTAGGTTGTCCCCAGAAAAGTAATAGCGGGGAAATCTTCCAATGGAGACACTAGATCTGGTGACCTGGGGTGGTCGGGGGTGGTCCGGGGGCTTGGGGGAGTATTTGGAGGTATTTCCTTGCACTGCCTGTTTTTGCTATGGGACAGGATCCCTAATGGGATGCAGATGGGGAAAAAAAAAACCTGACAGGGGTTATAACCCTCCCTTACTCCAAAATGGAAAAAAAAAGTTGTGCCTATAGTTCTACCTTACAGGAGAAGTTTGGGGTTAGTAAAAATTAAAAAAAATTATCCTCACCACTAGGCTGCAGCATCAGTGTGACACTTCAGCTGACCCTAACCAAGAGCTCGTTCATACATGAGGTGGTGGTGGTTGTGGTGGGGGGTCGGGGGGGGGGGCAGTAAAACCCTGTGGTTAAAGCGGAACTTTACCCATAACGACTTGATAAAAAATAAAATGTTCCTTACTGAGGAACATACATTACACATGATTAATTATACCACCAAAATAAGTGAGCGCTGTAAATTGCCTCCAGCATTGCTCCTGTTGCTTCTTGCTGGAAGCGGCCATTTTGCTGAAGCTCAGAGCCCCTGAACAGCAGTAAATCATAAAGCGGAACTAAACCCATTGATTTAACAGTTTCAAAAAACAGTTACATTCCTGGAATGCCGGGATTGCTAACTGTCACATTTGCTTGTGTCCTCAACCAAACTGTCAATTGGCTGGTGTCATAACTGATCACATATGCAGCACTATGGTAGTTGTAGATTAAACAGAAGCTGCTTCCTTAGCTGAAAAGGATAGGAGGGTTTATTTGCGCTTTAAGGCTGTCAGCAGATCAGCAACTACAAATTTGGCAGTGCCTAAAAATGGAGAGCAACTGAGCATGTGCAGAGCAGGGTGAGATGTGCAGAGCAGGGTGAGATGTGCAGAGCAGGGTGAGATGTGCAGAGCAGGGTGGGACAGTGCAGTACTGGAGTTTATACAGTATAGACCAGGGGTCTTCATACTGTGGCCCTCCAGTTGTTCAGGAACTACAATTCCCATCATGCCTAGTAATGTCTGTGAATGTCAGAGTATTACAATGCCTCATGGGATGTGTAGTTCCGCAACAGCTGGAGGACCGTAGTTTGAGGATCCCTGGTATAGACACTTATTTTTAATGTTTTACATCGCTATTAGAGATGCACCGATACCAATACCAAGCATTTGAGCAAGCATTGGTATTCGCCCAAATGCTCCGGATACCAAAACTGATGCTTTGTGGTGCAATTTTTGTCAATACGAAATGAATGGCAACAAATTGCACTGCAGAGAATCGCAAGCAATTTGAACAGAAATGCTGTGCGATTTCTGTCCAAATCGCATGCAATGCCCCCCACCATTTCTGTGTGTGTAAAGAAAGGGAAAACCGCCATCTAGTGGGCAGTTTTAAAAAAAAATGTTAGAACTCACAGTACATATCTGGCCACATGCAAAATAATCGACATAGGTGTCCCGGTCTGCTGTTGATAGCAAGTCAGGGTGGCTGGAGGTGCTCACAGGGCTGGAGGAGAAGTATAGGTGGTCCTCCCCCCAAGCTAACATTACTTCTGCCCTATACCCACGCGGTCCTGGAAATTTCTCCTCCAGCGGCCCTGACTTGCTATCATTGACGGACCGGGACACCTTTGTTGTCACCTTTTGCATGTGGGCAGATATGTACAGAGAGTTCTAACATTTTTTTTAACTGCCCACTAGATGGCGCTTTTCCATTTACACACACGCACGCACGCATACACACGCACGCACGCACACATACACACACGCATACACACACGCACGCACGCACACACGCGCACATTCCTGTTCAAATTACATGCAATTCTTTGCAGTGAAATTTGCGCCAATACTATTTTGTAAAGTATCGGTACTCGGTATCGGTGAGTACTTGACTGAAAGTATTGGTACTCCCTGATAAAAAAAAAAAAAAACGGTATCAGTGCAACCCTAATAGCTATACCTGCAAAAGGGGCCGGCCCAAAGTCATCTAGCAGGACTTCATTTTCTAACCAAAGTTCCACTTTAACCACTTCTGGACCGGAAGATTTTCCCCCTTAATGACCAGGCCCTATTTTGCGATTCGGCACTGCGTGACTTTAACGGACAATTGCGCGGCCGTGCGATGATGTACCCAAATAAAATTGACGTCCTTTTTTCCCCATAAACAGAGCTTTCTTTTAGTGGTATTTGATCACCTGCGCGATTTTTATTTTTTGCACTATAAACAAAAAAAGAGCGACAATTCTGAAAAAAAAAAAATATTTTTCACTTTCTGCTATATAACATTCCCAAAAAAAGAAAAAAAATTTAAAAAATCAACATTTTTTAACATTTTAGGCCAATTTGTTTTCTGTTAAATATTTTTGTTAAAAAAAAAAAAAAAAAAATCGCAATAAGCGTATTTTGATTGGTTTGCGCAAAAGTTATCACGTCTACTAACTACGGAAAAGATTTATGTCATTTTTATTGTTTTTTTCTTTAAACTAGTAATGGCGGCGATCTGCAATTTTTTGCGGGACTGCGACATTGCGGTGGACAGATCGAACCCCTAACTGACAGGGGGACCAGTGACATTACTACAGTAATCAGTACTAAAAAATATGCCCTGCTACTGTAATAATGACACTGGCAGGGAAGGATTAACAGTATGGGTGATCAAGGGGTTAAATGTGACCCTAGGGGAGTGATTCTAACTGTATGGTGGTTGGGCTTTTGAAATGATCACAGAGACATACGATCCTATATAGCAGGATCACAGGGTCTCTGTGATCATTGCAGGGAGAAGGATGGACGGCTTTGTTTACATCAGCCGTCAGTCCTTTTCTCCCAGTGGGGAGAGATCGAGAATGTCAGGGGGCAATCGGAGCCGCCTGACACCCGCACTGGCTTCCCCCCTGACGATCTGCCCCTGACAATAGCAAACTATTGGCTGATTCTGGGTCATAGGAAAACAAAAGGTAAGATCCAAAAGAGACGTACAGCCAAGATAAAAAGCCTGTCCATAATTCTCTTTAAGGCTTGCTTCACGCTGCCAGGACTTGGGATTCGACTTGTGAGACACCAAGTCGCATGACATGTGAAATCCCATGTTAATCAATGAGAGCCGTCTTAATATGCTCTACTGAAGTCGCTCCGACTTTAGAAAAGGTTCCTGTACTACTTCAAGGCGACTTCTATCCGACTTATGCCCATCAACTTTAACCACTTGCCGACCGCCCAATGCAGATTTACTGCGGCAGGGGGGCTCGGCTGCGCATAATCAGGTAGATCTATGTGATTATGTGCACGCGGTTTCGGTGGCGCACGCCGCCAGAATCGCGCTTCCGCTGTGATTAGACAGATTGCATGGAGGAGCGGGCTTGATCGCCGCCGGCCTCCCGCAATCTACGGCAAAACTGACAGGAGAGCCGCCTGGAAAGTAAACAATGTAAGACGGCTCTCCTGTCAGAGAGGCAGGGAAAGATGTAAACACAGCCGTCCGCCCTTCTGCCTGCAATGATCACAGAGCCCCTGTGATCCTGCTATATAGGATCGCATGTCTGTGATAATTTCAAAAGCCCCGCCCCTATACAGTTAGAATCACTCCCCTAGGCTCACATTTAACCCCTTGATCAAAAATACTGTTAGCCCCTTACCTGCCAGTGTCATTATTACAGTAACAGTGCATATTTTTAGCACTGATTACTGTAGTAATGTCACTGGTCCCCCCCAAATGTGTTAAAAATGTCAGTTAGGCATCCGATCTGTCGGCCGCAATGTCGCAGTCCCGCTAAAAATCGCAGATTACCGCCATTACTAGTAAAAAAATGTAAAAAATAAAAAGTCCATAAATCTATCCCGTAGTTTGTAAAACGCTATAACTTTTGCGCAAACCAATTATTATACACTTTTTGGGATTTTTTTTTTTACCAAAAATATGTAACAGAATACAAATTGGCCTAAACTGATAAAATAATTAGATTTTTTAAATTTGTTTTTTTGTGAATGTTTTATAGCAGAAAGTAGAAAATATTGGTGTTTTTTCAAAATTGTCGCTCTTTTTTTGTTTATAGCGCAAAAACAAAAAAAAACAGCAGGTGATCAAATATCAGCAAAAGAAAGCTCTATTTGCGGGGGAATAAAGGACATCAATTTTATTTAGGTACAGCGTCGCACAACCGCGCAATTGTCAGTGAAAGCAACGCAGTGCCGAATCAGTTAGGGGTCCGATCTGTCCGCCGCAATGTCGCAGTCCCGCTAAAAATTGCAGATCGCTGCTATTAGCAGTAAAAAAATTTAAATAAAATAAAAATGAGATAAATATTTCCCTTAGTTTGTAGATGCGATAACTTTTGCGCAAACCAATCAAAATACACTTTTTTTTTCAGAATTTTCACGCTTTTTTTGTTTATAGCGCACAAATAAAAATCGCAAAGGTGATCAAATACCACCAAAAGAAAGCTCTGGTTGTCAGAAAAAAAGGGCATCAATTTTATTTAGGTACAGCGTCACACGATCATGCAATTGTCAGTGAAAGCAACGCAGTGCCGAATCGCAAAAAATGGCCTGGTCATTGAGTAGAACTTTCCGGGGCTGAAGTGGTTAATGGAAGTTGCCTCCAAGTCGGATCCTCCTCTATATTGATGTGATTTGGATCCCACATTACATGAAGATTCCCCCCGGCAGTGCATAGCATCTTCCTGTATGTGGTTATTTCTGCATCTCTGCACAAGACAAAGTCGCATCAAAGTAGTGCTCAAGTCGCCAGCAAATCGTCAGAAAGTCACCTGGCAAATTTGCACCCTAAGTCGTGCGACTTTCAGGTTGTAGTAGTGTGAACCGAGACTTCATCTGATCATAAAGTTCTTGTCCGAAGAGCTTGCTGGTGTTTTTTATGCGGACACCCCGCCCCCTCCGAAACACTGAAGAATATTGTGATTTCTGCTCCTATCAAGTGACATGAGAAGGGGGGTGAAGAGTTCTGCATTTCATCCCATCCCAGAGGCCTAGGCGTTGTATCCTGCAGCGGTCTCTAGCCCTCTAAATGTGTACTTGCGTTTGTCTGACTCTCCGTACCATTTGCAGAGTGAAAGGGTTTCTCTGACGCGCTTTCATAGTAGAGAATATAAAATACTGGCAAAACAATCCCAATTAAAAGCATGACTAAAACGGCGTTCCACCATCGGATACCCCAGTCTGCCCCCAGATAGGAGTCCTTCTGTCTTGGTATAAGTGTCAGCTGGAGACTGTCAGAGCCAAAAGACTCCCCGAGCAGTTCCTGGTTCTGTGTGGCCTCCTCGATGTTCTGGTCTATCTCCTGGAAGTACTGACTTATGTCCCTGTTGTCTGCAGAGCTGACACGGCCATCATCAGGTGGCTCGGCGACAACGGTGTGAGAATCTGCAGATCTGGAGGTTTGTGCGTTGGGTTCCTCGTTATGTTCTGTAAAAATTCCATGCACCTTCACTGGGATTTTAATGGTCTTTACGGCGTACATGTCCTGCTCCGTCAGGAAGTTGTTCACTCTCTTAATGTCTGCGACCTGGATGGGAAAAAAAACGCAACATGGAAACGTGACAAAGCATTGGAGACAGAGGCAAATACATAAAAAAAAAAAAAATGGAACTTTACCCAGAACTTCATAAAAAAAAGTTCATTAGCAAGGAACACATTCCACATTAATAATTATAATATCAAAATTAGTATGTGCTGTAAATTGCCTCCAGCATGGCTCCTGTTTCTTTTTGCTGGAGGCTGCCATTTTATTGAAGCCCAAAGCCCCTGAGCAGCAGTAAATCTTTAGGCTGTCAGCAGATCGGCCTCTAGTGGTTCTGATTTTTGGAGAGCAACTGAGCATGTGCAGAGCAGGGTGAAACAGTGTATTACTAGGTTTTAGAGTTCCAGCTTGTAAAAAAAAAAAATACTGACTTTTAATATAGTAACACTTACCTGTCCAGGGATCCCGTGATGTTGGCACCCCTAACCAATTTGTCAATCGGCTTTGGGTGCAGATGCCAGCAGCTTCACTAAGGGAAAGAGGAAGTAAAGCCTTGTTTTCTACTGCGCATGCATTTTCTGAATGGACTCGCTGTCTTCTGGGTGTCTCCCAGAAGGCAGCGGGGGGGGGGGGGGGGGGGAGGAGGGGGGAAGGCAGCAGGGGGAAAGGAGGAGGTTGCAGAATTTTTAAAGATCGCCATGTGGCAATCTTACCCAGAATCGGGAGCGGGTACCCAGTTTTGACAGGTATCGCCGCCACCCAATCGCGCTACACTTTCTGAATGGATTCGCTGTCTTCTGGGTGTCTCCCAGAAGACAGCAGGGGGAGGGGCCAGAATTTTCAAAGATCGGCGCAATCGCCATGTGGCAATCTTACCCAGAATTGGGAGCGGGTACCCGGTTTTGACAGGTATCGCTGCCCCCCAATGCACATGGGCGAGTCGCGCTACACTTTCTGAATGGATTCGCTGTCTTCTGGGTGTCTCCCAGAAGGCAGCAGGGGGAGGGAAGGAGGAGGGGGGAAAGGCAGCAGGGGGGAAAGGAGGAGGGGCCAGAATTTTCAAAGATCGGCACAATCGACATGTGGCAATCTTACCCGGAAGTGGGAGCAGGTACCCAGTTTTGACAGGTATCCCCCCCATCAAAAAGTATGAAATGTGGCAGTGGAGGGTGCAAACCTTTTGGGTGGAGCTTCGCTTTAATGTTTTTGCCATAGGTATACCTGCAAAAGGGGCCAGCCAGAAGTGATCTAGCAGGACTTAATTTTCTGACTAAAGTTCCACTTTAATTTACATTTGTCTAGCTTGGTTACATTTAAAGCAAATGAAAAGACTAAGTCTCGATTCACATATGTACGATGTCAGACATTGCATCGCATTGCTCTGCAAATCACATGCGATGTCTGTGCGATTCAAATACAGCCATGCAGATTGTATGGCTGAATTTGCATTGCATTCGGACCAAAGTCGCACAGGACTCTTTTTTGATTCCGCACCAGAATCGGATCACATGGGTATATCCCAAAAATGCTGCGCAAAAATATATAGTGAACTGAATATATGAAAACAATTCATATATAAATAACCTCCGATGCGTGTATAAACATATATAAACAATATTCTAGTAAGTGCCGGTTCACACTAGGTCGCTCCAACTTAGGGGGCGACCTGTGAAGTCACATGCAGCGCGACTTGCACGGACTTCATAAAATGAATGTCTATGCAAGTCGCCTCCAGGTCGCCCCGAAGTAGTACAGGACTCTTTTTCTAAGTCGGAGCGACTTGTGTCGCTCCTATTAGAACGGCTCCTGTACTACACAATGGGAGCGTGGAGGACCGCGACTTGTCAGGCTGACAAGTCGCGGTCCAAGTCGGATCAATGTGAATGCAGTCTAAAGGTATAGCAGGTCCATCAAATAAATTTCAATATATATATAAATAATATATAAATAATATCAAGTGCTCAATGTGAGAAAAATGCCCAAGTGTAGAGATAGCCAATAATGTGAATCCGACCAAGCCAATGTCGGAATGGTAGTGGACCTCTATAAAGTGCAAAAAGTGCTAAATAAATTTAATAATATGAATGTGCAAAGTCTATAATGTGCAAAATAAGAGTCTCTAGTAAAAAAACATGTGCAGAATCCATATTGTGCAAAATATTCCTGTTACATAGTTACATAGTTAGTGAGGCTGAAAAAAGACACAAGTCCATCCAGTTCAACCTATGATGTGTGTGTTTGCTTTTAACCGTACATTGTATACCCCTGTATATTGTGGTCTTTAAGGTGTCCATCCAATAGTTTTTTGAAACTATCAAGGCTCCCCGCTGATACGACTGCTTGCGGAAGAGAATTCCACATCCTTACCGCTCTTACAGTGAAGAACCCCTTATGCACTTTAAGGTTAAACCGCCTTTCCTCAAGTTTTAGTGAGTGGCCACATGTCTTATTGTATTTCCTTTCTCTGAATAGTTTGTTCCTTATGCTAGGGTCGCCAGTACAATATTTGTACATTGATATCATATCCCCCCTCAATCGTCTCTTCTACAGAGAGAATAAGTTCAGTGCTTTTAGTCTTTCCTCATAGCTGATGTCCTCCACTCCCCTAATTATTTTTGTTGCCCTTCTCTGGACTTTCTCCAGTTCCAGCACATCCTTCCTGAGGACCGGTGCCCAGAACTGGACAGCATACTCCAGATGTGGGCGGACCAGAGTTTTGTAGAGTGGGAGAATAATCTCTTTATTTCTGGAGTGAATCCCCTTTTTTATACAACCCAGTATTCTGTTGGCTTTGCTTGCAGCGGCTTGGCATTGCATGCCACTGCCAAGCCTGATGTCTACCAGTACCCCCAGGTCCCTTTCCATCCTAGACTCACCCAGAGGTTCCCCCCCAAGTGAGTAGCTTGCTTTCTGGTTACTGGCCCCCAAGTGCATTACTTTACATTTTTCTACATTAAACCTCATCTGCCATGTAGTTGCCCACCCCGTTATTTTGTTCAGGTCTGCTTGCAAGATTTCCACATCCTGCATAGAAGATATTGGCATGCTTAGTTTAGTATCATCCGCAAATACTGAGATTGTGCTAGATATCCCCTCCTCTAGATCATTTATGAATAAATTAAACAGGATTGGTCCCAGGACAGAACCCTGGGGGACCCCACTTTCCACACCCGCCCAATCAGAGTACTCCCCATTAATCACCACCCTCTGGACTCTCCCCTGGAGCCAGTTCTCTATCCAGGTACTCACCTTATGGTCCATACCTATCTTCCTTAGTTTGTACAGTAAGCGTTTGTGGGGAACGGTGTCAAAGGCCTTTGCAAAGTCCAGATACACCACATCCACAGGCTTACCTTTATCTAAGTGGCAGCTCACTTCATCGTAGAAGGTTAATAGATTGGTTTGGCATGAACGATTTTTCATGAATCCATGCTGATTACTACTTATAATACCGTTTTCATTACTAAAGTCTTGTATGTGGTCCCGTATCATCCCCTCCAAAATTTTGCAGACTACTGATGTTAGGCTGACCGGCCTATAGTTACCCAGGATATATCTCGGCCCCTTTTTAAATATTGGTACCACGTTGGCTTTTTTCCAATCAGCTGGCACCATACCTGTCTGTAAACTATCCTTAAAGATCAAGAATAATGGTCTGGCAATCACCTGGCTGAGCTCATTAAGAACCCTCGGGTGCAAGCCATCCGGTCCCGGGGATTTATTTATGTTAAGTTTCTCTAGTTTAGCTCTAAGTCTATCCTCTGTTAGCCATGGCGGCACTTCCTGAGGTGTATTATTTAGTTCGGCCTTACAAGCTGGGTTAGTGTAGCCCCCCAATTCCTTTGTGAAGACTGAAGAAAAGAAATTGAACTAGTGCAAACTTAAATAGGAATAGCTTCTTCCAGAAAGTGCCACTAGTGCTAGGTAGTGTTGATGAAGAAGCCACAAAGTGATCGGTGCTTCCAAGGTGCCACAGTGACAAAGTATTACAGCAAACTGTGCACCCCCTTGTGAGTGGGCGCTCACCATATGGTATGCGACTATGCGATTAAGCTATGGTCAGATAGCGTATAGTAGGGTCTGCTTGGTACTCCCAGGTAAGGATCCTTTCCCATACAGCAGCTCTTGCATTAATCATCAGATGTGTACCATACAAAAAAGAAACTTGGGGGTCCCCAAAGGAATGTCCCCAGAAAAGTAAGAGAGGGGAAATATTCCAATTGGAACACTAGTTCTGGGGGTCCCCAAGGAATTCCTTTTTTGCAGGTATTTCCTCTCACTTCATGTTTGGCTATGGGACAGGAAGTGAAGGGAAATCTCTGGGACACAGATGGCGAAAAAAAATCTGACCGGTTATAACCCTCCCTTGCTTTATCCAAAATGAAAAAACTGGATTTTTGTACTTCCCGTAAAATCCTTTTCTCTGAAGTTCATCGACAGACGCAGCTCCATATCTTCTTTAGACCATTGGGTTATGCTCCTCCCATCAGGAATAAGACACTTGGCAGGAAAAAGCTTTACCACGCCTATGGGGGCTGTCCCTGCAGGCATAACCCCACACACTCTGCTACAGCCTCTAGTTTCATTGCAGTGTTTAGCAGACAAAAAACCCCATATACTCAGAAGCAGAGGGGCGGGTGCTGCATCTGTCGATGAACTTCAGAGAAAAGGATTTTACGGTAAGTACAAAAATCCAGTTTAGCTCCATATCTTCTTAGACCATTGGGATGTCCCAAAGCAGTATTTTCATGAGGGGTGGGAAGACAACATAAAGAAGACTTACTCCCCAAAGGCTAAACGTAGCCAACCAGGTAATATGGAGCTCAACCAGGAACAACTGGAGCTCACCTAGAAAAAACCCTCAAAGAGAACAAAAAAGATTCTCTTTAAACAGCAGCCTACCAAACCTTGCGGCCAAAAGAGGCATTTGAAGCAGCCAACACATCGACTTTGTAGAATTTTGTGAACGTATGCACAGACGACCAAGTTGCCACCTTGCCTGATGGTGAAAAGCCCAAGAGGCACTCAGCACTCTAGAAGAATGCACCGTCACTGGGAAAGGAGGAACCTGACCCTTCAGCTAATAATCCTGAACTAACATCTGCCTGATCCACCTGGAAATGGTTGCAGCAGACGCAGCCAATCCCTAACGAGGTCCCTCAGTGAGGACCAAAAAGAACATCAGAGTTTCTGAAAGACTCAGTAGCCGCCAGGTAAACCCTGATCGCCTGAACCACATCCAAAGAATGTAAGGCAAAGACTGCAAGGGCTTGGGACAGAGTGAAGGCAGCACAATGTGTTCATTCAAATGAAAATCAGAAACCACCTTAGGGAGAAAATATTAATTTGGTCGGATTACCACTTTATCTCTGTGGACCACAAGATAAGAATGGCAGGACAGCGCCGCCAATTCAGACACTGCGGGCAGAAGCGATAGCCACCAAAAAGGCAACCTTCTGAGACAATTAAAGCAGAGGAATAACCCGAATTTTTTCAAAAGGAGGCTTTTTAAGAACAGATAATACCAGATTTAGATCCCACGGAGGTAGCGGGGACCGCCTCCGAGGAGCCATATGGCGCACTCCCTGAATGAAGGTACGAATCAAGGCATGCGTAGCTAACGGGCGTTGAAAGTATATAGCCAAGGCCGACGCTTGGCCTTCGATAGTGCTCAAAGCCAACCGCTTTTTAACCCCTTTCTGCAGAAAGGCCAAAACCCTAGCATCCGAAAACAAGCGAGGGTGTACCCTCAGCGATTCGCACCATGAAATGTACGATTTCCACATACGATGATATATTTTCCTGGAAGTCGACTTCCTAGCCTTCAATAGCGTAGGAATCACAGAGTCAGAAAGACATCTATTCCTCAACACCTGGCTTTCAACAGCCATGCCGTTAAAGCCAGCGACTGTAAAGCAGGATGGGAGATCGGACCTTGAGACAGCAGATCTTCTTTGAGAGGAAGTCTCCAAGGAGCATCGGTAACCAACCTTACTGGGTTTGCGTACCTAGACCGGCGAGGCCAGTCTGGAGCCACCAGAATGACCAGGATCCCTTACACCTCTATCCTGCGTAGCAGCCTCGGCAGAAGTTTCAGCGGAGGAAAGGCACAAAGCAGCTGATACCAACCCCAAGGAGCCACCAGTGCGTCTGTGGCGTCAGTCAGAGGATCTCCAGATCTGGCTATGAACCTCTGCACCTTCTTGTCAAGACGAGAAGCAAACAGATCGACCTCGGGTGTCCCCGACCGGTCACACAGGAGATGAAACACCTCCGGGTGGAGGGACCACTCCCTGTGATCCAATACCTAGGATGTGCACAGCAGAGAGGGCTGGGACAAACTGTTCCGCCCAGGTCAAAATTTCGGCCACCTCCCCTGGTAATTGATGCAAGCCACCCTGAAAGCATTCCTGAGAGGGAACTGGCACAATCACCCCTATTAATAGCTAATACCGAAGTCCCAGCAGGGAACTAGGTCCTATTCCTAAACTAGGCAGAAACAAACTAGAGGCTGTAGCAGAGTGTGTGGGGTTATGCCTGCGGGGACAACCCCCATAGGCGTGGTAAAGCTTTTTCCTGCCTAGTGTCCTGTTCCTGATGGGAGGAGCATAACCCAATGGTCTAAAGAAGATATGGAGCTGCGTCTGTTGATTAACGATAGAGAAAAAAAGTTTTGCCTATATTTCTTCTTTAAGATAAAAAAAACCTTCTTCGTGCAGCAGCCCCCCCCCCCCCCCCAACTGCCCTAATACTTACCTGAGCCCCATCTCTGTCCAGCGACGTGCATGACTGCCTCGGCCGTCCAGGACTCTCCCTCCTGATTGGCTGAGACACAGCATCAGGACCTTTGGCTTCCGCTGCGGTCAAAGTCAGTTAGCCAATCCAGAGAGAGGGGGTGGGGCTGAACCGCAGCTCTGTGTCTGAATGGACACATGAAGCTGCAGCTCGCCTCGGGTGCCCCCATAGCAAGCTGCTCGCTGTGGGGGCACTCAACAGGAGAGAGAGGCCAGGAGCACCAAAGAGGGACCCGAGAAGAGGAGGAGCCAGGCTGCTCTGTGCAAAACCACTGCACAGAGCAGCTAAGTATAACATGTTTGTTATTTTTAAAGAGGAAAAAAAAAAAAGACGAGACTTTACAATCACTTTAACCCATCCAATTCCTGTTAACACCCTACAGAGTTCAGGTTATATTCAGTCATTACCTTGCAGCCATACTGCAGTGCCAGCTTGTTCAGGCTGTCCTCCTCTGTGATGGTTCGCTCCAAAAAAACCACGTCGCTGACCTTCTCCCGCAAAGCGCTCTGGCGTTGGAGCTCTCCGCCCCTCGCTCGTAATTCCATAACATCGAGCTCCTCTTCAGATGAGCTGTCCAGGTCCGCCGCTCCATTAGTAAACGTGTAGACATGGGCTCCCAGGGAGGAATGGACTCCGGTGGGTGGGTTGAAGGAATGAGCGGGTCCCTTTAGGCGCATTGTCAGAGCGGTTCTAGGGAAAATAGAAAAAAAAAAAAACAGCTCTGAATCAATCAATGAGCAGTCATGATCAGAAGGTAGCAATTCTTAAATATAGAACGCAGCATTCAACAGTTCACTAATTAGATAATAACACGCTCCTGCCGAGTCTGCCAGATTCTGGATTGACTTCACTGATCTATTAGCACGGTCTATTTGCTGTAACCGTCATTATTTTCAGCCATGTGACAGTTCTCTCTCCCCGCAGGAAATAATGATCATTATGGGAAATAATTGGTACAGCAGAGGGAATGTAATCATTATCTCCAGTTTTCAGGCACACAACATTATTAGGAGCTCTCTGGACTCTATTATCTGCTTCTCTATACTCTATTATCTGCTGCTCTATACTCGATTATCTTCTTAACCACTGAAAGCAATTTATTACTGGAAGTGCAAAAAATACCCGGTAATCCTTCCAGAAATCATATAACTTCCCATGCTTCCTAGTCGTTACACTGTTATTGTTGCTATCTTTGAAGACTACAGAACCCCTTCCCCTCTGTTCTAGAGAAAAGGAGAAGAGGAGTCTATTGTCCGGTCTTAGAAAGTTGCAAAGATTTGCCCTTGGGACATTGAGAGCCGGCTCACACTGCCGCAACCATAAAGTCGCCCCATGTCGGAGCGACTTTTTACCGCGATATTACCGCGACTTCAGCGCGACTTGTGAATTATTTTGCGCGACTTATATGACAGACGACTTTCTGTTTGGCCAATCAGAATATGATGTGTTGTGACCCAATTCCCCTTTTCTGTTTTTTTTTTACTCATTTCCTCATTGCCCACCAGTGCCACGTATCAGTGTCCACCAGTGCCACTGCCCACCAGTGCCACGTATGGGTCCACCAGTGCCACTGCCCACCAGTGCCAGGAATCAGTGTCCACCAGTGCCACATATCAGTGCCACGTATCAGTGTCCATCAGTGCCATGTATCAGTGCCATGAATCAGTGTCCATCAGTGCCATGTATCAGTGCCATGAATCAGTGTCCACCAGTGCCACGAATCAGTGTCCACCAGTGCCAAATATCAGTGCCACGAATCAGTGTCCACCAGTGCCACGAATCAGTGTCCACCAGTGCCAAATATCAGTGCCACGAATCAGTGTCCACCAGTGCCACGAATCAGTGTCCACCAGTGCCAAATATCAGTGCCACGAATCAGTGTCCACCAGTGCCACGAATCAGTGTCCACCAGTGCCACGAATCAGTGTCCACCAGTGCCACGAATCAGTGTCCACCAGTGCCACGAATCAGTGTCCACCAGTGCCACGAATCAGTGTCCACCAGTGCCAAATATCAGTGCCACGTATCAGTGTCCATCAGTGCCATGTATCAGTGCCACGAATCAGTGTCCACCAGTGCCACGAATCAGTGTCCACCAGTGCCACGAATCAGTGTCCACCAGTGCCACGAATCAGTGTCCACCAGTGCCACGAATCAGTGTCCACCAGTGCCACGAATCAGTGTCCACCAGTGCCACGAATCAGTGTCCACCAGTGCCACGAATCAGTGTCCACCAGTGCCACGAATCAGTGTCCACCAGTGCCACGAATCAGTGTCCACCAGTGCCAGGAATCAGTGTCCACCAGTGCCAGGAATCAGTGTCCACCAGTGCCAGGAATCAGTGTCCACCAGTGCCAGGAATCAGTGTCCACCAGTGCCAGGAATCAGTGTCCACCAGTGCCACTTATCTGTGTCCACCAGTGCCACTTATCTGTGTCCACCAGTGCCACTCATACAGACCAAGCAGAGATAATGGAATATTATATATATATATATATATATATATATATATATATATATATATATATATATATATATATATATATATATATATATATATATATATATATATATACACCATATAGGCATGGCTGCAATGTGGGGAATGTCTGGCTAATCTCTTTCTTCTTCCTGGAAAGTCTGATAACAAGTCGCTTCAATTAAGATAAGGAGGCGACTCCCATTGAAGTATATGGGACAGTCGGATCACAGGTCGCCTCAAAGTAGTACAGGACCCTTTTCTGAAGTCGGAGTGACTTCAGTAGTGCATATTAAGACGGCACTGATTGATTAACCTTGCTTTTGTTATGTCAAGCGACCTGGGGCTACACAAGTCGCCTCACAAGTCGCGCTAGTGTGAATGGGCTCTGAATGAGGTGCGACACGCCCAATGATACAATGTAAAAAGCAAGTTTATTGGAACATACAATGTCAGCAAGTAAACACAAGACAGGTACCATATTATGAAACAGATTTGTGAAGTTATAAATAGTATATTATATATTCATAGTCAAGTTCAGTATTCCATAGAGCAATGGATCATGAGCATGCTATTTCCTTTAACAGATTTGTAAGTATGGGCCCCTTAGTGTTTCGCATCAGCATAACATTATCTCTACCGGTACTATCTTTATTACAAACCATTTATTTCTTAGAAACCATGTATCGCATCAACCCCTGAGGAAGTGAACGGTTGTTCACGAAACGCGTCGGTTTACCAGGACGCATTTTCATACCTACCTCTATGGAATACTGAACTTGACTATGAATATTAATATACTATGTATAACATCACAAATCTGTTTCATAATATGGTACCTGTTTGTGTTTACTTGCTGACACTGTATGTTCCAATAAACTTGCTTTTTACATTGTATCATTGGGTGTGTTGCACCTCATTCAAATTCCCAAGGGCAAATCTTTGCAACTTTCTATGTTATTGAGGATAGAGGTGTGTCACGGGGTGCATCAGGGCATATTTTATTATTGTATTGTCCTATCAAAGTGTTACTAAACCCAGGAGCCAACAGTCACTATATCTGGTCTCCCCAGTAGCCTGCAGTCACTATATCTGGGCTCCCCAGTAGCCTGCAGTCACTATATCTGGGCTCCCCAGTAGCCTGCAGTCACTATATCTGGTCTCCCCAGGAGCCTGCAGTCACTATATCTGCTCTCCCCAGTAGCCTGCAGTCACTATATCTGCTCTCCCCAGTAGCCTGCAGTCACTATATCTGCTCTCCCCAGTAGCCTGCAGTCACTATATCTGGTCTCCCCAGTAGCCTGCAGTCACTATATCTGGTCTCCCCAGGAGCCTGCAGTCACTATATCTGGTCTCCCCAGTAGCCTGCAGTCACTATATCTGGTCTCCCCAGTAGCCTGCAGTCACTATATCTGGTCTCCCCAGTAGCCTGCAGTCACTATATCTGGTCTCCCCAGTAGCCTGCAGTCACTATATCTGGTCTCCTCAGGAGCCTGCAGTCACTTTATCTGGTCTCCCCAGTAGCCTGCAGTCACTTTATCTGGTCTCCCCAGTAGCCTGCAGTCACTATATCTGATCTCCCCAGTAGCCTGCAGTCACTTTATCTGGTCTCCCCAGTAGCCTGCAGTCACTATATCTGGTGTCCCCAGTAGCCTGCAGTCACTATATCTGGTCTCCCCAGTAGCCTGCAGTCACTATATCTGGTCTCCCCAGTAGCCTGCAGTCACTATATCTGATCTCCCACAGTACACAGAACATGGAAATGCAATTATTTTAGTAAATATAAACTGTTAAATACCTTTTCTTATCGGCAGCATATAGCAGTCTTGTGACTTCTATCAGAGTTCCCTCCCGCTACTTGTAATGACAGCCGCATTGGTTGCCATTACAAGACAGCTGACAGTCGGCTATGGAGGCCGGTACCGGGGTGATTCCTCTAGCTGCAGGCATCACTCCGGTACAAGCACTTTCCCGAAATATCGGCAATATCGGTAACCTCAGAGGCCGATTCCGATATATCGGGAAAAGTGCATATCGGCCCTCAATATATCGGCTTTGCCGATAATCGGTCCATCCCTAGTCTGGACAGTGCCGATAGGCCCTGCGCTGTTCACATGCACCCTTCCAAGGGAAAAAAAAAAAGCTCTAGCAAAACACACCAAACTGAGCATGTGCATGCACCCAAGGCTCTGTTCTATCAGGAGATGGATTAGGGACAGTGAAGGAGGGGAGGCTCAGAGAAGACAGGATCAAACAGCCTTTTAACACAATGCAGAGGATTAACCCCTTAGGTTCCACAGTGAATATAATGAGCATGCTTTTCTGCATACACAGACTGATTTCACTGTTGTGGGTTTAGCAACACTTTATGCCGGCCATAGCCGGTTAAGCTGGGACTGGCTGAGATTTTAACCATATATGGGCAGGCTGAATGTACCAAGTTGATCGATTGATCAACTTGGGTACAACCAGCCTGTTGGATTTTACTTGCAATTATTGCTAGCGGCTGCTACAGCCACTGGTAGTAATTCTAGTGAAGCCATCCCGGCAGGGAGAACACATTCGAGGACATCAACTAAAACTGGAGCACACAGAATCTGGTTAATGCCACTACCATGCATCTGGTAAAGGGCAGCGCATTTCTGTGCGTGTTGGGAAAGTGCACAGTTTTGCACGTGTTCCCGACACGCGGTGGGACAGGAGAGCCCGAGCAAGCTGCAGAAGATGGCTAGTTAGCTGCTAGGATTGCTTTTACAAGAGAGCCGGTCGCCAGCTCTAAAAAAAGAGTACCAGTGTAATGCCTAAAGGTTTGCAGGCATCATCTCAGTATTACCACCGGGTAATGCCTACAGCTGCAGGCATCATCTCAGTATTACCACCGGGTAATGCCTACAGCTGCAGGCATCACCTCAGTATTACCACTGGAAGTCCAGCAACATACAGGTACATCGCAGGTCTGGAAGTGGCTAGAGAATGCTAGAGGGAATTAGCAAATCAAAGTAACGAATACACATGTGCTGGACAGAGCAGCGCCAGTGGGCTCATACTATCCAAGCACAGTACAGGAGAGCTGCCCTAGCTGTCCAAATGCCAGCAGGACAGTGCCAGCACCAGCAGCCCTACTGTGCCTGCGTCCCAAAAAAACATATGGAGTGGTAGGGTCATGCACCCTACAGGCAGAAACCGCACACTGCAACTTTCAGCAGCCAAATTTATTGTAAGATTTCTTAGGAGAAGGGTTTAAAAGGAGTTGTAAAGACAGGTTTTTTTTTTTTTTTATCATTATGCATTCTATGCATGAGGATAAAAAGCCTTCTGGGTGCAGCAGCTGCCCCAGCACCCCCTAGTACTTACATGAGCCCCATCTCTATCCAGCGATGTCCACGAGTCCCTCAGCTGTCTGGGACTCTCCTTCCTGATTGGCTGAGACACAGCCTCGCCGCCATTGGCTCCCACCACTGTCAAAGTCAGTTAGCCAATCAAGAGAGAGGGGGCGGGGCCGAACCACGGCTCCATGTTTGAATGGACACACACGGAGTTGCAGCTCGGCTCGGGTGCCCCCATAGCAAGCTGCTTGCTGTGCGGGCACTCAACAGGAGGGAGGGTCCAGGAGAGCCGAAGAGGGACCCGAGAAGAGGAGGATCGGGGCTGTTCTGTGCAAAACCAACTGCACAGAGCAGGTAAGTATTAAAATGTGTGGATGGTAAGCTTTACACCAATAAGGATTTTAATACATTTTATTGCAGATTCCTACCTTTTGTTATTCTGAAGAATTCCCTGTTTGATTGTCTGTGTCCATGTGGAAAGTGAATCTAATGGGAGTGATTATCAATCAGCTGCTGCACTTCCATTGTTTTAATGAGGAAATCGGCAGGATCTGCATCCCTTTAGACGTGATTTTCTTTTGGGAATGTTGCGGTGGATGCCCAAAATCTGACTTGTATCTTAATGCATGCAGACTTCTGGGAAAATCGGTAAGCCAATCAGACAAGCAGGAAATGACAGGTTTGGGATGAGTACAGTTACAATAAGGATATTTGTCAGCACACCACGGATCAGGTAGAGTCCAAACGGTTTTCTATTGAAGCATGATCACATGACAAAAAGTTAGCGCAACGTTTCGGAGTCACAGAGGACCCCTTCGTCAGACATGTGATCAGTGTAAGATACCAGTGCAAAATATTTAAAATAACCATCCACCAATCAACAGAGACAAAGAACAAAGGACCACCCACCCCTTGACAGGTGTGATGTCATCAGCCCCCCCCCCAGTAGAGCCCCTTTTACACTTGTATCACCTGAAAGTCACATGACTATGATGCGACTGATGCAATTCCTGTGTAATATTGAGGTCTATGGACCCACAAGTCGCATCAAAGTCAGACCAAAGTAGTGCAGGGTATACATTGAAGTCGCAGTTGGTACTCATTGGAAATTATGGGGTACGACTTGCCACGCGACTTGCAGTCCCAAGTCGCACAAGAGTGAAAGGGGCCTAAAAGTAAACAGGCAATACTTGTGATTGGGAAGTGTACAGAACGCCTCTCCAGGCTGCCATATCGCATTTTACAGAAAATTACAGCGTTGCAGATTGAAAAGGAAAGGTAACTTTTAACCTCCAATTCCACCGGTGCGACTTGTCATGCAATTTGACAGGTTCAAATCCAATGATAAGTTTTCGGCAATAGAACTGCTGAAATCGGTGCAACTCAGACTTTGCGGTACTTCATCAATTTGAAAAAAAAATGTTCCTGCGCTATTTTTTTGGGCGAATTCGGGTGCAACTTGCATAGCCATCTGTGCATGAAGTCGCACAGATGTCAGCCAAGTCACACTGACCTGAGGCTTTGAAATCATGCGACTTCAAATGAAGTCACACAATTTCAAAGTTTGATTCAGTGTGATTGGGGGGCTTAATAACATTCAATGACTTGTGTCGCAATTATATATGCTATATTTTATTTTTTCTTCGCTATTTTTGTTTCCCCCACAAACGTGGCATAAGGCCCATACACACGATAAGAAAATCGGAAGGGAAATTTCGTCCGACGAACGATCTGCCGATTTCGGATTGTTAGTATGGTGCTTTTGACAGCCTATTACAGACTTTAGGACAACAAAAAAACTGGATGTGCAAGCTATAAAATTTTTATCGTCCGTCAACACAACGTCCGATTTTTGACTCATTAGTACAGTTTTTGACTGAAAAAAATCTTGAGAGCAAGACTAGGCATGCTCAGAGACGAAAGAACACATACAAAGCAATCCAACACATGACATCACTTCTGAAGTAGAATTCTGTCGTACGGGAAAATTTGTATGAAAATAACCTCTTCACTAACCTCTTCACTTTCCACATCAGACTAGCATGCCACAAAAAACGGAGGACAGATCGTTCGATAATCTGATTGTATGTACGGGGCTTTACCCTTTAAATAATTCTGGGTGGCAGAGTGTGCATTTGTCCCTTGTCATGACGCCTTTATTTCTGTTGATTGTTCCAGCTGAGAAAACACAACTTTATCAGTTAGTGATCAGTGAAACGACCTCGTGTAACAGATGTGAACACGTAGTCAGGTTACTTCAGCAGCAAAGTGTTCTATAAATGGAGATTGCAGAATCCAGGAATGTCAGAGCCAACTGAAAGCACACCTCATATCGGAATTGGATTTTCTTTTAATTTAGTTGGATAAAAAAAAAGGGGGGGGGGGGGGGAGGAAACTGCCATAGCTGCAAATTACATCACAAAGAAGCAACAAGTAAAAACAACAATTGGGTGTCAGGACACGTCATAAAAGTTATTATTATACAGGATTTATATAGCGCCGACAGTTTATGAAGCGCTTTACAACTTGAGGGTTGACACTCATTGCTCAAGGAACCCTAGCAACCTCAGGAGGAACCCCCAGAAATCTCAGGAGGAACCCCCAGCAACCTCAGGAGGAACCCCCAGCAACCTCAGGAGGAACCCCCAGCAATCTCAGGAGGAACCCCCAGCAACCTCAGGAGGAACCCCCAGCAACCTCAGGAGGAACCCCCAGCAACCTCAGGAGGAACCCCCAGCAACCTCAGGAGGAACCCCCAGCAACCTCAGGAGGAACCCCTAGTTGAGAAACCCTGGTCTAAATGAAGCAGCATAACACTAGGACACTACAAATACAATACACTTTAATACAGTAGGAATCAGAGGGCCCTGCCCATTAGAGCTTACAATCTAAGAGGGAGGGCCAAGAGATACAAGAGGTAATAACTGTGGGGGATGGGCTGATGGAGAAAATAAAAGTACAGTTGTTAGTTGGTTGCCAGATCGGCTTCTCTGAAAAGAGATGTGTTTTCAAGGATCGTCTGAAAGTGGACAAAGTAGGAGATAGTCAGACAGATGGGGGTAGAGCATTCCAGAGGATGGGAGAGGCTCGGGAGAAGTCCTGGAGGCGGGCATGGGAGGTTACAAGGGAACTAGAGAGCTGGGAGGAACGAAGAGAACGAGTTAGTTGGTATTTTGAGACCAGGTTAGTGATATAGCTGGGTGCCAAGTCATGGATGGCTTTGTAAGTTATGGTTAGCAACTTGAATTTAATTTGTTGGTTGAGTGGCAGCCAATGGAGGGATTGGCAGAGAGGGGTAGCAGACACAGAACGGTTGGTAAGGTGGATGAGCCTGGCAGCAGCGTTCATGATGGACTGAAGGGGGGATAGCCTATATGAAGGTAAGCAAACGAGGAGCAGTAATCAAGACGAGAGATGACCAGGGAGTGGATTAGAAGCTTTGTGGCATCATTGGTTAGGAAGGGGCATATGTTGGAGATGTTGCAGAGGTTGAGGCGGCAAGCTTTGGACAGTGATTGGATGTGTGGCCGAAAGGATAGTTCAGAGTCCAGGATTATACCTAGTTGTCTCTATCCGCTTCTCAGTATTCTGTCTTGTACTCCCAGTGAGCTCATAAAGCTAGGACACAGTAAGTATGCAAATTTCAACGATGGTCAATGACCTTGCTCAGGCATGCACCCCCCCCCCCTTTTCTCCCAATGGATTGTAATCACTTGTTGAGACATCAGATTTTGGCAGTGCCGGGATAAGATCACCCAGTGCCCAGGGCAAAGATGGCAAATTGCACCCCCCCCCCCTCACTGGTCATTATGTGCAAGCTGACGAGAAGGAGGGGGGAGAAAACACAGCCTGCACCTCCTTCCTGGATCCCTCCTCCTCTCCTTGTTGCTTCCAGTGCTGGGCTGACAGAAGTAGTAATGCTGCTGTCACTGACAGTCTTATAATAGAAGGAACTTGCGGCGCCCCCCCCTCCCCATCCCAGCAATACATGCTGCGCCCAGGGCACTTCTGCCCACCCCTTGTCCCAGCCAAGGATTTTGGGACACGGGAGGGATCATACCTAAATTGAGATTTGAATACTGAGCACAGCCTGGGTTAAGCAAACCATACACCACGTGTCAAATACAAGTCCTGCAGGTTTAAATATGGCCCTTGCACCTCTCCTGCAGCTTTGGCACCCCCCCTCATATCTGCCTTCATCTTGTCTCAGCAGAGAGGATGACAGAACTCTTCTGCCAGATCTTGTGCTTCTCCGTGCAGCCGCGGAGAGGCCCGTTTTGCCCCCCTTCCCATCTCAGCAGTTGGCAGCAAAGAGGAGGACAGAACTCCTCCTACAGATCCTGTGCCTCTCGTCTGCACCTCCCCTGATCTCAGCATCCAGCCTTCCTCTGGTCCTCCTCCAGACCTTGCACTTTCTGCTTCTTAGCTTTGCCCCACAAGGTAAGGGGGTGCACTGCGATGTGAGGGAGGGTGGGAGACTCTTGACTTCTGATGTGGGGGGGGGGGGGGGGATCTCCTGCACATCTGCTAATAATTATTACAAGAATGCAATTCTATGGAAGTAGAAAAGGAGGGTCGCACGCCACTAGTATTATCCACAAGAAACTTTATTGGAGGCTGCTTATACAGAACGATCAGCAGTCTGAGAGGTCTCCACAAGAAACTTTATTAGATGATACCAGTGGTGTGCGACCCTCCTTTTCAGACTTTCATCATCTGCTGCAGAGATACAACCGGCCCTTTGAGGACAACCATAATGCTGATTTGGCACACGAAAAAAATTGAGTTTGACACCCTTGCTATACACTGCTCAAATCTTGGTCAGTCCCTAATGTTGCGAAAAAGGCTGTCATGGCTGACACGCATTAATATCTGCTGTACCCATTTGTCTTTTATGGAGTATCAACAAATTTGGAGATATTTTAGAGCATGTATGGAGTTGCGGATCATCTTCTATCAGTTATCGGGTTGGCAGCTGAGTGACTGCTTATCCTGCACCCGACGGCTCAGGAGGACTTTTGTATAATTTGGGGTAGTAGCACCTATTCCTTTTCTCAGTCCCTAATGAACCGGACAAAATGTGATCAGCAGGTGGCCCTGTTGGCACCACCATATCTTTCATTTGTAAAATCGAAGGAGACGGACAGAAAATTGGGACGCAAAGAGTGCCTGCATCCAATCAGATGCAGGCATGGTTTGAGTATGCGGCGCCAGCTGTCAGACTACAATACCTGCTCCATGAGATGGGTCCATCAGTGCCGTTTAGTGTGGATGGGGTAATTTTTTAAAACTTCTTTTGTTCAGTTCACAGTCTGAACATAATGATTCTATGGGTGTGTGGTCAACTTCGGGGTATCCTGGAGTAGTTTTGACATGAAAATGGTATATACTGGCAACTTTCTGTCCCTCCAATAGACCAATCATGTGGTTTTTAATATATTTTTTTAGTTTTAAGGGCTCTTTCACACGGTCCGCCTCCGTAGGCGGATCCGTGCTGCTCAGCGGGGATCGATCCGCGATCCCCGCTGAGCCGGCGGATGACAGCTCCGTCTCCGCTTGCAGTGCGGAGAGGGAGGTGTCGCAGCCCCCGCTGCTCTCTATGGGGAATCGGATGAGAGCGGACCGCCTGTCCGCTCTCATCCGATCCGATCCCCAGGACGGATGGAAAATAGGGTTTCCATCCATCCGGATTTCACGGACAGGATCGGATGTGGATGGCAGCGGGTGTCAGCGGACATTTCACCGCTGACATCCGCTGCTCCATAGGGCTGAATGGGGCATCCGATCAGATCCGCCTAAAAAACTGACAGGCGGATCTTATCAGACCACCCGTGTGAAAGAGCCCTTAGGCTCCATTCACACCTGGGCGTTTTTCAGCTCCAAAAAAAAAACCGTTCCAAAACGCCCAACAAGTAAAACCCCATTCATTTAAATGGCCCCTGTTCACATGTGAGCGTTTTAACGCCTGAAGCAAAACCCCTGTAGCTGAAAAAAAGTACAGGAGCTTCTTTTTGGGCTGATTACCAGCGTTTTTGTTAGATTTCAATGCCTGCCTCCAAAAACGCCTGAAAAACGCGGTAAAAATCGTGGTAAAAATGCTACGCTCAAGTGTGAATGCAGCCTAAATGTTGAGACTGCAAAGCACAATGTGAAATGTGTATCAGCTTGTGTCATCATTAGAGGATTCAAACATTCGAAATACACTGCCTGGCCAAAAGAAGACTCGTCACCTGGAATTATCTAAGCAACTAACTAAACTAAGCATCCAGTAACTCTCCTTCCTATTGGATAGTTACTGCATGAGCCCAAAGAATGAGGTCAGCTGACTACCTCAATATACTGAATGATCAGATTATTCCATCAATGGATTTTTTCTTCCCTAATGGCACGGGCATATTCCAAGATGACAATGCCAGGATTTATCAGGCTCAAATTGTGAAAGAGTGGTTCAGGGATTATGAGACATCATTGTCACACAAGGATTGGCCACCACAGAGCCAAGATCTTACCCCCATTGAGAATCTTTAGGATGTGCTGGAGAAGGCTTTGCTCAGTGCTCCGACTCTCCCATCAACAATACAAGATCTTGGTGAAAAATGAATGCAACACTGGATGGAAATAAATCTTCTGACATTGCAGAAGCTTATCGAAACAATGCCACAGCGAATGCATGCCGTAATCAAAGCCAACTAAATATTAGAGTGTGTGACCTTTTTTTTTTGGTGGTGACTTTTTTTTTGGCCAGCGAGTGTATATTGTCTAAATCAGCCTCTCTCAACCTTTTAAACACAGAGGAACCCTTGAAATAAATTTCTGGTCTCGGGAACCCTTGATAAAAATAAAAAAATCTACAACTCATGGCACATTAGTGCGACAGTCAATGGGGAAGAACTCTCCTTAGTCTTGTCATCATTGGGAAGAATTACCCCCTTACAGAGAGCTAAAAGGAACAATGGTGTCATTGGGAACTTATCTGAGAGGCAGAAATTGCTCAAAGAACCCCTAGCAACCTCAGGAGGAACCCTAGTTGAGAAACCCTGGTCTAATGGTGTGAATACACGATTAGAATATCGCCCGATCATTTGACCACCGACTTTTGAAAAAGTATTTGTCGGTCGAAAACGTTGCCAACATACACGGTCCGAATATCGCCCAACCGTTGCCCGCCGACCATCGAAACAGTGTTCGTCGGTCGAAAACTTTGCCAACATTAACATATTATACAGATTTAAACTGAACGACCACAACACCAAAGTATAGAATATCGTTCTTTCGCAAACGAGACAACAGAATTTTTTGTGTTTTTCAAACGGTATTTTTCGTTCTCAATATCGATATCGCTCATTGATGGCTGGGCATTAACGAGTAGAATATCGGCCGATCGCTCGCTGAACGGAAATTTTTGGCCGATTTTCTTATCCTGTATTTCAGCCATAAATGAAGCAGCATAAACTTTGGAGATTTTGTTGTAATTCTTAAACATTATTAAAAAGATCTTGTATTTCCATAAACCTATAGATAAATCCTTTCTCAATTACAGTATACAAATACTGTATATGTGTGAAAGTAAAAGAAAAGTTCTTTACTTATTGGGCGTATCGGCTAGTGTGCTAAACTTAGCAATGGAAAGATATGGCAAATATTGTTATACTAAAGAAGGACTAGAGTTCACTTTTTCACAGCCTATAATAAGTCTTCCCTGTAGGTACAGTGAATATCTACTTGAACTCTGGGAGATGTTACCCCCATGACCAGGCCATTTTTTGCTATTCAGCACTGCGCTACTTTAACTGGCGATTGCACGGTCATGCAACACTGTATGCAAATGAATCATTCTATTTCACACAGAGCTAATCCTTTTTCAGTTCCCTCCTGTAAAAATTCTAGAATAGTTGGTGTGTCCATATTTAAACTACAATTTTCTATGCACCAAGAGTTTATTTCCTACACATCTTCTTGTAAATGACCCTGGTACTTGCTTTCCTGGCTTCCTTAGAGGTGCCAGGGCTTATGCCAGAAATTTAGTAAATATCCTTGGCGATGAAGATAAGCGGAAGGGGAGAGCCCTGCTCTGGAAATTACAGTATGTTCTTTTTTCATTTATCTCTAATGCTAATCTCAGTAATTTGTGGGAGCTTTCCCAAATGGGGATGTGGAGATAGAGATCTCCTAAATCCATGGTAGCCATGAACAACTTCTCTTGAAGAATGTTCCTTACCAAGAAAATTGATTCCATACAGAATCTCTTGTTCAAAGGTTTCAGGTTTAGAATTAATTTTTCTTGAAGGCTTCTTGACCACGAACACATACCGTATATACTCGAGTATAAGCCGACCCGAATATAAGCCGAGACCCCTTCTTTTAGCACAAAAAAGTGGGAAAACTTATTGACTCGAGTATAAGCCTAGGGTGGAAAATGCAGCAGCTACTGAACCCAACTGGACCACCACGAGACACAAAACAGGGGCTGTGGGCATGGTACAGGAGATGGCGCAGGTCATAGTACAGGCATTGCACAGGTCATGGTAAGGGCATGGCACAGGTCAGGGCACAGGTCATGGTACAGGCATGTCACAGGTCATGGTACATGCATGGCACAGGTCATGGTACATGCATGGCACAGGTCATGGTACATGCATGGCACAGGTGATGGTATAGGCATGGCACAGGTGATGGTATAGGCATGGCACAGGTGATGGTATAGGCATGGCACAGTAAGTACAGGCATAGCACAGGTGATGGTATAGGCATGGCACAGTAGGTACAGGCATGGCACAGTAGGTACAGGCATGGCACAGTAGGTACAGGCAAGGCACAGTAGGTACAGGCAAGGCACAGTAGGTACAGGCAAGGCACAGTATGTACAGGCAAGGCACAGTATGTACAGGCAAGGCACAGTATGTACAGGCAAGGCACAGTATGTACAGGCATGGCACAGGAGATGCAGTGCTGCGGGCATGGTACAGGAGAATGGCCTGTACCATGCCCGCAGCACTGCATGAGGAAATGCAGGGGCTGCGGAGGCGTCTCACTTACCTGTCGGTGAGGCGCCGTCTTCGATTCGCGCCACCCGGCGCCGCCATATGTCACCGCAAATGCGCCGCTGATGCTCGGGAAAAGCCGAACACGTTCGGCTATTCCCGGGCATGCGGGACATGCGCAGTGACACGTCGCGCCGAGCGGCGCCATTTTTAAAAAGACACTCTAGTCAGTGACTCGAGTATAAGCCGAGGGGTGCATTTTCAGCATGCTGAAAAACTCAGCTTATACTCGAGTATATACGGTAATAGAAACCTTTACCCTTTCTTCCTTTTAGACTGGAATGAGCACACATTGGTCCACCATTTCCACCAGGAGAAGAGGAAGTGCTTGAGCCGTTTCGGGTTCTCTTTAGAGTTTTGTCAAGAGGAACCCTTTCTGGAGAAACTGAGTCGAACTCAAGAGCGTAGCTCCTGGCAATGATGTTCAATACGTACTTGTTGGCAGTTATCTTTTGCTATTGAAGTAGGAAGGTAACCAGTCTTCCTCCTACTGGTGTCCTGTAGTCATTGCTGTTTTTTGGTTTGCCCAGAAGAACCAAAAAGGATGTTACATTTTGGCTTACACTTGTGGCCTGCCCTGTGCTTTTTAGGCTGTTCCTTCCCCTCTTGTGGTCATTCATTCCTCTTGCCCACAAAAAAATAAAAAATCTCTTTGGGAAAAATTTATTTTTCTTTGTGGGAAAGGCTTTCTTCCTGTCCGCAGGTCTCTCCAAAACTGCATCTAGACCAGGGCCAAACAGAAGATCTCCAAAAAAGGGAGGATTGCGTAGCTTTGAGGGCTTGTTCACACTTGACTAACTTTCTAACGCTTAACAAACGCTCCTATAGTGTTAGTATGGGCGTTAGACTGGTGTTTTACAAGCGTAACGAGGAGTTAAAAATGCTCTCCAAACACAATATTAGCAGTTTTGAAGCATTTAATGAGCGTTAAGGTGCGTAAAAATCGCTCACAAATGCCTATTCCATTACAGGAAATTAACTAGTATCAACGTCCCACAACTGCCTGCCAGAGAGAGTTTGCAAAGCGTTACCATAGACTTGAATAGAAGGCGTTAAAGGCTTCAAACTAGGAATAGGCCGATATATCGGCGGCCAATATGCACTTTTCCCGATATATCGGTATCGGCCCCGGAACTTTTGTGACATCACTCTGCCTTTTTAGGCTGCCTTCCTCGCCTTGGACAGCCTCGTCTGGAGTCGGGACTAGTCTCGCGGGAGTGTATCACAGCCATACACCCACCCACAGCAGCCCGGTGCCAGCTAGCCACCCACAGGCCCTGTACCAGCCAGCCAGCAACAGGCCCTGTACCTGCCAGCCACAGGCACTGTACCAGTCAGCCAGCCACCCACAGCCCCTTTGCCAGCCACAAACTCACCACAGGGTGCCAGCCAGCCACCCACCACAGGGTGCCAGACAGCCAGCCACCACAGGGTGCCAGACAGCCAGCCACCACAGGGTGCCAGACAGCCAGCCACCCACCACAGGGTGCCAGACAGACAGCCAACCACAGACAGGGTTTCAGACAGCCAGCCACCCACAGGCACTGTACCAGCCAGCCGCCCACATGCCCTATGCCAGCCACCCACCACAGGGTGCCAGCCAGCCACCCACCACAGGGTACCAGCCAGCCAGCCATCCAGCCATCCACCACAGGGTGCCAGCAAGCCAGCCATTAAGCATTAAACAAACATTAACATGTTCAGTAGCAGATGTGTCAAAAATTGTCTTTATTTTTAAAAAAACTTTAAATGTACAAAATATCGGCCGACACCGATACGTTGTGACCAAAATATTGGTATCGGTATCGGCCCTGAAAAAAACATATCGGTCTATCCCTACTTCAAATGCCTCCTGACTCGACATGAGGCTTCAATTTTGAAGCGAGGCAACGCCAAAGCTTCATGTTTTTGTAGTGTGAACAGGACTGTGTGCTGTCCATTGTACAATTTTGCAAATGGCGTTTGAGGGGTGTTTTGAACACCTCCCAAACACCTGCTTTTACTGCCAGTGTGACCTTAGCCTAATTTGGATGCAGAGTCCCCTGACCAAGTTTTGAGCCAGATAGCTCTTCTGGCTGCAACAGACAGGGCCCCCACTCTAGCAGAGAGTTTTACTAATTCACCAGCAATGTAACCGACTGCTTTAAAAAGAACTGGTAGGAACTTAAAGATCTCTTCTCTAGGAGTGCCATTCTTGATGCAATACTGTAGCTGGGAAAGTTGGAAATCTAGGTTTCTTGCCACACAAGTCATGGATAAAGCGAGATTCAGGCTAGCTATGTTAGTCTCTCAGGCTCTTTTAAGAATTATATCTCTCCTGTTGTCAATGCCGTTCTTTAAGTGACCCATATCCTCAAAAGGCAAGTACCGACGACCTCTCTGACACCTTAGAGAGGGGAGCGTCCAGTTCAGGATACAGCTATGAGCAAAGGCTGACTGATAGGAGCAGGAGCTTTAATGTCTGTAATGTTTCCTAAACCCCTAAAGGTAGAGGTAATTTCTTCCCTTACAGAACCAAAAAAAGGTTGCGTAAAGGCTATCCGCCTCCTTTCTCAATAACCGAGACAACACACTGCTTACAAAGCGGCTCTGTGGTATCCGAAGGTATCATCGTTCCACACTTGGCACAACATTTTTTGGGAATAGGCTTAGGTTCTTTAAGCGGCATCGCCTGCCCAAAAAACAAACAGGGATGAGAAACAAGGATCATTCCCTGTGTACAGAGCTCTGTGTTGAATGTCAACACAGAGCTCTCAGCTGTGAATGTACACAGCCGATCAGCATGTCCTGGCCATTAATCATTGACCAGGACTGGCTGACAGGCTCCTGCTGTGTACAATCACAGCAGGAGACGGGCAGGGGACACGCATCCAAAACCAGCAAATATGGAGCTAAGTAGCGGTATGTCGCTTTGCCTACAATGGCCGCTCACCCGCAAGTAGTTAAATTACTTTATTTCTCACCCCTAGACAAAACAAGCAGATAACCTTTGCAATGCAGAGGAGGACACGCTACAAGGGTAACTTTTCCCCAGCCCAGAGTTTAGCTTTAAGGGCATTATAAACCCTCCTACCTCCACCAGCTGTGTATTGATCATGTAGTTTCATGGTGTCTTTTGTTGCTCTATACACACATAGTACAGTACATTTTCGCATACAGGTGTCAGAAGTTCCTGTTTGTGTACAAACCTGAAGAAGGCGGCATGGCACTGCACAGGTTAAAGCCCGAAAAAAAAAATTTTTTTTTACTTAACCACTTCCATACATGGCCATTTCTGGCACTCTGCTCCTACATGTAAAAATTTATATTTTTTGCTAGAAAATTACTCAGAACCCCAAAACTATATATTATTTAGCAGAGACCCTAGGGAATAAAAAGCTGCAATGATCGCCATTTTATGTCACACGGTATTTGCGCAGAAATTTTTCAACTTTTTTTACGAATTTAAGAAAAAAAAAAAACAGTTAAGTTAGCCTTATTATTTTGTGAAAGATGATGTTAGGCCGAATAAATAGATACCCAACGTCACGCTTTAAAATTCGTGGAATGACGCCAAAATTCAGTACTTAAAAATATCCATAGGCAAGGCTTTAAAAATGTTTACATGTTACCATTTTAAAGTTACGGAGAACGTCTTGGAATTGTTGCTCTCTTTTTTTATCACTTTTATTCCTATTACAAGGAATGTAAACATCCCTTGTAATAGGAATAGTGCATGACAGGTCCTCTTTATAGAGAGATGTGGGGTAAATAAGACCTCAGATCTCTCCTATAGGCTGGAAAGCCTGAAATAGAAAAAAAAAAAACACTAGCCTGGCTATTCAGCCGAGGTCACGGCATTATTGACAACTTGCAACTCGTCATTGCCAGGTTATGACGTCACGGCGGGCCCCCGAGAGTCATAGAGACTGCCAGGACCATCTGGCCCTTGGCAGTCTCTATGGCGTACTTCCGCCGCTGGCGGATTCCTTCTCTGGCTGGCCGATCGCACGGGTGAGCTGGTAGAAGCACCGGAGGGGGGTGCCCCCTCCCGCCACCTGTAAGAACGCTCAAGCGGCTGAACAGCCACTATGATTGTTCTTACGGTGCAGGAAATCGGCAGCTAAAAAAATGATATCTGAATCATGCCTGCAGCTGCACCCATCGTTTAGATATCCCCAGTTAAAGCCCAGGCCGTCATATGACGTACTGCGGTATGGAGGTGGTTAGGCCTGGTACAGTAGAGGAAGTTATCTGTGCCAAGTCTTCCCACGAAGAGTTAATCCAGCATTGAGCAATCATCTTCCCTCTTTTTTGCTAGGTGAAAAGCAGACACACAGATAAAATTTGTGTCGCCACACCCCCTGCTGCTGTGACTGACATCTGATGTCTCTCTCTCATGCACGAGCATGAGAGCAGAGGAAGTGTGTCTATGACTCCAACTTAAGATCGCTCCTCCTTTCTTCTCAAGCTCATTAATGGGGCAGTGAGCGCGCTCTGCCTGTAACGTGCGTGCACAGTGAGGACTACCAGGCACGCACTTTTTATTGTCCAGGCGCGAGGCTATGCCGCGTGACTCTGCCTGGCAAGGTGGAGTGTAGAGATGGGCGGGGAGTCCTGTGACGTCACGAGTCCGCCTCCTGAGCGTCGGCAAATAGACCTGCCCACCGATTGGAGAGTTTTGTGGGGCTCCTACAGCCAAAGGGAGTAACATTTTCTAAGGTAATGTAACATGCATGACACTACATGTGAGCACATTACTTTTGTGCCTTTGGTTTATACAGGGTGACCGGCGGGTTTACATCCACTTTAATGCATGACCTCTGTCTGTAGTGTGAGAACTGACACTTCCTGTGAAGAAGCTACATATCCCACAATCTCTGGGTCTCTCAGTTTAGTGTTCTGCAGGTGAGGAATTCACAGTAATTAGATATGACACAGACACAGTGAGCGATGTGTTTCATTACATTTGTGATACAACACCGAGAAAATGGGAAGGCATTGATAGGACCATAGGAAAGTTGCCTGTCTCCTTGGTGACTAGAGACAAACTTGATGAATGAAAACGTGGGCATAGGGGGAATCGATCAGTCATGACACTACACACTGCAGCCACAACATGTGAGCCAATCATTACAAGGTAAGGCATAAAGCCACACAGGGAATAGAACTACATGAATACCGAGGTATAACAACAAAACCATTTGAAAGTGTACAATATCTTTAGGATTTAGGTAACAGACCTGGACTAGAGCCGAGGAGTGCTTTAAGCTCGTCAGGGGAGCAGTTCAAGGTCTGCCACATGCTTACTGAAGCTGATGCTACTTCTAGGAGCATTTACAAGCAAAGATCAAACAATACCCCCGTGTTTATGTCCTAAAGTTGCTTTGTAAGAGATCTATGAAGCTGACGGGTGGTTTAACACTTTGGCATCTCTCCAAAACGGCAACATTACCTTTGGAACAACTGACTACAGAGCCGGCATGTAAAACTGGTGTTTTTATGGGGCCCTCTTGATCCTTCTCTGGGGGCCGCAGTGCCCCAATACATATAAAAGAAAAGTACTTGTGCTATCCTAAGTATTGCAGCTGACAAAAACACGCTACTAATTCTAAAATGTGACAAATTCTTTTAACCCCCAACTTGTATCGAACTCTAAAAGCCCCGTACACACGCACAGATTGTTGGCCGTAAATTGTCGGCCAACGTCTGATCTGCTGATTGTAGGCTTTTTAGTATGATGCTTCCGTCAACCAACTGCGAATTTTCGGCCGAAAAAAATCTGGTGTGCATGCTATAAAATTTTTGTTGGCCAACAAAGAACGGCCGATTGTTCCGTCAGTCAGTACAGATTTCGGCAGACAAAAATCAGATGAGCAAGACTGGGCATGCTCAGAGAAGGAAAAACACACGGAAAGTCAACCATCACATGACATCACTTCTGCAGTTGGTTTTTGTTGGCCAACAAAAGTCCAGTGCAAGTCTAGAGCACATTTCAACCAACAAACAACACTGGACAAAAGACAGCCGATTGGTCGGCCAACAATCTGTGCGTGTGTACGAGGCTTTAGGCCCCATTCACTTATAGGCGTTTCAGAACACGGGCAGAAGTGCAGTGATTCTGCCCGTGATCCTGAAAAATTGCAAGTCACCGGACGCCTGTGGAATTCCAGTGACTTGCAAAAGCACCCCAAACGCGGCGTGATTGTCGCCTGATGAATCGCGGCAAAATTGTGCAAACAGAATCGCGGGACGCCTGTCGCCCCAAAAGAAGTTCTTGTACTTCTTTTGGGCGACAGGCGTCCCGCGATTATGTTTGCACGATTTTACCGCGATTATTCCGGCGACAACCGCGCTGCGTTTGAAGTGCCATTGCAAGTCATGGGAATCGCACTGCGTCCTGCGACTTGCAATGGTTCGGGATCGCGGGCAGAATCGTGGCAATCCTGCCCACGATCCAAGACGCCTGTATGTGAATGGAGCCTTAGAGCCCATATACTGCCACCAACACCAACCGAATCGCTCTCTTCATTCCTCTCAAAACCTCCTGCTCGCTAGCTCCCTCATCACCTCCTCCCATGCTCGCCTCCAGGACTTTACCAGAGCCTCACCAATCCTGTGGAACTCCTTACCCTTATCTGTCCGATTATCTCTTAGACGATCTCTGAAAACCCTCCTCTTCAGAGAAGCCTATCCTACCCACGCCTGACAACTCTACCTCCATTTTCTCTATCAGCTCATCCCCCACAGCTATTGCCTTCCCTCCCTTCTAGATTGTAAGCTCTAACGAGCAGGGCCCTCTAATACCTCCTGTACTGAATTATATTGTAACTGTATTGTCTTCCCTCATATTGTAAAGCGCTGCGCAAACTGTTGGCGCTATATAAATCCTGTATAATAATAATAATAATAATAATACACAGACATTTACAGATGCAGATCTCCTCTACCGTAAAAGTACCGGCATTTTTCCACACCAAGGGAGTCGAAGACGGCACGACGGCCATAGAAGTGAATCGTTGTATGTGGCTGTACTCTGGTAAGCTCTCGTTCACATCGGCGGGACTTGTCAGGTCCAAATCGCATGACAAGTCGCACTCTATTGTCAGCAATGGAACTGTTCAAATCAGTGCGACGCCGACTTTGCGGTGCCGCACTGATTTGAAGAAGTAGCTCCGGCACTATTTTTGCCAATTTCAGGTGCGACTTGCATGAAGTCGCACAGATGTCAGCCAAGTCGAATCTGAAGTCGCACCGACATGCGGCTTTTAAATCGATTTTAGAGCAGCAATCAGTGTGAACCAGGGCTAAACCATTATATGTTCTTGCATCGGCATTTACTTGCTGACATGTGAATGAGATAATTCCCAAATGCAAAACTTCTACGATCGGGGAATACATCATACAGAGCCACACGATTCTGGATAAAATGAGAATCACCTTTTTTTTTGCTTAGAATAAAGATCACGATTCTCGGTGTAACATCATCTTACACATTATACCAATAAATTGCGTTAACTTTACTGTTACATTTTTTTAAATTAATTGAAGGATATATTTTCTCAAAAAAATTGCTTTTGAAAGAAATGTCCCTCAGCTCACTCCATCAGTCTCCTCACGCATCTCTGATTTACTAGCCGACATATCAGTCTGGTTGTCCCACCACTTCCTCAAACTCAACCTGTCCATAATATTTCCTCCCCCACGTGTCTCTTCCACTGACTTCAAGAGCAATGGCACAACCTTCCACCCATCCCCACATGCCAAGGTCCTAAGTATAATCCTGGACTTTGAACTCTTTCAGCCCCACATCCAATCAGTGGCGGCTGGTGCATTGGGGGGCGCAGGGGCGCCGCCCCCCCTATCTACATGCAGGGCGCCGGACGCATGGAGTTAAATAGGCCTTTTTTTTTTAACCATGTGATTAGAGCCAGAGGCTCTAATAGGCTATAAAAAAGGGTGTGCTTGGGGCGCAGTGCCCACCCAGTTGTGTGACAATAGCAAATTAATATTCGCTATTGTCACACGGATCCTCCTCCTGGCCAATCAGGAAGCAGTTCCTGAGATCAGTTTCCTGATTGCCCGAAAAGGAGAAGCCATGCCATGGGCATGGAGGAGGAGGGAGGAGACGCAGAAGACTGGGGGGGAAGAAGCCGAAGCCGCCGGTTACTGCTGCACATGTCCAGGCAGGGTGAGTGAGCCAGGGCCTTGCTGTGGTCCTGGGGGGTGGGGGGGTATGGTGTGCGGCCTGATGTGGTCCGGTCAATCTGCTGCCCGCCCTGTCCATGGAGCACCAGTGACCGCCACTGCATCCAATCACTATCCAAAGCCTTGCTGCCTCAACCTCCGCAACATCTTCAAAATACCTCCCTTCCTAACCAATGACATCACAAAGCTTCTAATCCACTCCCTGATCATCTCTCACCTCAACTCCTGCAACTCCCTCCTCATAGGCTTACCTTTACATAGGCTGCCCCCTATTCAGTCCATCATGAATGCTGCTGCCAGACTCATCCACCTTACAAACCACTCGGCATCTTCTACTCCTCTCTGACAATCCCTCCATTGGCTGCCACTCTCCCAACAAATTAAATTCAAAATACCTACAACTTAAAAAGCCATCCACAACTTGGGCCCCCCGGGTACATCACTAACCTGGTCTCAAAATACCAACTTTCTCTTTGTTCCTCCCAGGACTTCCTGCTCTCGTCTTCTCCAGGACTTCCCCAGAGCCTCTCCCATCCTATGGAACTCCCTACCCCCAATCTGCCCAACTATATCCTTCTCTGATCCCGGAAAACTTTTCTCTTCAGTGAAGCCTATCCTGCCCCCACCTAACAACTGTACTTTTATTTTCTCCATCAGCCCATCCCCCACAGTTATTACCTTTTCTATCACTTGACCGTCCGTCCTAGATTGTGAACTCTAATGAGCAGGGCTCTCTGATTCCTCCTGTATTTAATTGTATTGTAATTGTACTGTCTGCCCTCTTGTTGTAAAGCACTGCGTAAAACAGTTGGGCATTGTATAAATCCTATATAATAATACAGAGCGCGTTTCTTCCTGCCAACGGGCCTTAGCCATTCAGGTCCTCCATGACTAAGTCCCATGGGTGGGGTGAAATGCGTATAATGTTCTCTATTGATATGAAAAATGAAACGCATAAAAAATGCGCATGCAGAAGCTCATGGGGAATGCGGTTTAAAGCGGCCCTTATTAAACAGAAGAATAGAAGGCTCGGAACGGGGGGGGGGGGGTGCTGGAGCATCACATGAAGGTGGTGACAGATCACTGAGACGCCCCCCCCCCCCATTCACACAAAAACTCGCAAAGTGCAGGCGTTCATGCAGCATCCAGATTTAAACGCGTTGCGCATTCATCATTAACAGCACAAGAAAGGCGCGCCGGCACGTGCAAAACTGCGTATTAAAAATATTTACGAAGCCTGCAGCTACAAAACGCTCTGAGGAAGAGGCTTATGCCTCGAAACGCGTCTGCCGTCATCCTAATGAGACTATGGACATCTTTATGGGCTACTTCTGATACTCAAGTGCATGAGTTTGATGTGATTGACTTTCACCTACGTCTGTGAGTAGCCATTTTTATGTTTCAATTAATAAAGCCTTTATTGAGGATAAGTCGGTGCGCCCTTTTTCTTGTTTTTTTGTTTGCAGCTACAAAACGCGTCCTGGGTTACTTTTGAAAAGGATTGGGCTGCCTTGATGCAACGCAAAAAAAAGCGCAACGCCTGACGTCACGACGCTACACAAGTGTGAACGGCGCCACAGAAAAGCTTTGTTAGCAGTTATGGGGGGAGGGGGTATCTTTACCCCGGAGTTGGGCTTTAAACATTCATCTAGCAGCAGTAAAATGTATACCACTCCCCCCCCCCCCCCCCCATGAGTGTAAGCTCCTAGGACAAAGAATCCCTCACACAGCCTTGTGCTGGCTCTGGTATAGTCAGCCCACACTAAAGATGGTAATAATGGAGAATGTCCATGGATATCCTCCTTCTGGACTATTCAACCTTCAGAGAAGACTGACATTACAGGTGAGAGGTGTTCTTACCTCTATCATCGTTCCATAGCCAAGCCCTTCTCTCCTGGTGACACACTCAGCCTGACTGACTCTCTACCGGAAGTGTCTAGGCGCCCACTGCCTCTCCCGGTTTTCCAAGCCTCGTTCTCGCCACAGGAAACACGGGGCATTCCACTCTGCTCACGTCTACTGCAGTGTCTCAGCTTCCCCTGGCTCTTCCGCGTTGCAAGCCTCGCTCTCAAGACAGGAAACAGGGGACTGAAGTTCTCTATTGACATCATCACTGGGCTTCCTCGCAATCCAAGCCTCGCTCTCAGTACAGGAAACACGGGGTACCCAGGTTCTCTGTTGCTAAAACAGAAGGAGTCGCTAAAGTCCTGCATTTATTACACGGCCACGCCTCCGTCCCGCCTCCTCCACCAGCTCTGCATATGTGTCCTCCGTCCTCCGTCACACCTCAGCCCCGCCTCCTCTCAATCAGCTGTCCGCTCTCTGTTATAATTTTGCCAAACCTCGAAAAATGTCTTCTGCGCATGCGCACGGACGACTCCCATCCGCTGTTTTGTGATGCTCTACCACCGGAAGTGACGAGGTCCGATTTTTTCACGGGTCCGACAAAATTTTACAACACCTCCTACAGCCGTATACCGGAAGTATCGAGAGCGACCTTCGAGACATCTGCGTTCAAAGCCTCGCTCTCCCCACAGGAAACAGACGCCACTCTATCAGGTTTTTGCTCTGCCCTCTACTGCTGTCTGGTGTAAGTGTCTGAGCGACCTTCTGCGTTCCAAGCCTCGCTCTCATCGCCGCTGTTTCCTAGGTAGCACAAAGGTTGAGCCTTTGTTTTGAAGTATAACTGAAGGTGCAAAACTTTAGTTTTCATTTTAGATAAAGTAAGGGAGGGTTATATTACCTGTCAGTTTTTTTTTCCCATAGGGGAGATTTCTCTTCCTTTCCTGTCCCATAGCCAAAAAGTGTACCGGTGTTCCGTGAAAAAACCATACCCGTGAGAAAACCATACCCTCGTCACTTCCGGGGCAACTACGGAGGGTATGGATTTCTCACGGTACTTCCATTTGCGGCGGTTCGATTAAAACAGCTCCTCTGCAACATAATTCATCTCCTCTCCTTCCCCTGTCACTTCCCTCATCTCCGGTAATAAATATAAAAGCGGATCACGGAGCCGCGCTCGCCGTCATTTACCTCTCATACACCCGCCGCCGCTTTTATATTTATTACCGGAGATGAGGGAAGTGACAGCGATAGGAGAGGAGATCTTTGCTGTTGCAGCCGAACTGTTTTAATATACCCGCCGCAAATTACACACAGTCCCGCGATTATTTCATGCCCTCCGAGCATGCGCACTTGTCACATTCTTTGATTGTCAATTAGGTATCCGGGGCTCTGAGCATGCGCACTGCTGCGCTGCTCAGTTGTTTCCCACAGGAAGTGACGACGGTATGGTTTCTTCACGGGGTATGGAATTCTAACGTTACACCGGTGTAACGTTAAAAAACCCTACCCCGTGAAAATTCCCTACCCTCGTCACTTCCTGTGAGGGTACGTCTTTCAACAGCTGAGCCGCTTCCCACTGCGCACATGCTCACAGCTGGGGAGGGTAGGGAATTTTCATGGGGTAGTGCTTTTTAAAGAGGAAGTAAACCCTCCTCTGCAACTTGTACCTATAGATAAGCCTATGATAAGGCTTACCTATAGGTACTGTAAATATCTCCTAAACATGTACCGTTTAGGAGATATTTACCTTACATGCAGCCAGTGACATCACTGGCGCATGCGCTCTGAAGGAACGGCAGCTGGTGCCGTTCCTTCAGAGCCCCGTGCCGTGACCGTCGGCTCCTGTGCGCGGGAGTGACGTCACCGCGGCTCCGGCCAATCAGGTGGCTGGATGCCGCGATTCCGGAAGACGGGTGACTGAACATGTCGCCCGTCATAGAGGTAAGAGGGCGGCACGGCGGGGGCTCGTTCTAAGGTAAGTATTTTATAATGAGCTAGTATGCGATGCATACTAGCTCATTATGTGTTTCTCTTTCAGGTAGAAAAAAAAAAAAATTATGGGTTTACAACCTCTTTAACCTTACATCGCGTCATTTATCAGCTGTTGCCGCGCGTCCCGCTGCGCATGGGCAGCCACTACATTAAATCATCTGCGCTCCAACCCTGAGATTTCCCAGCGGGCGCGCATCATTCATCAGCAGGTGAGGTGTCCCACATGATCTGAGCCGAGGTCAGGGAAGTCTGACGGGTTGGAGCGGAGAGGATTTCATGTACGCACGGCAACAGCTGATGCGGTGTAACGTTAAAAAACACTACCCCGTGAAAATTCCCTACCCTCCGCAGCAGTGAGCATGCGCACTGGGAAGCGGCTCAGCTGTTGAATGACATACGTGCACAGGAAGTGACGAGGGTAGGGTTTTTTCACGGAACAACGGTGTTCTGTCAGAATACCACTACCTATCAGAAAATAGAACGGAACTGACGTTCTGAGCAAAAAAAGCTTACTGCCCATGCACAAGGCATTCCAATAGGTTTCCTAATGTGACAGAACATGAAAGCGGCAGCGGACATCTTCTTACACCCAAGCAACTCTTCAATTCCACACTTATTTTAGCAATAAACTCACATAATGAAATACAATATGACATTTTTATTATTAAATTATTATTAGTATTATAGTAAATACAGCGACAAGCCTGCATGCAGAAGGGGCGATCTATTTCAGTATATAAGGTGAGTTAAAGCTCCGACCACAAAAACATTTTTTAGATAAAAATACCCCCCTAATCCTAAGGTATAGCCAATTACACTAACACTAACCCCACATTACAGTACAGGACAGTAATTGAATAAAGATAAATACTTACCTTTAAAATTGATTGCAAAGCGCGGCCATCTCCGGTGTGGGCGTCTGAAGCCGCTGTGTCCCCCTTCCTGGTTCCTGGCTACCCAGAATGCCGATCGCAATCTCGCGCATGCGCTGTAGTCTGCGATCGGCAATCAGAGTAACGGCCGGCCATTCCCATTGCATCCTGGGACTGATGACGCTCATCTCCCAGGACGCAATGCAAAGGAGGAAGTGACGTCGGGGGCCGCGGCCGCATAAGGAGGTAAAGGAAGGAAGGTAAGTTCATTTTCATTAAAAGCAAGGTAAGTGAAACAAAAAAAATCTTAATTATCCAATTCTTTTTCACAATTTTTTTTACTGTAACTGATGCTGTAATTTTTAGGGTGAAACTCTGCTTTAACTGCTAAAATAAGTGTGCAATTGTAGAGTTGCTTGGGTGAAAGAAGATGTCCGCTGCTGCCTTTATGTTCTGTCAGATTGGGAAACCTATTGAAACACATAGCGGCCATGTTGGAATGCATAGCACATGCGCAAAAAGGAATTTTGTTCACCACGTCACTTCCGTTACATTTTCTGATGGGTAGCGGTATTCTGATAGAACGGCGGCAAGCAGTTTTGGGAAACCAGTAATGGGCTCCGGACACAGATTTCAGGAAAACAAACCTTTTATTCGTTAGCAAAGGGGACTTAGTTGGATTTGTGTCCAAAAGCCTAAGTGCATGGGAGGGGGGGGGGGCAGTTATATATATGTATATAGATCAGCAATTGTGTCACAAATACATATTTTCTATGCAGATGTAGCCAAGCTGGGACTACTATGTGTATACGTATGTTATGAATATATATATATGTACAGTAAACCCCCCTCCAATGCGGGGGTTACGTTCCGGACCCAGCCGCGAAAAGTGAAATTCCGCAAAATAGAAAAACCCTATTAAAATGCATTGTAGGCATGTTTTTTTACTGTCACTGTACGTGTAAAAGCATTTTAAGGTCTTTAAACACACTTTTAAAATAATAGAAACTCATTGAAACACATAAAAGATACTAAGAGACAGAGCAAGAGCTATGGAAAACACAAAAATATTTCATTTTTAATGATTTATATAGTAAAATAACATTACCGGGACCGCAAAAACTGAACCGCGATGGAGCGGGGGATTACTGTATCTCTGAGTTACCGTTCAGACACTGTTGGAGTGCTCTTTTAAGAGTTTACGTGAAGGATCGGCTTTCTTCCGGAAATGGATGAATTGGATTGTGGGGGATATAGTCTGGAGAAGATGGTGAATTGTTACATGGATAGCAGGCAGAACTATACTCCCAGGGAGCTCTGGGACTTGTGGAGGATCATGGGAGAGTGAATATACCTCTGGGCGGGGCTGAGCGCACACTCGCTTGCTTCTGGGACTCGTGGAGGACGGATCAGAGAGAGAGAGCGGCAGGGTACAGTCGGTGATGGAGGCCTAAGCGTGCAGCCTAGAGCGAGTGGACCCCGTCCTCAGCGGAGTGGATGCTGACGGTCACAGGGAGGTGGCAGATCCAGATGAGCTGAGAGGAGAGCGTGTGGCGCTGAACTGACTAACCAGAACAGTGAGAGCTGAGTATCCCCAGTGACGCAGCATCGTGAGGAGAGGTCCTGCCTGGGGATCGGACAGTCACATGGTGGACACTGCCGCTATGCAAGAGTGCCTGGTGACACCTGTAAATTGCAAGTATAACCCTGCATCCATGATACACTGACAGCAGTTAGGATTTTATAGACACCACTACACCTGGATTACAAATATCACATAGAAGAGTGATAAAGAGCTCCAACTGCCGGTGAAGATTCTGCAAGGCCTTGTTAGAGCAGGAACTTCACCTTTCTTAAAGGAGATCCCCTGACATATGATTGAACCTCACTAGTTAAACATAAGATAGCTTTAGGCCTGATTTTAGTAGAAGTAGAGTAAGGTTTATGGTTATTACATTTGATCATAGCTCTGACAGTTAAAGCTGATAATTACTTCAGTTACTCTCACTTATTTCATGTATTATTTGTGAGTCAAGCATTTGTTTCCTGCGGTGTCAGTCTTCCAGGCCCCTTTTTGCTATTTTGGGGGTTTGGTGGAGTAACATGGCACTAACTGTTATTACATTTTATCTGTTCTTATCCAGTTGTTTGATTTACCTTCTTATCCCAGTAAACAGTTGAACTGGTATTTGTTGTGTCAAGTGTATTCTTAAAGAATCCTACAGAAAATGCCTGAACCTATAGTGCCTAGCGGGTTGGACACTTCTCAGGGTCAGGTGAGTGCAGAGGATATCCCACTAACCAGCAGCCCTCAAGAGGGCCGTGCTACACTTAATATACGTTTTCTGTAGCATCTAAAAGCAAATTACATTTGCGGTTTCACACTTGTATGTTTTATCTCTCTTATTCTGATACTCGTTGCTAAGCTGCTGAGCCCACCGTGTCACAGGAAGAGAGATCAGAGAAAGGGGGAGGGGGGGGGGGTTGCTGGGTGTCCTAGTTCCATGCAGCTACTAAGCTGTCAGAAGTCTGCTGGGACTTTACAAGTAAAAACATTTCTATTTTGTTATGCGCAGCCATCTTAGGGGGCTGTCCAGGGGCTGCCACAACAGGAAGTGAGAGGAAATCCCTCCAAAGTGAGAGAAATTTCTGGCTGAACTAGTGTCTCTATTGGAAGATTTCTCCTGTACACCTCTTCTAAGGGCAACCCAACATTTGGGATTTTCTTTCATTTTAAGAAAAACAGAAAACTGGTCTAATAGAGAGGGTGAATTTCCCTATAAAAACCTGACAGGGGTTTTAATCCCTCTCTATTCTATCCAATCCCCTGCAATATAGTGTACTGGTGCTTGAAACAGGAAATGCCAAGTATATATATATATATATATATATATATATATATATATATATATTATAGTTACATAGTTACATAGTTACATAGTAGGTGAGGTTGAATAAAGACAATAGTCCATCTAGTTCAACCTGTGTAGGTATGTGTGGCTGTAATCATCTCCCATACCCCTGAATGTTCTGATCCTTGAGATGTAAGTCTAAGAGTCTTTTGAAAGCCACCATACTACCCGCAGAAACCACCTCTTGTGGTAGAGAATTCCACAATCTTGTTGCCCTAACAGTAAAGAACCCCCCTCGTTGCCTGAGGTTAAAACGCTTCTCCTCTAATCGCATTGTATGCCCTCGAGTCCTCATGCAATCCCTTCGAATGAACAGCTTTTTTTCTAAGCTGGGATCCCCATTAAGATATTTATAAATTGCTATCATGTCCCCCCTCAGACGTCTCTTCTCCAGGGAGAATAAATCAAGCGATTGTAGACGCTCTTCATAGTCAAGGTCCTCCAATCCCCTAATTAGTTTAGTTGCCCTTCTCTGGACTCTCTCCAGCTCCAACACATCCCTCCTGAGGACTGGCGACCAGAACTGGACGGAATACTCCAGATGCGGTCGGACCAGAGTTTTATAAAGTGGAAGGATTATAGTCTTATCTCTGGAATGCATCCCTTTCTTTATGCATGCTAATATTCTGTTGGCTTTGGAAGCTGCCGCTTGACACTGCATGCTGTTTCCTAATCTATCATCAACCAAGACTCCCAGATCCTTCTCCATTTTTGATTCCCCCAAGGGCTCCCCTCCTAACGTGTATTGTGTTTTTATGTTTTTAGTCCCCAAGTGCAAAACCTTACACTTCTCCACGTTAAACCTCATTTGCCATGTCGTTGCCCACTCTGTTATTTTGTCCAGGTCATTCTGTAGGATATCTGCTTCATGTTGTGAAGTTATTGCCCTGCCCAATTTTGTGTCATCTGCAAAAACTGATATCGAACTACTGATCCCGGCCTCAATGTTGTTTATGAATAAATTGAACAAGGTTGGTCCCAAGACTGAGCCTTGGGGGACCCCGCTTACCACCTCAGACCAGTCTGAGTATGCGCTGTTTATTACTACCCTTTGGACACGCCTTTTTAGCCAGTTCCGTATCCAAGAGCAAACCCTGCTATCGATACCTGCAGACCTTATTTTATAAATTAAGCGCTTGTGGGGAACTGTATCAAACGCCTTAGCGAAATCCAAGTACACCACATCCACTGGTCTCCCCCTATCTAGCTCACAGCTCACCTCCTCGTAGAATGTTAGGAGATTGGTTTGACAAGAACGCCCATTTGTAAACCCGTGCTGATTACTGCTGATGATGTTGTTGTCCTTAGCAAACTCTATGATATAGTCCCTTATCATCCCCTCCAGAAGTTTACATACTACTGATGTCAAACTGACAGGCCTATAATTTCCCGGGATATGCCTCTGGCCCTTTTTGAATATTGGAATCACGCTAGCTTTCTTCCAATCCCCTGGTACATCTCCTGTCCTAATACTGTCAGCAAAGATCAGGAACAGTGGTCTCGATATAACTTTACTGAGTTCCTTGAGTACTCTCGGATGTATGCCATCCGGTCCTGGTGATTTGTTTGTGTTAAGTTTATCCAGCCTTTCCCTGATTTCCCCCTCTGTTAGCCATGGTGGCAAGTCCTGTTTATTACTACTAACCATACAGTCATGGTCAGTGTACCCCTCCTTTTCCTGTGTAAAGACTGACGAGAAAAAAGCATTTAGCACGGTTGCTTTTTCAGTGTCCTCTGTAACCATCCTCCCATCATTGTTAATTATGTGTGCAATATGCTCTGCCTTAGTTTTTTTGCTGTTGATATATTTAAAGAATTTCTTTGGGTTTTTTTTACTATCCTCTGCTATTTGTCTCTCAAAGTTGATTTTAGCCATCTTGATTTCATGTTTACTTTTCTTATTTGCCTCCTTGTATTGCTCGAAAGCCGATACTGTGCCCTCTGATTTATACTTCTTGAAGGCCAATTTTTTCCCCCTAATAAGTTTTTTGACTCTACAGTTTAGCCAGCCAGGTTTGGCTTTGTCTCTTCTAAATTTATTTCCCATAGGAATGCACTGCAAGATGCCTTTGCCTAATATGTTCCTAAAGCATTCCCATTTTTCCTCTGTGGTCAGGGATCCCAGGGTTTGGTCCCAGTAGCAGAGCATCCCAGAGAGAGCCAGGAAAAGTCCTGTTCTGGGTTTATACATCCCCCAGGCATCTCTCGTATACCTTTAGGGATCTCTGATCAATGATCCAGTTCGGATCTTGGTCCTCTTCCGCAGGCCAATTTAAACTCACCTGAGACAGAGAGCATAAGATCAGTAAAACTATCAGAGTGTGTCTGTGGAAGCTGACAAGCTGTAGGCTTGCTCAGCCTGTGTTAGTGCGGGCCTGCTTTGTGTGTTGTAAGCGCCGGGACACGGCTAGGATTTTATTATTATTATTATTCCTGCTAGTTTTCCTTAAAGCACTGTACAGCACCTGTATAAATGGATTTTTGTAAGATCTTACCGTAAAATCCTATTCTCTTAAGCTCATTGACAGACGCAGTCCTCTTGATTAATATCAAATTGGGTTATGCTGCCCTCTACAGGAATAGGACTAGGCAGAAAGAAAACGTTCTGGCCACACCTTAGGGGAAGTCCCAGAGGGCATATCCTCTCTCCCTCCGCTACAGGAAGTCAGTTATGTCACAAAGCAGTGTTAGAGAATTTAACCCAACCCAACTCAATGATAGAGGGGCGGGCACTGTGTCTGTCAATGAGCTTAAGAGAAAAGGATTTTACGGTAAGATCTTACAAAAATCAATTTTTCTCTGTCGCTCATTGACAGACGCAGTTCTCTTGATTAATATCAAATTGGGACGTCCCAAAGCAGTGCCACAAATGAGGAGTGGGATAACAGAAATCAAAATTCAAATCCAGAAGGCCCAACCGGTGCCGACTAGAAGTCTTAAAGGCTCATCAGACAAAAGGATGAGACTCAACTGAAAATCCAACAGAAAAAAACCCTCGAGGTAGACCACCGTTCTCCTCAAATTGCGGCCTGCAAAACCTTGCGGCCAAAAGAGGCATCCAACGATGCCATCACATCAACTTTATAAAATTTGGTAAAGGTATGAACCGACGACCAGGTAGCCCCCTTGCAAACCTGCACCACTGACGCCTGATGGCGGAGGGCCAGGTAGCACTGGGCGCCCGAGTGGAGTGCGCCTTAACAGGGAACGGAGGATTCCGACCCTTAATAGAATAAGTCTGTACCACCGTCTGTCTGATCCATTTGGAGATAGTCGCGGCAGATGCAGGCAACCCCTTTTTGGGGCCATCTGTGATCACAAAAAGTGAATCTGTTTCACGAAACGAGTCCGTAGTCTTCAGGTATACCCTGATTGCCCGAACCACATCCAAGGAATGTAACGCACACTCCCGAGGATGACTGGGCTTAGGACACAAGGAAGGTAGCACAATATCTTCATTCAGATGAAACTCTGAAACCACCTTAGGAAGGAAGGATGGATTCGGACGAAGAACTACCTTTTCCCTATGAACCACCAGATATGGGGAACGACAGGATAATGCGGCCAGTTCTGACTCCCTGCGTGCAGAAGTAATGGCCACCAAGAAGGCCACCTTCTGGGATAATGTAAGCAAGGAAATCTCCCTGATATTTTCAAATGGAGGTTTCTGAAGAACCGACAACACCAAATTAAGATCCCAGGGCGGTAAGGGCGCGCGCACTGGCGGAGCCAAGTGCCACACCCCCTGGATGAAATTCCGCACCAAGGAGTGGGTAGCCAAAGGTTTCTGAAAGAAAATTGCTAACGCTGAAACCTGACCCTTGACAGTACTCAAGGCCAGCTTCTGCTCAACCCCTTGTTGCAGAAAAGCCAAGATTTGGGTCACCGAATAGGCACGTGGAGGAAATCCAAGGGATTCACACCACGCAACATAAGACCTCCATCTGGGATGATAGACTTTTCTGGAAGTCGCTTTCCTTGCTTTAATTAAAGTAGGAATAACTGAAGTTGACAATCCTTTGTCCTTCAGCACCTGAGTCTCAATGGCCAGGCCGTTAAAGCCAGCGATTGTAAAGCAGGATGGAAGATCGGTCCCTGAGACCGCAGATACTCCCTGAGAGGAAGTCTCCAAGGAGCGTCCGCGACCAGCCTGCCCAAGACATACAGTAGCTGATACTGTCCCCACAGGGCGACCAGCGTGTCTGCTGCGTCCGCTCGAGGATCTCGGGAGCAGGCTACAAACCTCCGCACCTTCCTGTTGAGCCGAACTGCCAACAGATCCACCCCCGGGGTGCCCCAATGAAGGCACAGCTGGTGATGAAGAATGCTGGCCACTTCTATGGCCGCCAGGGCACTCTTGGTGCCCCCTTGGTGATTGACCTAAGCCACAACCGTGGCATTGTTCGACTGGATCCAAACCGGGCTGCCCTGAAGCTGCTCGATCCAGTAAATCAGACAAAATCTGATCGCTCTCAGTTCCAATACATTTATCGGTAACCTGGATTCTATCGGAAGAAATGACTTCCCCTGGCTGAGCATCGGAGACCGAAGCCAACGGACCAGAGACTCCCTGGTCCGCTCGCTCAACCGGATCCGATTGTCCAGAGGATCGGGATTCCGATTCCATTTGAAAAAATCTCCTTTTGGAGAATTCGGGTATGAGACTGGGCATACGGTACTGCCTCTAAAAAGGCCACCATCAGTCCCAGGATCCTTATCCGAAGGGAAAACCAGTTGACGGACAGTAACATCCGAATCGTTCACTGAATCTTTCGAAGCTTCTCCGTAAGGAGACACACCCTTGCCAGGGATGTCTCCAAAGTTAGGCCCAGATCTGTTCAGATGGATTCCATCTTGAATACTTGTACCCGGACAAAAAGATTGAGTGCTCTTAAGTCCAGAATTGGACATACCTTGCCTTTTCTCTCTGGGTATTGTGAATAGGTTCGAATAGAACCCCTGAAAACGTTCTGCTCAAGGAACGGAAACTACCGCTCCCTGTTGCATCAAGTCCAGAGGCGGCTCTAGACTTTTTGAGGCCTTAGGCAAAATTAAAATATGAGGCCCCCCTTGCGCGATAAAAAAAAATAAATAAGCAGGCTATATTATTAACTGTATAAATTGCATATTTTAAGGCAAACATTAATACATCTCATAACGCAACCTCTATAGGGTCCAGGTATCTCCTCATGCTACCAGTAGTGACACTGACCCTAGCCAAATGCAAAACTAGTGAAAAATAGTCAGAAAAGATGAGTAGGGGGAAAAATTCAGTGTCCTCCACCTGGAAAACCATTCCTGTTTTGGAGGTCAACTGTTGCCCATCTAGTGCCCCTGTTGTTAATTTCATGAACACCAAAGCAGCTGAAACTGATAAACAACCCCCTCTGCCATTTTACTGACCAGATCAATATCCCAGAAGTTTAATTGACTTGATTAATATACTCTGATTAAAAAAGTGTTCCTTTATTTTTTTTGAACAGTGTATATATCATAGTTTGCAGACGTGATAACTTTCACACAAACCAATCAATCTACACTTATTGGGATTTTTTTGTTATCAAAAACATGTAGCAGAATACATTTTGGCCCAATTTAATGAAGACATTCTATTTTTTTTCATTGGATAGGTTTTACAGCACAAAGTAACACATATTTTTAACACCAAAAGAAAAGCTCTATTAGTGTGATAAACTGTATTTGAGTATAGCGCTGCAACTGCAAGAGCTGCAATAGCTAGTTAAAGTAATGCAGTGCCGAAATAGCAAAAAATGGCCTGGTCATAAAGGGGGTAACATGTTCTGGAGTTGAAGTGGTTAAAAGAGTTAGTGAATTGTTAATTGTTTATATTAAAAACCAATAAAAAAAGGCTGCAGAGACGTTATTAATCCAGTTTGGTGTGTCCAGTATTCTTTGTATATTTGGAGTATATGTAATACCACCTACCGTCCCCTGTTACATCACTTCTGCTTTGAACGCAAAACATGTCGTCACTTTGACACCTGCGATTCATGAAATGTACCATATTTTTGACCAAACTCTGTGTGTGACCCAAGGACTCGAGAGCCATGTTTATGCCACAGTCTTATCTTCAGCAGAACTTCTGCTGAAGATAAGACCGTGGCATAAACATGGCTCTCAGTCAAGTCCTTGGGTCACTGTGCCTCTTACATAGCTCCCCCATGGGTATAAAAAAGGAGATCTCCATAGTGAGGTACCTTCCAGTTATTTTATTCAAAGATCAGCTTCCCCTCTGCCCTAGCAAATGGGTGCGTGCGCTCCTGCAAAGCGACATATGGGCACATCATTTTGCGGGAATCTGCCAACCTGCAGTATATGTTTTGGTGGCTGGTCAGCAAGTGGTAAAAGATAGGGGGGAAAAGAGAAACCCCATCTGATATACTTTATTTTTATATATATGAAAACAAGAGTATGCAGCGCTTGGTGGAAAACACAAAAAAATGAGCAATCTATATTAGATACATAGTGTCACAATATATCAATGTACACTAGAAAAACAGTGAAAGAAGAGTCCGTGGAGAGGAAAAACGTCCAACAGGAAGCTCAGGTGGTGTGTTGAATAGATGTGACCTTCACCAAAACACCCAAAGTAATAGCCTCTTACCAGACTTATATGATCCCCATGACAGAGATCATATAGCGCTTGCAACAAGGGCTCCTCACACTCCACAGCACTCCTCGATTCTTGTACATGTAAAGGATCACCTCCAGCAAAGAACTGCCTTAGTACCATCAAACAATATCCTCTCGTGGGGACATATAGTCATGTCACATGTAGGAAAAAGAGACCTCGCATGGTGTAATACGTTCAAGATATTACTTTTAATAAGAAGTAGATTTTACACTCACATGTGAATCACGACATATAGGCATCAAGTTATGGTCTTGCGGGGATCTCCAGATGAAATGTGCGGTAGCTGCAGCCCGGTCTCCTGAGTGAAGTAACAGGACACTAAAGGGTGTGCATAAAGCAGACGATCACCGGTCCCCTACCGGTTTCATCAAAGTATGACATCAGCGCTATATGATCTCTGTCATGGGGATCATATAAGTCTGGTAAGAGGCTATTACTTTGGGTGTTTTGGTGAAGGTCACATCTATTCAACACACCACCTGAGCTTCCTGTTGGACGTTTTTCCTCTCCACGGACTCTTCTTTCACTGTTTTTCTAGTGTACATTGATATATTGTGACACTATGTATCTAATATAGATTGCTCATTTTTTTGTGTTTTCCACCAAGCGCTGCATACTCTTGTTTTCATTCTACTGGGTTGAGGTACAACAACTTTCTTATGCCAGCAGCTGGTAATATCAAAACACTATTTTTCTTTGATCTAGCGCAGTATATACCTGTTTTTATCTATTATTTTTATATATATAGTTACACACACACAGAGTTTGGTCAAAAATATGGTACACTTCATGAATCGCAGGTGTCAAAGTGACGACATGTTTTGCGTTCAAAGCAGAAGTGATGTAACAGGGGACGGTAGGTGGAATATACTCCAAATATACAAAGAATACTGGACACACCAAACTGGATTAATAATGTCTCTGCAGCCTTTTTTTATTGGTTTTTATAAAAATTAACAATTCACTAACCCTTTTAACCACTTCAGCTCCAGAACATGTTACCCCCTTTATGCAGAAGTGCAGGCAGTCTACACCATTCATCTGGGATCTGGCACCTTATTAAAGCTGTGACACTGTGACCGGCGTTTTTCCCTTGAATTGTCCGGTGAGTTGGGGGGGATTGAGAGGGGAGCACTGAGTGGATATAAAATAAATTGTGAGGAATCTGAGCACAGAGCACTTATATAAAGAAAAAAACATCCCATTTGGTTGTCATAAGATAAGAAGCAATAGCATGATTCATGATGGAGCAGAAGCACTGAGCACTTTATTATTTTTTTTTAATCTAATTTTTTCAAATGCATAGGAAAGGACATTTCCCATATTAATTAATATATTTTTCATTTCAAGCCAGCCTGGAATGGTACTTATAACTTAAATATTCAAATTTCAGGAGGATGACAGGTGTCAGGACAGTACTCTGCAGCTGCAGGCGGCGGCTGGCTGCCTTTTGGACAGGACAGGCCTTCTTTTTGCAGTCAGTCACCCACTCTGAGTCCTCCAGTCCAGCTACAGTCCTTACTCCTTACCTTTTCGTCTTCTTCTTCTGGTCTGCTCTTATCTTCAAGTTCTCCTCATGGTACTACCGAAGCCGGGAGAATGCAGGGGAGGGGTTACGTGACATCACGTCGTGACGTCATTGTTATCACGGACCATGATTCGTGGAATGCAGGAGAAAGAGGCGGAGACTCAGTGCAGCAGCAGCCAGCAGCCCAACCATAAGCCCAACCAGAAGAAGCCGATGTGAGTGCGTGCACTGCGGGGCCTGGCTGGCTGGAGTGGAGAATTGCTATACAGAGAGAGAAACAGACAGTCTACTAGTGTAGTGCCGCTGCGCCGGCACCCGGCATTTGGCAATGTTGTGGATGTCACTGTGGCATGTCGTGGAGTGTGCGGATGCGGCCGCCGCGGCCCCCGGCGACCTGGCGTGTCGCAAGGTGAAGGGGGACAACTGTTACTGTAAAAAAAGATGATGATGATATATTCCAGGGGTACTCAAATGTAAACTTGAAAGGTCCACTTACAAATTTTCCATTCAGTCCGAGGTCCGGAAAAGTGACCGTCAAATTCCAAATACAGAACGCCAATAACAAAAAAAGGCTTTCCCCAAAACTTGCCCCCATCCAATGCAGAGCGACCATTGTGCGTGCCCCCGTTAATGCAGAGTGACCATGTGTGTGCCCCTATTAATGCAGAGCGTGTCCCCATTAATGCAGAGCGACCATGTGCGTGCCCCCATTAATGCAGAGCGACCATGTGTGTGCCCCTATTAATGCAGAGCGTGTCCCCATTAATGCAGAGCGACCATGTGCGTGCCCCCATTAATGCAGATTGACCAGTGTGTGTGCCCCCAATAATGCAGATTGACCAGTGTGTGCCCTCAATAATGCAGAGTGACCAGTGTGTGCCCCCAATAATGCAGTGACCAGTGTGTGCCCCCAATAATGCAGTGACCAGTGTGTGCTCCCAATAATGCACTGACCAGTGTGTGCCCCCAATAATGCAGAGTGACCAGTGTGTGCCCCAATAATGCAGTGACCAGTGTGTGCCCCCAATAATGCAGTGACCAGTGTGTGCCCCCAATAATGCAGTGACCAGTGTGTGCCCCCAATAATGCAGAGTGACCAGTGTGTGCCCCAATAATGCAGTGACCAGTGTGTGTGCCCCCAATAATGCAGTGACCAGTGTGTGTGCCCCCAATAATGCAGTGACCAGTGTGTGTGCCCCCAATAATGCAGTGACCAGTGTGTGTGCCCCCAATAATGCAGTGACCAGTGTGTGCCCCAATAATGCAGTGACCAGTGTGCGTGCCCCCAATAATGCAGTGACCAGTGTGTGTGCCCCCAATAATGCAGTGACCAGTGTGTGCCCCCAATAATGCAGTGACCAGTGTGTGTGCCCCCAATAATGCAGTGACCAGTGTGTGCCCCCAATAATGCAGTGACCAGTGTGTGCCCCAATAATGCAGTGACCAGTGTGCGTGCCCCCAATAATGCAGTGACCAGTGTGTGACCCCAATAATGCAGTGACCAGTGTGTGTGCCCCCAATAATGCAGTGACCAGTGTGTGTGCCCCCAATAATGCAGTGACCAGTGTGTGTGCCCCAATAATGCAGTGACCAGTGTGTGTGCCCCCAATAATGCAGTGACCAGTGTGTGTGCCCTCAATAATGCAGAGCAACCAGTGTGCGTGCCCCCATTAATGCAGAGCGACCATGTGTGTGCCCCTATTAATGCAGAGCGTGTCCCCATTAATGCAGAGCGACCATGTGCGTGCCCCCATTAATGCAGATTTACCAGTGTGTGTGCCCCCAATAATGCAGATTGACCAGTGTGTGCCCTCAATAATGCAGAGTGACCAGTGTGCGTGCCCCCATTAATGCAGAGCGACCATGTGTGTGCCCCTATTAATGCAGAGCGTGTCCCCATTAATGCAGAGCGACCATGTGCGTGCCCCCATTAATGCAGATTGACCAGTGTGTGTGCCCCCAATAATGCAGAATGACCAGTGTGTGCCCCCAATAATGCAGTGACTAGTGTGTGCCCCCAATAATGCAGTGACCAGTGTGTGCCCCCAATAATGCAGAGTGACCAGTGTGTGCCCCCAATAATGCAGTGACCAGTGTGTGCCCTCAATAATGCAGAGTGACCAGTGTGTGCCCCCAATAATGCAGAGTGACCAGTGTGTGCCCCAATAATGCAGTGACCAGTGTGCGTGCCCCCAATAATGCAGTGACCAGTGTGTGCCCCCAATAATGCAGTGACCAGTGTGTGTGCCCCCAATAATGCAGTGACCAGTGTGTGCCCCCAATAATGCAGTGACCAGTGTGCGTGCCCCCAATAATGCAGTGACCAGTGTGTGTGCCCCCAATAATGCAGAGTGACCAGTGTGTGTGCCCCCAATAATGCAGTGACCAGTGTGCGTGCCCCCAATAATGCAGTGACCAGTGTGTGCCCCCAATAATGCAGTGACCAGTGTGTGTGCCCCCAATAATGCAGTGACCAGTGTGTGCCCCCAATAATGCAGTGACCAGTGTGCGTGCCCCCAATAATGCAGTGACCAGTGTGTGTGCCCCCAATAATGCAGAGTGACCAGTGTGTGTGCCCCCAATAATGCAGTGACCAGTGCGTGCCCCCAATAATGCAGTGACCAGTGTGTGTGCCCCCAATAATGCAGTGACCAGTGTGTGCCCCCAATAATGCAGTGACCAGTGTGTGTGCCCCCAATAATGCAGAGTGAAAAGTGTGTGTGCCCCAAATAATGCAGTGACCAGTGTGTGCCCCCAATAATGCAATGACCAGTGTGTGTGCCCCCAATAATGCAGAGTGAAAAGTGTGTGTGCCCCCAATATTGCAGATTGACCAGTGTGTGTGCCCCCATTAATCTGGACCGCCGAAGCGGTCTGCTTCCTTTTGTCATCAGCGGGGGGGGGTTAGAATTGAGAGGATCGGAGTGGCTGTGTTTACCGCTGCATGATTACAAAAAGTCGAGTACAAGTTCTTCTTACCCGACGGAGAGGATGTCCTACAAAGTCCCGCCTCCTGGACACCGGCTCCTATGATAGACGTCACCAGTGTTCTGTCTATCATAGGTAAGAGTCGGCCCAGGAGGCGGGACTTTGTAGGACATCCTCTCCGCCGTAGAAGAACTTGTACTCGGCTTTTTGTAATCATGCAGCGGTAAACACAGCCACTCCGATCCTCCCGATCCTCTCCATTCTATCCCCCGCTGAGACAGAAGGAAGCAGACCGCTTCGGCGGTCCAGATTTTAATCAGTGTGGGTCCGGAGTCCACCTATTGAGGACCCCGGATCTATTTATTAAAAAAAAAAAAAAAAATGTTTGGGAAAGATCATGCGAGGCCCCTTTAAGTGCGAGGCCTTCGGCGGCCGCCTTACCGGCCTAATTAGAGAGCCGCCTCTGATCAAGTCCATTACTGCCCCCCGCAAAGCTCTTAAGCGATCCGGGGATAGTCGAATGTTGTAAGGGAAGAATCGCACCGGTAGAAGTGATCGAAACTCGATCTTGTATCCCGACCGTATGACCTCGCGAACCCCTTTGTCCGGGATTTTGGAAAGCCATGGATCCGGAAACCGGTGAAGATGTCCCCCCACCCCAGAGATGGGTGGGGGCACACCTTCAGGCTGTATGGGTCTTATCTTCAGGTTTGGCTGAGCCGGACTTTTGTTTACCCGACCAGCGCCCTTTGAAACCCCCTGCAGGGGCTTTGCCTTATCGTCCGCCCCAGCGGAACGAACAAACTTTTTATGAGCGGAAAAGAAAGGTCCTCTTCTGTTACGAGGTCCTTTACCCTTAGCAGTCTGTGGCAAAAAAGTGCTCTTGCCCCCAGTGAGATCCTTTATAATCTCATCCAAGGTGGCCCCAAACAGGCGATCCCCCTGAAAAGGAAGATTAGCCAAAGCTTTTTTGGAACCCTGATCCGCCGACCAGCACTTTAACCACAACACACGTCTGAGGACCACTGCTGAAACAGATGCACGCCCTAGCAAGGGAGTGGCGTCCAGGGCGGCGTCACAGATGAACTGCAGCCCTTGTATAATCTGCTCTAGCAAATCTGATACTGCCGGGGGGATACCTCTCCCCTTTATGTCACGGCGTAACAATTTGGTCCATTCTGTCAATGTTTGTGAAACTAAACCAATGGCAACTACTGGCCTAAAGGTTGACCCTATCAGGGTAAAGATGGAGCGGGATTCCGCTTCCACTTTTCGATCCACCGGATCCCTAAAGGACGGAGCGTCCTCCAACGGGATAACAGTGGCTTTATTTAGTCTGGAATTCGGTGAATCCACCGCTGGTGGTACCGTCCATTTTTTAAGGAGGGATTGCTCAAACGGATAGCGTCTAGCAATGCGTTTGGAAATAGCAGGGGTTCGTTTCGGACGATCCCATTCTTCTTTAATTAGATTACCAAAACATTTGGGCAAGGGAAAAACCTTCGCCATTTTGGTAGGCTTGCTGGTACCAAAGGGAATTTCAGTGTCAGCTACCTCTGCCGGTGTAACCTCAAGATTTAAGGTTTCCTGGACAGACATGACTAGTGCGTCCACCAACGCTTCTTCTTGCGCTATGGCGGAGGCAGAAACATCCCCCTCACTGTCTGAGGAGACCGAACCCGAGACAGCAGCCCCAGCAGAGGGACCTGCAGCTGCAGTGACAAGCTCAGACTCCGTATCTGAAGTGTCAGATGAAATAGGGGTAGGCGGGGGTCGCTTTCTTGCCCCCCGTCCCTGACAGGCCACCTCCAACCGGGATACCAAAGACTCCAAAACTGCTGATAATGCATCAATCACAAGTGGGGCACTGGAGGGTCCTGCGGCCACCTCGAGGGGATCAGGTGGGGATACATGTGTGGCAGGGTCCATGATTAATCCAAGACACTTGCCAGCAAACAAACAAACAAAAAAATGTTTGCAAAGAAAAAAACTTTTTTTTTTTTTCTTTTTTTGTAATCCCCCAGCGCAACAGCGCCCCTCAGTGTTACCTGCTTTGGACCCCAGAGAGAGAGAGACCCCAAGGCTCACCACCTGATGCACAGAAGTTTCTATCAACCTGCTCTCAGCGCTGTCTCTTACAGACAGGAAGTCTTTTGGATCCTTTTCCCAGGTAAAGGAGGCAGCTCCGCCCCTTTACACGCCTTCCGGCGCCTCCCATGCTACTCCTCGAAGTAGCTGGTCACTTCCAAAATGGCCGCCCCCATACTGGAGACACGAGGCTACGCCAAGATGGCGGCCCCTGTGGAAAGATGGCAGCGGCCTGCTGCGGCCTGCGGAAGGTAGTTATCGGCCTGTGCGGCCTGCGGGAGTATGGCGGCCTGCGGGAGGATGGCGGCCTGCGCATGGCCGTAGACCAGGCACAGGCATCGGCCTGTATTGCAACCTTATGTATAAGGTAGGATGCTATCACCTTCTTACATGGCCATCCTAACAGTAATACCAGCCACTGACTTCCGTCATGGTCCCTTTACAGTGCCCACTCATACAATGACTTTCGATAGTCAGCTCCCAAACCAAGCCTCCTCTGTTATAGGATAGAGGGGGGACCCAGGATCATGAGTGTGCGATCATCCCAGGGAGGGGCCCGCGTCCACCCACAAACCCGTCAGGAGGAGAGGGGGAACATTTTTACTCACCATACCGGAACAGGCGGGCGCCAACTCCTGACAGAACCCCTCTCCACCGAGGTGGGGGGGCTGTCGACCAATATGGACGCCGTGACTCAGTTTCCAACTGGTCGTCGGCGTCCCGGCGAGACGTTTAACTCGCAGGGTCAGTCCCCGTCCAGTAGGACTCTGTCGCGGCCGACCCAGCGCGGAGCTAGGGCCTGCACGCGCTCGTAGGCTGACTGGAAGATCTCACAGGAACAACTGGAGAATAAAAGCTGCCTAAAAAATTTTTCTAAAAAATCTTGCCAAGACCAAAGATCCCAGCAAGGAACTTAGGTCCTTACTCCTGACTAGACAGAAAAAAACTGACTTCCTGTAGCGGAGAGAGAGAGGATATGCCCTCTGGGACTGCCCCTAAGGTGTGGCCAGAACGTTTCCTTTCTGCCTAGTCCTACTTCTGTAGAGGGCAGCATAACCCAATTTTATATTAATCAAGAGGACTGCGTCTGTCAATGAGCGACAGAGAAATAGTATATAGCACCAATAAACACCGCACTGTTTGTCACTACCTCATTGGACTTGGTATCTGTGCCTGAAGGACTGCTTATCCCAGGGAGCTTTGCACCTGCTACCTGTTCCCCAGCTTACAATATATATATATATATATATATATACAGTTCAGATATAGTAAATGCACTTGGCATTTAGAGTTATGAGGATTTTTTTTCCCCCACAGAAAGAGTATAGCATTCCATAAAATATAATTATGTTATTGGATTATACTATACAGCCATTTTAGAGCTCCATAGTATGCCATCTGTCGCGGTATTACAGCAAAGAATTGTCAAAAATTCCAACACGACTGACTGCAGTTTCAAAGCTTAAATAACACGCTGCAGTAACCTTTACTCCAGGTACTGTAATACAGTATAATTACACAATCACTTTGGAATTATTTACCTTGCGCAACATTTTTACCCAGTGAATAGGTACCCCTAGGCATTATTCACTTCCAAGTATGAACACACCTGTTACGGTATAACGCTGATGTACGTATATTTATGTAAGTTGCAGCCTGGTGGATTGTAGGGTACTCCACAGAGTAGCATTTCATGCATGCCTTCTGTGTAAACAGTTAACCATGTGGTGGGGGAGAACGTGTATCCATTATTACCTGGACATGGGATGGTTCCCTAGAACCATATTGTGATCAATTGACCCCGTTCAGGGTAGCCACTGGATTCTTTAATTTATATGAGAATACCCTGGGAGACGCCCAGCCTAGCCTAACCAGGACCGCCAAGTAGTCAGAAACATACCTCTTCAGGTCTTACTATAATGGGCCCTAATAGAAGCTTCACCCAGAAGCACCCATTTCCAGAGAGTATTACCATCTTGATGGAAGGAGTAGAAGAGTTCACACAAGGAAAATCTTTTATCTATTTACTGAATGTAGGAAAAAAAATAAAGATCCGTCAGAGAATTAAGTTTAGCAGATACAGAACATAAAGCACATTATGGGATTTTAAAGATGTGACATCTCAGCAAAGTCCCACAACAAAATAAATAATTTCTTCAATAATACCAATGGTCTAAATTAGGGGTCTCTAAGCAGAGGGACAGTGTACTGTCCTTCAGACTTTAGGGGGGCCAGACTGTGACCAGTGGGAGCAGACAATGCCCCAGCATCAGTGGGCATAAACAATGCCCCATGAATGGTTTGAATGGAAGAAATTGTGCCCCATTGTTGGTATTATTGGGAAGAACAGTGCCCCATCAATGGTGTCAGTGGGAGGAATAGTGCCCCATCGATGGTGTCAGTGGGAAAAATAGTGCCCCATCGACAGTTCTCAGTTGGTGGAATTATGCCCCAAGGGCTAGATAAAGGAAAGTTAAGGGCCTTTTCCGGGTCCCGGGCCACAGTTTGGAGACCACTGGTTAATAACCAAAAAGCTAAAATTAATATGTCAAAAACAACATCATAATGTCTGTCAAAGCCAATTATCACACCCAAATTAACCACTTGCCGCCCTCCCACCGTCAAAAGACGGCAGAGAGATGCGTCTCTCGTTCTAGGAGGACATCATATGATGGCGCTCCAGAACGGTCGCAACTGCGCTGTGTTCCTAGGACACGGCGCGACCCCGATCATGGTAAAGAGCCAATGACGTGGCTCTTTACCCATGTGATCGGCTGTGTCCAATCACAGCCGGTCACATGTAAATGAGGAAGTGCCGTTTATCGGCGCTCCTTGCCTCACACTGTCAAAGTGTGTATCCAGGGGAGCCGATCAGCGGCTCCTCCTCAAAGGGCAGTGTTGGACAGGTAATCAGGACACTGATCATCAGTGCCCTGATTGCAGTACAGTTAAAAAAGTGCCCATAAGTACAGTTAAAAAAGTACCCACAATCAGTGCCTGCTCATCTGTGCTGCCCATCAGTGTCCATCAGTGCCACCCAACAATGCCCATCAGTGCCACCCATCAGCGCCGCCTGTCAGTGCTCATCAGTGCTGCCCATCAGTGCCGCCCATCAGTGCAGCATATTAGTGCCTCCTCATCAGTGCCATCTCACCATTGCCTATAAGTGCCACCTCATCAGTTCCCATCAGTGCAGCTTCTCAGTGCCGCCTCATCAGCGCACATCAGTGAAAGAGAAAAAGTACTTATTTACAAAACTTGTTTTTTTTTTCTTCAAAATTTTCTGTCTTTTCTTTATTTTAGTAAAACATAAAAAAAACAGCAGTGTTTAAAAACCACCAAAAGAAAGCTCTATTTGTGTAAAATAAATGATAAAAATGTCATTTGGGTACAATGTTGCGTCCAAAGTGTGACAGCGCTGAAAGCTGAAATTTGGCCTGGGCAGAAAGGGGGTGAACGTGGCCTGTATTGAAGTGGTTAAAGGCCAGAGATCCAAATACCGATGCACATATTAATCATAAAAGCAATCCAAACTTGATCCAACACTAGTGGGTGGTTGACCAGCAGGTTTTCTGTATGGCCCCATTCTCAACATGTTACGCATAGTGCTTCATTAGGGGTAGGATGAGACATGGTTGTTTCGGTTTTTCTGATACTTAAGGTTTTCGATTCGCAGCCCTGACACAGGAGTAACATCCACCCCATCAGAAGGCACAATCTGCAGTCACACCACTATCCCCCCACCAGACAGGAGTATGCTAGCTGACTTCCCCTATCCTTATGAGCAAGCGAGGAATGGTGAAATGCATCAAGAAAGGTTGGTTTTTGAGTGGAGACATTGTTGTATTTTCTGATAATTAATAAATACCACAAGATGAGCTAAGTTTGAAGTGGGACTGTTATACTTTTTTATGTCTTTGATGGAGAGTGGAGACAGACTGTAGCGGCCAACATGTGGTAAGAGGAGCGAGTCACGAACGGAGCTATCGCTTTGGATATGTTCACCTTTACCTTCTGACTAACTCCCCACTAGTTTTGGATCACCAGACAGGGGATGTCATGTGTATGATTATTATGTGTATTGGTATTTGGATCTCTGGACTCTTATTAGGATGGGATAATTGGCTTTGAGAGATGTTGTCTTTATTATATTCAAATCTGTAAAGAAAAGCGCACGCAACCTCGGGCAATAATGCTTTAACCGCTTCCATACAGAGCAGTTTGACACCCTTCCTGCCCAGACCAATTTTCAGCTTTCAGCACTCTCACACTTTGAATGACAATTGCTCAGTCATGCTACACTATAACCAAACAAAATTTTTATCATTTTTTTCACACAAATAGAGCTTTCTTTTGGTGGTATTTGATCACAACTGGGGTTTTTTTTTTTCGTGATATATGTAAAAAAAGAGCAAAAATTTTGAAAAAAAAACACTTTTTTTTAGTTTCAATTATGAAATTTTGCAAAAAATAAAATTTTCTTCATACATTTGGGCCAAAATGTATACTGCTACATGTCTCTGGTAAAATTAACCCAAATTTGTGTATATTATTTAGTCTGTGTGAAAGTTATTGAGTCTAGAAGCTATGGTACCAATTACTGAAAATTGATCACACCAGATGTACTGACTGCCTATCTCCTTTCTTGAGGCCCTGAAATGTCAGGACAGTACAAATACCGACCAAATGACCCCTTTTTGTAAAGTAGACAGTCCAAGGTATTTAGTAAGAGGCATGGTGAGTTTTTTGAAGTTGTAATTTTTTTCCCACAATTCTTGGGAAAATGAAGAAAAAAATTTTTTTTTCTTTTTTTTCCCACAAAGTTGTCAATTTATAAGCTATTTCTAACACATAGCATGTACACAGCAAAAATTACACCCAAAAATACATTCTGCTACTCCTTCCGAGTATGGCGATACCACATGTGTGAGACTTTTACACAGCCCGGCCACAAAAAGAGACTCCACGTCCAAGAAGCACATTCAGGCGTTCTAGGAGCATAAATACACATAAAACTTTCTTACTACCTATCACACTTTTCAAGGCCCTAGAGCACCAATACAATAGAAAAGTCCACAAAATGACCCCATTTTGGAAAGCAAACACTCCAACGTATATTCTATGAGGCATTATGGGTCGTTTGAACATATCATTTTTTTCCACAGGTTTTTGGAAAATGTGGGAAAAAAATGAAAACTTTTTTTTTTTACACAAAGTTGTCAATTTATAGGATATTCCTAACACATAGCATGTACATAGCAAAAATGACACCCCAAAATACATTCTGCCACTCCTCCTGAGTATGGCAATACCGCATGTGTGAGACTTTTTCACAGCCTAGCCATATAGAGGGGCCTAACATCCAAGGAGCATCATCATGCATCCTAGCCACTTGCCTAGGCCTATTTTTGACATTTGGTGTTTACAAGCTAAAATCAGTTGTTTTGCTAGAAAACTGCTTAGAACCCCCAAACATTATATATTTTTTTTTAGCAGAGACCCTAGAGAATAAAATGGAGATTATTGCAATATTTTTTATCACACCGTATTTGCGTAGCGGTCTTCCAAACGCAATTTTTTTGGAAAAAATTCACTTTTTTTAATTAAAAAATAAGAAACCAGTAAAGTTAGCCCAATTTTTTTCCATAATGTGAAAGATAATGTTACGCCGAGTAAATAGATACCCAACATGTCATGCTTCAAAATTGCGCACGCTCACGGAATGGTGACAAACTTTGGTACTTAAAAATCCCCATAGGCGACAATTTAAAAATTTCTACAGGTTGCCATCTTTGAGTTACAGAGGAGGTCTAGGGCTCAAATTATTCCCCTTGCTCTAACGATCGCAGCGATACCTCACATGTGTGGTTTGAACACCGTTTACATATGTGGGCGGGGTTTCTGTATGCATTCGCTTCTGCGCGCGAGCTAACGGGGACAGGGCGCTTTAATTTTTTTTTTTTTTTTTTTTTTACTATTTATTTTATTTATTATTTTTTATTTTTACACCGTTTAAAAAAAAAAAAAAATTGATCATTTTTATTTCTATTAAAAGAAATGTAAATATTCCTCGTAATAGAAATAGGCACGACAGGACCTCTTTTTTGTGAGATCTGGGGTCAAAAAGTCCTCAGATCTCACAAGTACACTAAAAGATAGAAAAAAAAAAAAAAATAAAATAATTATAATATAAAATGAAAAAAAAAAAAAAAAAGGACCTTTAAACCGGTTGCTAGGCAACAACATTTTCCGTAGCTCCGGTCCTCCAAGACCATAGAGTCAAGTGAGGGCAAGCTTGCCCTCACTCGACATCCTGTCTGTGAGGATTCGGGACCGGATCGTTTTCCCCGCTGCCGGCGGGTCCGGTAAGCGGGGAAAAGGACCGGAACGCGTCGGGAGGGGGGGGGGGCGCCTCTTCCGCCATCCCGGAAGGGTGATCCCACGGCGAATCCGCCGCTGGGACCACCCTTATCGGAAAGCCAACTGTCCACCGTTTAAAAAAATACCAGGGTTATGGCAGCTATCTGCTGCCATAACACCGGTATTTAGGTTTAAACGGACGACGTATATAAACCTTTTTGGACTTGGACATGGTGGCTGTATGAAGGGTGACAGGTACTCGGGTACTTTGTTGGGCAGGTGACAGGTACTCTGGTACTGATGAGCAGGTGGCAGGTACTCGGGTACTCCGATAGGCAGGTGACAGGTACTCGGGTACTCTGATGGGCAGGTGACAGGCAGGTGATAGGTACTGATGAGTAGTACTCACTGACTGATAGGTGATAGGTGATACTGTACTGAGGGGTACTGATGATCAGTACTGATACGTGATAGGTACTGATGAGTACTGATGAGTAGTGATGGGTACTGATGAGCAGGCGGCAAGTACTTGGGTACTTCAGGCGTCAGGTACTCTGATGAGCAGGTGGAAGGTACTCGGGTACTCTGATGGGTAGGTGACAGGTACTCGGGTACTCTGATGACAGGTACTCTGTTGACAGGTACTCAAAGTACCCGAGTACCTGTCATCAGAGTACCCGAGTACCTGTCATCAGAGTACCCGAGTACCTGTCATCAGAGTACCCGAGTACCTGTCAGAGTACCCGAGTACCTGTCATCAGAGTACCCGACATCAGAGTACCCGAGTACCTGTCATCAGAGTACCCGAGTACCTGTCAGAGTACCCGAGTACCCGTCATCAGAGTATCCGAGTACCTGTCATCAGAGTACCCGAGTACCCGTCATCAGAGTATCCGAGTACCTGTCATCAGAGTACCCGAGTACCTGTCATCAGAGTATCCGAGTACCTGTCATCAGAGTATCCGAGTACCTGTCATCAGAGTATCCGAGTACCTGTCATCAGAGTACCCGAGTACCCATCAGAGTACCCGAGTACCTGTCATCAGAGTACCCGAGTACCCATCAGAGTACCCGAGTACCTGTCATCAGAGTATCCGTCATCAGAGTACCCGAGTACCTGTCATCTGAGTACCTGATGACAGGTACTCGGGTACTTTGATGGGCTAGTGACAGGTGCTCTTTATTGGGGGGGGGGGGGGGGCAATCAGTGTGTTTAGGGTGCACTGTAGTTGGTAACTAGCTGTTACCACAATCTCCTCCTCACACAGGATCAGTGTGTGAGGAGGAGAACACGGTGACAGCTAGTTACCGTGTTCTCTGTTGACATTTGTGACCGGCTGTGATTGGACACAGCCGGTCACGTGGTAAAGAGCCAATTTCATTGGCTCTTTACCTAGATCGGGGATCGACTCTGTCCGAGGGACGAGCCTCGTCCCCGATCGCTGCTCTGCGCGCCCCCGGGGGCGCGCATTGCAGAGAGAACGAGCGGCTCGTGCAGGAGCCGCTCATGTGATCGGCTGTGATTGACACAGCCGATCACGTGGTAAACAGCCAATTTCTATTGGCTGTTTACCTTGATCAGTGATGGGCTATGTCCGAGGGACGAGCCTCATCCCTGATCGCGCCGCTGCGCGCCGCCGGGGGCGCGCAGTAGCAGCTAGAACGGGCCGACGTCATATGACGGCGGCCCGGATCTAGACAACCACTTTGCCGACGTCATTTTACATGACTCGGTATGGAAGTGGTTAATAAAGGACAATAACACAGTACATTGGAATTGCACTCACACTTTTCCTTTAAGACAATCGCTTTACAGCATTCCAACAGGAGCTACTCGCTCCTCCCGTCCCTCCAGATGGTGAC